>NC_090655.1:182152563-182462028 GCF_040937935.1 Hyperolius riggenbachi
CTATCACCCCCTGTCACCACCTGTCACTGCTACCCATCAGATCAGGCCCTAATATGCCCCCTGCGGGCTTCTGATCACCCGGCCAAACCCTCACCCGCCCCACCGCAGTGACAGAAATTTTTTTTCTGATCACTGCTGGTACGACTTAATTGCCATGTCCAGGTCACGATTTGAGAACATTCCTGCACTTCAGTGCCAATACAACCTGTCATCTAAGAAGCCACCCTGCTTATGACCGGTTCCACAAAATTCGGCTCCTCATAGACCACCTGTCATCAAAATTTGCAGATGCTTATACCCCTGAACAGTAATTTTGAGGCATTTGGTTTCCAGACTACTCCTCGTGGTTTTGGGCCCCTAAAATACCAGGGCAGTATAGGAACCCCACAAGTGACCCCATTTTAGAAAGAATACACCCCAAGGTATTCCGTTAGGTGTATGACGAGTTCATAGAAGATTTTATTTTTTTGTCAAAAGTTAGCGGAAATTGAGTTGTATTGTTTTTTTTCACAAAGTGTCATTTTCCACTAACTTGTGACAAAAAATAAAATCTTCTATGAACTCGCCATACACCTAACGGAATACCTTGGGGTGTCTTCTTTCTAAAATGGGGTCACTTGTGGGGTTTCTATACTGCCCTGGCATTTTAGGGGCCCTAAACCGTGAGGAGTAGTCTAGAAAACAAATGCCTCAAAATGACCTGTGAATAGGACGTTGGGCCCCTTAGCGCACCTAGGCTGCAAAAAAGTGTCACACATGTGATATTGCCATACTCAGGAGAAGTAGTATAATGTGTTTTGGGGTGTATTTTTACACATACCCATGCTGGGTGGGAGAAATATCTCTGTAAATGGACAATTGTGTGTAAAAAAAATCAAAAGAAATCTCATTTACAGAGATATTTCTCCCACCCATCATGGGTATGTGTAAAAATACACCCCAAAACACATTATACTATTTCTCCTGAGTAAGGCGATACCACATGTGTGACATTTCTTTTGCAGCCTAGGTGCGCTAAGGGGCCCAAAGTCCTATGAGCACCTTTAGGCTTTACAGGGGTGCTTACAATTTAGCACCCCCCAAAATGCCAGGACAGTAAACACACCCCACAAATGACCCCATTTTGGAAACTAGACACTTCAAGGTATTCAGAGAGGGGCATGGTGAGTCCGTGGCAGATTTCATTTTTTTTGTCACCAGTTAGCAGAAATGGAAACTTTTTTTTTATTTATTTTTTTTGTCACAAAGTGTCATTTTCCGCTAACTTGTGACAAAAGATAAAATCTTCTATGAACTCACCATGCCTCTTCGTGAATACTTTGGGGTGTCTTCTTTCCAAAATGGGGTCATTTGGGGGGTATTTATACTATCCTGGAATTCTAGCACCTCATGAAACCTGACAGGTGCTCAGAAATGAGAGAGATGCTTCAAAATGGGAAAATTCAATTTTTGCACCATAGTTTGTAAACGCTATAACTTTTACCCAAACCAATAAATATACACTGAATGGGTTTGTTTTTTTTATCAAAAACATGTTTGTCCACATTTTTCGCGCTGCATGTATACAGAAATTTTACTTTATTTGAAAAATGTCAGCACAAAGTTAAAAAAATCATTTTTTTGCCAAAATGCATGTTTTTTTTGATGAATATAATAAAAAGTAAAAATCGCAGCAGCAATCAAATAGCACCAAAAGAAAGCTGTATTAGTGACAAGAAAAGGAGGTAAAATTCATTTAGATGGTAGCTTGTATGACTGAGCAATAAACCATTAAAGCTGCAGTGGTCTGAATGGAAAAAAGGCTCTGGTCCTTAAGGGGTGAAAAGACTGCGGTCCTTAAGTGGTTAAGGGACCTGCCTGTAAAAAAGTGGAGCATTCACATTATCAGATGTCAAATTATAAAAGTGTCAGCTGAGCTAACAAATTGCCACTTTTCAGCCTGATTGTTACTTTTATATGATCACCAGTTTCAGCAGGAATCCACAAACAGGATCTGCTATTGCCATACTTTTCAAGTGTCACTCACCACCTTATTGATCACCAGTCGCATTCTGCACTTTGAAAATGACAGACGCCATAGGTTAAATGACCAGTGGAATTTGTTTCAAACCCCATTTACATGTTTGCTGCAGATCACGACTGTAAGAATTAGATATAGCCCTACTTTTTCAAGTTAACCTCTTGAGGACTGCAGTGCTAAACCCCCCTAGTGACTAGGCCATTTTTGGTAAAATTGGCCACTGCAGCTTTAAGGCTAAGCTGCAGGGCCGCACAACACAGAACACAAGTGATTTCCCCCCCCCCCCCCCCCCTTTTATCCCCACCAACAGAGCTCTCTGTTGGTGGAGTCTGATCGCTCCCCCCATGTTTATTTTTTTATAAATATTATTGTTGCTGTTTTATTAAAAAAAACCTGTTTCTTTAATTATCCACCCTCCCCACAGCCAGCCAATTATGGCGATCGGCTGTCATAGGCTTCTGCCTATGAGAGCCGATCGCTCTCTTGTCCCCCAGGGAGACAGCCGTGCTGATCGCAGCGCTGCACTATGTAAATAGACGGCAATCACGCCGTCTAACAGTCTCCCTGAAGGCGTGAGTGGAACCAGAAATCAGAATTTGCAAAGCTCATGTCAAACAGGACCTCTTGCACAGTGACTGTCAGGGCTTGTTCACACTAGGGTTTTTTTAAAAACATTTTTTAAGCGGTGGTGATTTTCAAAATCGCCTTGAAGGTGCTTGTGCAATGATTCTCTATGAGAAAGTTCACATCTGAGCGGTTCGTTTCCCATCCACTCCGAAAAGCAGTGCATGGGCCATTTTTGAGGCGATCACGCCTCAATGCATGGTATAGGAAAACGCAAAACACTCAAAAAATCGCTTTGTGCAGCGATTGCGTGAGCGTTTTTAAGAATAAGGCATAGGTTACAAGGCCACACAGTGCTTTGAGCACATTTTGTACTTGCTGATGTCCCAGGGCGGTCTAAACCACGCCTGTGCCACAGTTTCATATATAGGCCAGCAGATGATTCGGGAACACACAACATCAAATCTAATGGAAATCTAGGGAACACTAGGGCACTGTCATTGAAAATTGATTAAAATGTTGATTGGAAATGCCCATTTTTTTAGATTATCAATGTTGGTGGGAGTATGGGGGGCGCAGGCAGGAGCAGTAAGGAATTGATGGCTGTATAGCTTTATACTGCATTGGGTAGTACAAAGCTAAAAGCAGTGGTATTGGATAATTAACGTCAATTAAAGTAGGACTTAACATAGTACGCAGCAAAGACTGAGGCATGAAGGAATACCAAAACACCAGCCAGACAGCCTATTAGGGTTATAAGAAAATAGAGATTGTTAGATAGATTAGAGATAGAGATAAAAAAAAAAAAAGAAAACCTCTATTATACAATATTCCACAATGGTCACACAATCATCCAATCAGTTTGTGTGCCAAATACTCACCATAGTTATTTCCATCATCACTATGCTATAACCTTAGTTTTAAAATTTCATAGCTTCAGGCCTCTACCACCCCTTCATGTTCAGTTATGACAACCTGCCCTGGGCCTAATGGCAGTTTGGTTAACTAGTGGCCATAAACCTAATGGCACATATGGCATTGCATTGGCCTACTGACCTCTAGCCCACCTCTTCTAGCCAGACACTGATCCAGGTCAATCCTGGATCCTTGATCCTGGGGCTTAAAGGGACTCAGGGCCAGGGCCGGGCCGAGGCATAGGCTGGAGAGGCTCCAGCCTCAGGGCGCAGTGTCGGAGGGGGCGCACAATTCATTTAGTTGTCATTCCTAATTGTGTATGAAGCAGAGAGAAATAAGAAAAGGGGATACATAGCAGTGGCTGCAAGCCAGATAACTAGATATTAATGTGTTGGGGAGGTTGTGGGCCCTGTGGCGCCTCTTAGTCTAATAGCAATCAGTGTATGACGACTGGGGTGGAAGGGATGGAGGGGCGCACTTTGGTGTCTCAGCCTTGGGTGCTGGAGGACCTTGTCCCTGCTCTGCTCAGGGCTCAGCGAAGTAAAAATATTTATACATACCTGCGACTTCCTCCAGCCCTATAAGCTCCAATCGCTCCCACGCCACCCTCCTCAGTCTACTGCAGCGCCGGTACCAGGTCCCCGCACTTCCATCAGTTGCAGCCAGTCTACGCAGGAGAAGTGCACTCTTTGCGTATCTCTCCAGCAGCAGCTGGAGAGATACAAAGAGGGTGCACTTCTCTTACGCCAGACTGGCTCCGACTGACAGAAGTGCGGGGATCCGATACCGGCGCTGCAGTAGACTGAGGAGGGTTGCGTGGGAGCGATCTGAGCTTATGGGGCTGGAGGAAGCTGCAGGTATGTATAAATCTTTTTACTTCGCTGAGCTCTGGTACACTTTAACTCACCCTAGATCTGCAGCAAGCACTCTCGCACACAGCCCACTGCTTTCTGAGAGACATGGCACTTTGAGCATCATCCTGGTGAGCTTATTACGCCTGCTACTAAAACCTGGCCAGGATCTGAAGTACTGGAGTGGTGTGCACGGTGCATCTTGCCCCAGATCCTAAAGAAATATGTGAAATGTTGCAATCACCAAACTGCACATGCAATTATAAAGGACCCTCATTGACCTAATCTTACTACACGGTGCTGTCTCTTTCTGTATACTTTTTAGTAAGTATCATTTGCTTCCAAAAGTGTAAAAGTTTATAATTCCTTCGTTTTATAGTACCAAGAGATTTTTAATTTGTAAGCAAATCAGATAGGTAATAAGATTCTGCTTGCTGCATTATTGTGTAAACCACATTGAATCACCAGCACATTGGTCTGAAATCGAGTTAGCAATTAATACTGATCTAAGTAAAGCTAAAAAATAAATGAACGAAACCATTCCTAAAGAGACTCCTTCATTATGTGGCTGGCATAGTGCTTTGAGAACCTTTTGAGTTTAATATTTCTGTATACATATGACCTATAATGTGTTATGTGATCTGTTTTTATACTTGTCCTACAATTAAATAATATAAACCCAATTAAACATAACATAAATAATTTTATTTCAGTTATACACTAAGGGATGATCCAAAGTTTATATGTCCTAGAAGTATGTACATTTCTACAGCAGTTGCCTGACATTCATCCAGTGGTTTTCCAATATTTGCTATTGTGGTAAACGCCATGTGAATGGTGAGATGCAGTGTGCCTTGGCCGTTGACTATCAAACTATGGTTTCAACTCTGTTCTCATTCTTATAGATATCATATCAAATAAAAAATAGCTTTATTGGTATGACCAAAATTGATACAGGCATTGCCAAAGCCTAGTCGGCTAGGAGCACAATGGCATAAGCAGCCCATGGACATTTTTAGGTTTACAGTTGTTCAGTTCTGCTCCTTCCAGTCTGTGGCATGCTGTGACATAGTGTGCAGTAATTGTCACTGTACATTTGTTTTCTCTCATCCTTTTAAGGTTTCCCTGGTTGCAGTATATTTGGGGCAGTGCAGCAGGAAGTGATTCCCATCTTCAAGGGTCTTCTGCTCACACTGTTAGCATAGTCTATTCTCCCAGGTTTGTATGTTTGTCTGAGTCTCCCAGACATGATTTCAAAGTTGTGAGCACTCATTCTGTAGACACTGGGATTTGCAAATCTTGAGAGTTTTTTGGGAAATTTTTCAGCTATGGGGCCATTTTATATTCTCTCTGTAGGGACTGGTTTATGGTTAGCTTTTGTGACTGTATGTAACTGTTTGTTTTATTTTACTCCTCCATTTATCTACATAGTCCTCTTAGCTGTGGTGGGTTTTATCTGGGCTCTTGTTAGTACCCGAGGATCTGGGTTTGGAGGGAGCATAGAGTTGACCACTTATTTCAGGGCACATGGCTTTTCTTTGTCTTTATTGTGCAACATGTCTTTGTAGTGGGGTGGGTCAGAGCTGCTGCTCTGTAGGTGGGCCCAGTGGGACAGCACTCTCTACTGTATCTCTAGCAGCAGTGGGAATCTATCCAGCTCAGCAGGCAATGAGGTACACCGATGGACATGGAGAAGATGTTTGGAGAATTTCAGGTGGAATTTTTTTCTGTTGGGCTAGATTGACATTTAGATGTTGAATAGTTTTCCCACAGTGCTGCTCACACAGATTCCTCTGTAGTTAGGTGGGTCATAGCGATCTCTACAATTGTAAATGGGAGTTATCCTTTATGCATATCTCATGAGCTTTTGACTTAGTGAATCATATTCTTCTTCTCCAACTTATTTTTTTCTATGAACATCTAGGGCAGGCTTTCTCAACCAGGGTTCCCTGGAACCCCAGGGTTCCTTGACTACTCTGCAGGGGTTCCTTGGCATTTTTTCCCCATTGTGGGGGAAGTATTATAGAGCACATTATAATAGGTGGTATTGTAACAAGAAGCACTAAATTAGGGGCTCAGGAGACAGTATGAGTGGCAGTGTAATGGGGTAGTGAAATAAACAGCCACACATACTTTTAAAGACCATGCCTCCTGCAAAATATATGCAGGGGTTCCTTGAGATCCAAAAGTTATTTGCAGGGTTCCTCCAGGGTAGAAAGGTTGAGAAAGACTGATCTAGGGCCTTTCTATCTCCTGGTTTTTGTCCTAGTTTTTTTTTTGTGCTAGTCTGAAAGATATTTCAGACTAGCACATTCTGGTACCATCTCCTCTCTGCACCTCCACTATTTGAAGAACCCCAACGCTTGGTGCTCGGGACCCTTTTTTTTTTTTTACTTTCTGTACTTGTACTTGTGGTCTTGGTCATATCAGCTGTTTTAGTTTTCAATATCATCTATACACTGATGACACTCAAATCGGTCTCTCGGCTTCTGACTAAGCAACACTAACAGCACCCTCTCTACCTCAACGCTATCTCCTCCTTAATGTCCTCCTGCTTCCTGAAACTCAATATGGGTAAAACTGAAATACCACAAAATATAACTCTCCTGCCTGATATAATAGTGAATGTTAATAACACACAAATAATCTCTGTCCCACAGGGTTTCTGCTTAGGTGTGGTACGTGATTTGAATATATTGTTCCAACTACATATTATTACACTAGCCTCCTCCTGTCCCATCCTCCTAAAGTACATTTCACACATTTGACACTTTCTTGCCAAGGGCACAACCATTTTTACTTTGTAAGCTCGCAAGGGTAGGGCTCTCACCCTTTGTGTCTTGGATTTTGCTACACATTTATTCGTATTAATTTTGTCCCTGTAATTACCAATTCTGTATTTTGTACCAACTCAGTTTTTCGTATGTTGTTGTATACCATTGTCTGTATATATGTTATTTTGTACCCCATGCTTGCTTCTTACTTTGTACAGCACTACGGGATATGTTGACGCTTTACCTGCTTTATCCTTTTACCTGCTCCACACCTTGTCTCGGCTCTGGGAAGCATTAATCACATATATACACAGAAGGAACAAAAATACTTACAGATTCTGCACCATGAAATCTCTGGCTACAACTGGAACCTTCTGGGAAACGTGGAAGTTTATGGATGGCTAAGTTACAAGCTGGATTGTACTCACCATGAAAGTCATGTGTAGCTGACCTTGGTTTTGGAGTCCTCCATGGGATTGGGAAGCTGATAATCCACACAAACAAACAAAAGCCTTTTCTACTCCTACAAGGACACACAATGGAATAGGATTTCTCCACCTGGATACTCATGAGGTCCACAGCTTCAAACAAACCAACACAATAAAAAGCATGTCCATGCAACACAGCAAGCAGATCTCCTACCTTCCCAAGTCTTCTTCCCAAGGTAAGGGAATTCATCCTCCTTCCCCAAACAGAAGTAATATCTTTCAGCTGGCAATCCGTTTTTGCAGACTGTACAAATACTTTAAATGCATTCAGAGGCTGAAATTATATTGACTCCATTGCCTTTCTAAGTAAACCTTAGTAGGCCCCATGCTTCTGCATATCAATGGACATTTCACACCTATTCTAGCAGATTCTGAAGGCCAGCATTTGCTTTTGTCTACCCCCCACTGATAAACAACAACAATCAAAGGAAGAGCTTACTTAACCCATTCCTTCCCAAAGAGCAATGTTAATCTATACAGCCAGCTTCTTACTATCTCTCAGGCCATTGAGAGCTGCATCTCACATTGGAAAAAAACAAGCTAATTTGCTGGAATCTCTAGGGATTTTAAATAAAACGCACAGAGGTAAAAAAGGCGGCCAGGCCCATAAAAAGTGCCACACTCAGTCTCAGTCCAACTTCAGGGACCCAGGTCCATTCAAAGAAAAGAACTTTCCAGCGATCTCTAGTGATGTGTACTGGAAATCAGAGGCTGAAAGTAGCAGAAGTTACCATGTCCCTAGTCAGAGATGCAGTAACACCCCGGCAGTGAACCCAGTCGCCATTGCTAAGCCCCATGCAGTCACTGCATTGCTCTGCAATGCCCGCTCTATAAACAATAAGACAGCCATTATTGCGGACCTTATTCAGACATGCGATTTTTGATGCATCACTGAAACCTGGATTGATGCCAATGCGGGCCCCACATTGGAAGCAACCATCCCATACAATTACTCAGTCCTAAGTGAGGGAAGACGAGACCGCAGAGGAGGGGGTGTAGCAATTTGTGGCAAAACAACTCTGCAGCTCAGGGCCCTGAATGTTGGCTCAACAAAGTCCTTTGAATGTATAGGTGCCCAGATCTCAGCTGGTAAAGGCTTCAAAATTTTAGTGGTTTATCGTCCCCCCGGAGATGCTGACCCTTTCCTACAGGAATTCCCAGAACTTCTGGCCATGCTGGCTCTGTCTTATCCGAGATGGATCATCCTTGGTGACTTCAACATCCGGGCTGATAACACTCAATCACAAGTTGCAAATGAACTAATAAATCTCATGGGTGGACTAGGCTTCACACAAGTTGTAAAATCAGCTACCCACAGAGGAGGGCATACGCTAGACTTACTGTTCCACCTCGGAATGGACATTAGTAACATAACAGTAACCCCAGTGGTGTGGTCAGACCATCACATAATACAGTTTACTATTGAACATCACCCTATCAAGCAGCTCCCTAAAGAAATCAAAACCCGTCCCCTGAGTAAATTAACACCGGAGAGGATAACTGCCAACCTGGATTTTACAAATCTGCTCCACAGTCAAATGGACCCAAACTCTCTAGTAACCCAGTACAACAACACGATATATGAAACACTTGACAGTATTGCCCCATGGCGCACCAAATCAGCAACCAAAAAGCAGAAAGCTAATTGGTTTGACAAAACCATCATGGATCTAAAAAAGAAAGGGCGCAGACTAGAAAGACAGTGGCGTAAATCAGGGACTGGGGAGCACAAATCTAGCCTAGTTCAACACCTCAGACAATACCAACAAGCAATAACCAAGAAAAAATCAGACTTTATCTCGCACAAAATATCTACAGCCAACAACAGAGCTGCTCAACTCTTCCACACAGTGGAATCACTCTGCAATCCTTCCTGCCTAAAAGCCCCAACCACATACTCCAGGGAAAGGTGTGAAGAATTCTCTGCCTTCTTCTCAAACAAGGTGTCTACCATCCGTGCCAGCATTACACCAACAACATCAATTGACCACTGGACGTTGCATATGCCTACTACCGTACCACCATGGCAAGTCTTTGACACTCTGAGTGTAGAAGATTTTGGAATTCTCATTCAAAGTCTCCGCCCCACTACCTGCGACCTGGATCCTGGCCCAACTGGATCCTTAATGCAGTGCCCAGCGCTGTTCAGGCCAGCACTTCACAAAATCACTCAGTGCTCCTTGCAAAGTGGACTTTTCCCAGAAGAACTAAAGAAAGCAATCATAAAACCCCTCCTGAAGAAACCATCACTAGATCCTGATTCTGTAACCAACTACAGACCTGTGGCGAACTTACCATTCCTATCAAAAGTTATCGAGAAAGCAGTCGCCAACCAGCTAGAAGCCAGGCTTACAGATAACAACATCTTTGATACTTTTCAGTCAGGATTCAGGAAAAGGCACAGCACTGAAACAGCATTAGTCCGAGTAATGAATGATCTACTTACTGCAAGGGACAAGGGTGATTGCTCAATTCTGATTATTCTTGACTTGTCAGCAGCATTTGATACTGTGGACCATGAAATACTAATCCAGCGACTGAAGAATTACTGTGGCCTAAGGGGTACTGTTCTTAGCTGGTTTCAGACCTTCCTATCTGGCAGGACACAGCAAGTATGTCTGGGCACACACTACTCTAATCCAGTGCCACTTGCCTATGGAGTTCCACAGGGTTCTGTACTATCACCATTACTCTTTGCAGTCTACATGCTCCCACTGGGCAAAATAATCCAGAACTATGGTTTAGGATACCATTGTTATGCAGATGACACACAACTGTATCTGTCCTTCAAGCCTGGCACCCAAGACCCATCAGCATCCATAAATGCGTGTCTAGTGGATTTACAAAATTGGATGAACACCAGCTGGCTGAGGCTGAACTCTGACAAAACAGAGGTGTTGGTGGTAGGTGGTCCACACATGATGGATAAAGTTCAAAACGCTCACCACCTCAAACTAGCAATTGGGGGAGATACTGTACAGTATAAAGACTCTGTGCGAAACCTTGGGGTGATCCTGGATGGAAATCTAAAACTCAGACAGCAGGTATCAGCTGTCGTCAAGTCTTCCTTCTTCCATCTAAGAAATATAGCGAAAATAAAACACCTTATCCCAGCTGAAGACCTACCTGCCCTGGTTCACGCATTTGTATCCTCCCGCCTAGACTACTGCAACGCCCTGTTAATCGGATCTACAGATAAGGTTCTGCGCCCCTTACAGCTAGTACAGAATGCTTCAGCCAGACTCCTAGCCAATGCCCCCCGCAGCTCACACATCACCCCAGTACTGCAAACTCTTCACTGGTTGCCAGTAAAATGGAGAATCAATTTTAAGATCTGCCTGCTGACATTCAAGGCTCTACACCACATGGGACCCAAATACATAGCGGATCTATTGGAACTTTATGCCCCTCCACGCACCCTCTGCTCTGCCAACAAGATGAAGCTGGTTATTCCCAGGATACACTTAACATTTGGTGCTCGGGCCTTTTCCTATGCAGCCCCTACTCTATGGAACTCACTTCCACAATCAGTACGAGAGGCTCCTTCTCTGGACAGCTTTAAAAAAAGGCTAAAAACTCACCTCTTTTCCCTAGCCTTTGAGACTGCATAATGCAGGGTCACAGCGCTTTGAGTCCCCAGGGAGAAAAGCGCTATATAAATATTATTGTTATTGTTTATAAATCAATAATAATATTACTTGTATTTTCTTTGAGTCTATCACAACTTCATTAGTGTAACACCTTCCACTGTGGCGAAGCGACTTACCTTGCTCCAGGTCATCATAAACTTTGCAGCATGACTCATCCACCTCTCCTCTAGCTTCTCTAACCCTCCACTGGCTGCCTATCGCATAAAGGATACAATTCAACATCCTAAATCTCACCTAAAGTTGTGCTCATGAGTTAGATTTTGTTGAATGTGTACCATTCTTTGAGGAAATCATGAGGAATTCGCCAAAACACGTCTCTTTTCTTCTTAATGGAATTCAAATAAATCTAGTAGACATCTTAAAATAATGCAATCGTTAAAGAAAAAATAACAATTAAAGGAGAACTTCAGCCTAAACAAACATACTGTCATCAAGTTACAACAGGCAAATGTTTGTGATTCATGGGGGCTGCCATCTTTGTCATGGGGGCAGCCATCGTTTTGGTTGAAAGGAGGTGACAGGAAGCAGGAGACACAGTTCCAACTGTCCTGTGTCCTGATTATCCCTCCCAGCTGCACACGCTAGGCTTCAAATGTCAAATTCAAAATGTAAAAAAAAAAAAAAATGCACCAAAACAGCAAAACGAGAACAACAACATCAGAAATCCCATCATGCTTTGCACAGCATCAGGGGAAAAAAGCCCGGGCAGTTTTCTTCTGTGCAGCTAAAAAATGAGGCTTGTATAAGAGAAACAAAGTTCTGATGCTGTGAAACTGTTAAAGAAACACCAAGCCTTTTCAGTTCTGCTGAGTCGATTTTTAGTCCGGAGGTTCACTTTAAGAAAATACAGAGATGGTCCCTGTTAGAAAGTTGGATAACCTTACTTTTTAGTGCTGTATATTCCCTCCTTTAACATCAATGACGGTTTGTAGTCTTTTGTGATAACTGTGGGTGCGGGACTGTGGGTGTGGGATATGGTTAAAGGGATACTGTAGGGGGGTCAGGAGAAAATGAGTTGAACTTACCCGGGGCTTCTAATGGTCCCCCGCAGACATCCTGTGTTGGCGCAGCCACTCACCGATGCTCCGGCCCCGCCTCCGGTTCACTTCTGGAATTTCAGACTTTAAAGTCTGAAAACCACTGCGCCTGCGTTGCCGTGTCCTCGATCCCGCTGATGTCACCAAGAGCGCACAGCGCAGGCCCAGTATGGTCTGTGTCTGCGCAGTACACTCCTGGTGACATCAGCGGGAGTGAGGACATGGCAAAGCAGGCGCAGTGGTTTTCTGACTTTAAAGTCAGAAATTCCAGAAGTGAACTGGAGGCGGAGCCGGAGCATCGGTGAGTGGCTGCGCCAACACAGGATGTCTGCGGGGGACCATTAGAAGCCCCGGGTAAGTTCAACTCATTTTCCCCCGACCCCCCTACAGTATCCCTTTAAGCTGCCTATTTTGGGGGGGCAAGAAGCCTCAAGTTCCTGCAAATTCTTGGCCTGTCTTGCATGTACTGCAGGTTTGAGATCTCCCCAATTTGGCTCAATAATACTGAGTGATGACAATTGGCCACTCCAGAATCTTTTTTTTTTCTGCTTTAGCCAGTGATGGGTTGATTTTGCCTTGTGTTTTGTATCATTGTCATGTGAGAAAGTCCAATATGCAGAAGTTCATGGCTGAGGAATGCAATTTTTTTCCCCAATATTCTCTGAGAACATGTTGCATTAATCTTGCTATTGACTCTGACCAAATTCTCTGAATTATTTATTTTTCCTAATAAAGAATATTTAGTTTGCATAGTGTAATTATAAATATAAAATTATTTCATATCAACTGCTGAAATTCCACAAGTTTTTCGTCTGAGTTTTTGCTCCTGTTTATCCTGCAGTAATGCTAATGTTAAGTAATATCTCTGTTCCTTATTATATTTCATGTTTCTGATTAAAATAAGAAACTCTCAGTGATAGAAAAATAAGAATAAAATAGGGAATGTATGCTCTATGGAACAATTATGGCAAGCAGAAAACCTGTGTTATATCTAGATCTGTAATGTATTGGAAATTAGCTGCAAAAATACTATTAATGCTTAATAAGTAATAAATACTATTTTCTTACCCATATACAGGTGTAAGGCTAGACAGGTTATGTCCTCACTCAGTCTCACTATGCCCCAATCTATTACCGTGGCTCTGAGCCCGGCCCACATCTTCACCTATGGACAAGCCCCCGTGTGAACAGGACACGTTATTTGTCTCCTAACTGTGGTTACCCCCAGGTCTTAATGTGCAAGCCATACAAACTGATATAAGAGGAATAACCTGTTAGAGCCCTAATGAGGTTAATAACACAGTTCAATAGTTCATCAGTATCACACAGGGTTATTACCTAGGTTCAGAGGGATGAGGCAATCAGCATCATTTGTCAGTAATAGCAGACATAGTGAGTGCAGATTCTTCAGTATCAGGAGAGGAATCAAGCAATCCACAGGCAAGGTTCAGGCAATGGGTAAACCAGGTATGAGATAGTTCAGGCAAGTCTTCATGCAAAGTTATTCAACAGGTAATGGATGATCCAGGTTATGGGATAGTTCATGCAAGTCTACATGCAGTGTTATGCAACAAGTAATAGATGATGCAAGTTATGACACAGTTCCTATTAGTCTGCATGCAAAGTTATTCAACAGGTAACGGGTGCATCGGGCAGTATGTGATATAGTTTATATGCAAGTTGTCCAAATGACTGACAGGGATAGTTGGAGTATACTTATCGTTCAGCTCAGGTAGCATGCAAGAAGTATCGAGTAACAGGCAATGGTCGGTCCATGTGGCAGACAAGAGTATCCAGTAAACATGCAATGGTCAGTCCAGGCGGCAGGCAAGAGTATCCAGTAACTAGCAGAGGTTGGTCCAGGCGGCAGGCAAGGGTATCCAGTAACTAGCAGAGGTCGGTCCAGGTGGCAGGCAAGAGTGTCCATTAACGGGCAAGGCCAGTCCAGGCAGCAGACAAGGTTTTCCAGGAATCAAGCAGAGGTTAATCACAACAGACAGGGATAGTCAAATACAAGCCAAGCTCAGTATCCAGCGAATCTTAAACAAGTGAGTGCGCACCCAGCAACTAGTCATAGCTATGCTTATCATGGGCGATGACTGGGAGCACACTGCAGATTTAAATACAACTCCTCATCCAATCAGTGGCCGGCCACACTCCGCACATCCAGTCACACAGCAAGGCCCTGCCTAAGTGTCAGTTGTAAGGTCAGCTGACGCCGCTCTGTCAGCTGACTGGAGTCAGCTGACTATTGTTTACCTTTGTGGAGGGCGAACTGGGAACACACCCTCCGCCTATCAGAATGTGCGGCCTGTGAGCCAGTAACAGCGTCATCAGCGGGGAACAAGCGCTGAGACCTGGAAGCGGCGGATTACACCCGGGTCTCTGCGGAATGCTCAGCAGACAAAGGCAACAGGTAGGTCCATATATTGGGACAGACTTTTTTTTTAATTTTGGTTCTGTAAATTAACACAATGAATTTTAAATGAAAAAAACTCAGATGCAGTTGAAATACAGACTTTCAGCTTTAATTCAGTGGGGTGAACAAAACAATTGCTTAAAGCGGTATAAAACTCTGACATAATATTCAATAAAAACATGTTTTCCTACTTGTTATATCCCATACAGTTATCATATTTACTTGTGTGCATAAGTATTGTTATTCATTTAGAAATTACAAGTTCCCAAAGTACAGTTTTTTTGCTCTGAGAGCTGTCATTGCATTTTATTCATAACTGGTGTATTTACATCATAATGTACCCGTTAATTATTTCTGAATAGCTGTCTGTGTTCTGGAGTGTCTGCATTGCCAGAGAATGTCTACATTCCTCACTTGATACAATTAAGTAAACACAAGATAATGTTAAACACAAGATCATCACTAGTTCGGATGCAGCTGTCCCTGCAGGGAGCTTAAAGAGACTCTGTAACAACATTTTCAGCCTTATTTCTTCTATCCTATAAGTTTCTATACCTGTTCTAATGTGGTCTGTATTACTGCAGCCTTTTCTAGTTGCACTATCTCTCTAATATATCTAATCTTCTTTTCTTGGTCAAGCTTTGTCGACCAAGGGAGGAATGGGCTGCCTCTGTTGTAATGAATACAAGTTATGCACGCCCCCTGCAGGCTCTGTGTGCTTTGTTTACTCCTCACAGACAGTGTCTCTGCTCTCACTTTCAGTTTGTCTGTGATGCAGTTTGTGAGGCTGTGGGAGGAGGGAGCTGCCTGTCACATGCTGAGAAACTGTGAGAATCCCAGACTGGAGTGCAGATAATTCACTATGTAATATAAACTGGTAGTATGCTGTAACATTATATATATCTATATATATCGCGATCACGCGAAAACGCTTTGACCGATTTGAACGAAACTTAGTATACAGATCTTTTACTACCTGAGATGATATGTTCTGGGGGTCTTGCGACCCCCCCCCCTGCACATGTGGGCGGAGCTACAAACAGCCAATCAGATTTCACCCATTCAAGTCAATGGAAAAAATGTAAAAGGCTGCCATTCTCACAGTAATCAAGCCAGAATCCCCACAGTTGGCACAGTTGGTCACTTGGTGACCGAGGTTTCAAATCCAAGAAAAGTGGGCGGAGCATAAAACAGCCAATCAAATTTCAGGCATTCATTTTAAATAGGAAAATGTAAACTGCAGCCATTTTAGACTGTTAATCGCAGGGTTCTCAAACTTGCCACAGTTGGTCACTGGGTGAATCTGATTAAGATTCAAGAAAGTGGGTGGAGCCTACAACAGCCAATCAAAATTCACCTATTGATTTTCAAGGAGAATATTTAAACTGCTGCCATTCTTACACTGTTAGTGGCAGAGGCTTCTAACTTGCTACAGTCTGTCTTTGGGTAACTGGGGTCCAAATTCACTAAAGGGGCGGGGCCACAAACAGCCAATCAGATTTCATTGGTGGATAAACTGCTTCCATTCACACATTTTTGATGCCAGGAACCTAAAAGCTCACAAACTTGGTCATTGAGTGACTGTGTGTCCAGGTTACAAAAATTGGGTGGAGCCAAAAACAAATTTGACTAGGAAAATATAAACTGTAGCCATTCTTACACCGTTAATGGCAGGGTTCTCAAACTTTGCACAGTTGGTCACTGGGTGAATGAGATTAAGAATTTGGAAGGTAGGTGGAGCCTACAACAGCCAATAAAAAATCACCTTTCGATTTTCAAAGGGAATATTTCATCTGCTACCATTCTTATACTGTTAATAGCAGATGCCTCAAACCTGGTACAGTTGGTCACTGGGTGATTAGGGTTCAAAATCAGAAAGGGGGCGGAGCCACAAACAGCCAATCAGATTTGTTTATTTTTCAATGGGAATATACAAAGTATTGATACCAAGGACCCCAAAGCTGATAAACTTGATAGAGTGACTGTATGTCACGGTTTGAAAAAGTGTGTGGCGCCAACAACTTAATTTTTTACATGGCAGGGTTCCCAAACGTGACACAATTAGCCACTGGGTGACTGGGATTAATATTCAGAAATGTGGGTGGAGCCTAAAAACAGCCAATCAAAATGTACCTATTGATTTTCAAGGGGGAACATTTACATTGCTACCATTCTTACACTGTTAATAGCAGAGGTCTCAAACCTGATACAGTCAGTTATTGGGTGACTGGGGTCCAAATTCACTAAAGTGGGTGGAGCCACAAACAGCCAATCAGATTTTTTAGATTGATTTCAGACATTCTGTTATTGGCGGGGTTCTCAAACTTGACACATTTGGCCACTGGGTGACTGGGACTAATATTCAGGAACGTGGGTGGAGCCTACAGCAGCCAATCAAAATTCACCTTTTGATTTTCAAGGGGAATATTTGCATTGCTGCCATTCATACACTCTTAACCTCCTTGCTGGTTCAATTCCTCCGGCAAGGAGGCAGCGTGGAACTTTTTTTTAAAATCATGTAGCGAGCCCAGGGCGCGCTACATGATAGCCGCTGAGCGTCGGCATCCCCCCACCCACTCCGATCGCCTTCGGCAATCAGAGTAAGCAGGAAATCCCGTTCAGAACGGGATTTCCTGCAGGGCTTCCTCGGTCGCCATGGCGACAGGGCGGAATGACGTCACCGACGTCATGGACGTCGGGACGTCATAGAGAATCCCGATCCTCCCCTCAGCGCTGCCTGGCACTGATTGGCCAGGCAGCGCAGGGGTCTGGGGCGGGGTGTGGCTCGGTGCGGCGGGTAGCGGCGAATCGGCGGGTGGCGGCAGCGATCGCGTACCACACGCAGCTAGCAAAGTGCTAAAGAAAAAATTATGCAAATCGGCCCAGCGGGACCTGAGAAATCCTCCTACGCATGTTACCCCGAGCTGAGCTCGGGATAACCGGCAAGGAGGTTAATGGCAGAGGCCTCAAATCTGGTACAGTCAGTCACTGGGAGACTGGGGTTCAAATTCTGAAAGGGAGTGGGCCAAAAACAGCCAATGAGATTTGTTTAATTTCAATGGTAAAATTCAACTGATGCCAAAGACCACAAAGCTCATAAACTTGGTCAGTGAGTGACTGTATGTCAAGGTTAGAAATAGTGGGCAGAGCCAAAAACAACTTTTTACATGGGAAAATATAAATTGCAGCTATTCTTACACTGTTAATGGCAGGGTTCTCAAACTTGACACAGTTGGTCACTGTGGAAATATATACAGAAAAGTAGGTGGAGCCTACAAGAGCCAATCAAAATTCACCTATTGATTTTCAAGGGGAATATTGAAACTGCTGTCATTCTTACACTGTTAATGACAGAGGCCTCAAACCTGCTACAGTCGGTCATCAAGTGACTGTGGTTTAAATTCACTAAAGGGGTGGAGCCACAAACAGCCAATCAGATTTGCTTTTTTTGGATAAACTGCTTCCGTCCACACAATGTGGATGCCAGGAACCCAAAAGCTCACAAACTTGGTCATTGAGTAGTGACTGTGTGTCAAGGTTACAAAAAGTGGGTGGAGTCAAAAACAGATTTTTCTGGGAAATTGTAAACTGCAGCCCTTCTTCACTGTTAATGGCAGGGTTCTCAAACTTTGCACAATTGGTTATTGGTTGACTGATATTAATATTCATTAAAGTGGGTGGAGCCTAAAAATGCCAATCAAAATCACCTGTTGATTTTCAAGGGGAATATTAAAATTGCTGCCATTCTTGCACTGTTAATGGCATAAGCCTCAAACCTGGTACTGTTAGTCATTTGGGTTCAAATTCAGAAAAGGGGACAGAGCCACAAACAGTTTCATTTCTTGGGAAAATACAAATTATTGATGCCAAGGACAGCAAAGCTCACAAACTTGGTCATTGAGTGACTGTATGACCAGGTTACAAAAAATAGGCAGAGCCAAAACCAAATTTCACTGGGAAAATGTAGACTGCAGGCCTTCTTACACTGTTAATGGCAAGGTTCCCAAACTTTGCCCAGATGGTCACTGGGTGACTGAGATTAATATTCAGGGAAGTGGGTGGAGCCTATAATGGCCAATCAAAATTCACCTGTTGATTTTCAAGGGGAATATTTAAATTGCTGCCATTTTTAAACTGGTAATAGCAGATGCCTCAAACCTGCTACAGTTGGTCATTGGGTGACTGGGGTTCAAATGCTGGAGAGGGGCAGAGCCACAAACAGCCAATCTGATTTCTTTAATTTCTATGGGAACATACAAATTATTGATGCTAAAGACCCCAAAGCTCACAAAATTGGTCATTGAGTGTTTGTGCGTTAGGGTTAGAAGAAGTGGGCGGAACCAACATCAGTCAAATACATACCCGGGCAATGCCGGGTCATCAGTGGGTGGAGACAAATACAAATTTCACTGGGAAAATGTAAACTGCAGCCATTCTTACACTGTTAATGGGAGGGTTCTTAAACTTTGCACAGTTGGTCACTCAGTGAATGGGTATCATATTTAGAAAAGTGGGTGGAGCCTACAAAAGAGTATAAAGCTTCACCTATTGCTTTTCAAGAAAAATTGCTACCATTCTTGCACTGTTAATGGCACAGGCCTCAAACCTGGTATAGTTGGTCATTGGGTGACTGGGGTTCAAATTCAGAAAAAGGGGGTGGAGCCACAAACAACCCATCAGATTTTTTCAATTCAATACAAATTATTGATGCTAAAGACCACAAAGCTCACAAACTTGATCATTGAATAATTGTTAGGGTTAGAAAAAGTGGGTGGAGAGACTCGGCGAGTCGGCGTTCTCAGTTAGATCCAGTACACCCACGCGAGCGGTGTTTGTGCACATAGCACGGAACTTATGCCCATGGAGGACTTCATGTAACAGCAGGAGGTATTTCCCTTATACATATGCTGCTTGCAGGTGCTGTTTTCGCATATTTAGCTGCTTTACAACCGGTTCACGCCAAAGGGCGTGGCCGCGGCGGCAGCCCCAGGACCGCCTAGCGCCAATTGCCGTCAAGTCCTGGGGCTGCAGTTTCCCAGGGAATGGCCGCGCGCATGCGCGATCGTTCCCTGCCACTTCACGGAACGGAGTTCCATGATTAGCCTGCTAGCCGCCGATCGCGGCTAGCAGGCTGCTTGTAAACGAAAGGGGAAAGAAATCCCCTTTATTTACATGCGTACAGCGCTGCAGTCTCCAGCAGCGCTGTACAAGATCGGCGATCCCCGGGCTCTGGGGATCGCCGTCCTCTCATAGGCTGATGCCTATATGAGGCGGAGAGCAGGACGGATCGCTGTCCTGCTCAATTCTTTAGGCAGAGGGGAGGAGGGAAGGAGAGAGCCAGCGGCAATGAGAGCCTCTAGGAGGCTGAAGAAAAAAATAATAAAAGTGACCTCGGCGATCGGACCCCTCCGGCAGCATGTCCCCTTGCAGGAGGCTGAAAAGCCTGCACAGCCCAGTACAGGAAAAAAGTGACTGGTCATCAAGTGGTTAATACAGTGACTGGTTTTCAGGGACATTGCATCTTCCAGCCTTAGAGCGCCAGGTCCTCCAAGTGTTTATATTGACTCTGAACTGTTTGGGGTTTGAGGACTGACCCTGAGATTTCTGACCTAGGCTGATTTTTTTTCACCAGTGCACTGCTCTCTTTCTATTTGTTTTTAACTAGTTGAATGCTGTTCTAGTAAAAAAAAAATGTGGTTGTATATAATATGCTGTAAATAATGTTTTAGAGCAAAGAAGAAATGCTAGGTTTCATACCGCTTTAAAAATGTAAGGCAACTAAAGCATTTCTTAACACTTCATTTCAGGGGCTCAAAAGTAATTGGACAAATAATATAACTGGGAATAAAATGTTCATTTCTAATACTTGGTTGAAAAACATTTGCTGGCAATGACAACCTGAAGTCTTGAACTCATGGGTCCTGATTCACAAAGCGGTGCTACAAGTTAGCACGCTGGTGGAAAGCCCTTCATCATGCCTAAACTCAGTTTAGGTGTGATAAGTTTAGGCGTGATAAGTTTAGGCGTGATAACTATAGCACCAACTGGGTTAGCACCGCAGTGCACAGCTGATCAAAAGTTTTGTGCTAGCAAAGTCTGGTGCACTTCGCATAGAGTTTAATGGCGCTGCTTTGTTTGCGGGACTTTGTGCGCAATTTAAACTTATCTAAACTTATCACGCCTAAACTTATCACGCCTAAACTGGCTTTTCACCAGCCTGGTGCAATGGTTATCACGTCTAAAGTCTTTTAGGCGTGCTAACTGGGTTAGCATCTCTTTGTGAATCGAGCCCATGGACTTCACCAGATGTTGGGTTTCCTCTTTTTTTTTTTTTAATGCTCTGGCAGGCCTTTACTGCACAACTTTTAATTGCTGTTTTGTGTGGGCCTTTTTGTCCAAAGTTTAGTCTTCAGCAAGTTATCTGCATGCTCAGTTGGGTTAAGATTAGGTGACCATTCAAGAATCTTCCACTTCTTTGATTTATTACCGTAAACTCGTGGGTTGCTTTGACTTTGTTTTGGGTCATTGTCCATCTGTATCACGAAAACGTCGCCCAATCAATTTGACTGCATTTAGTTCGGAGCAGTGCTTTTCAGCGCTGCTAGATTTAGCTGGATGTGAGCAGACAGTAGGTCTTGGAACACCTTAATAATTCATTTGGCTGTTTCTGTCCTGTGTCACATCATCAATAAACACTAGTGTTCCAGTATCACTGACAGCCTTGCACACCCAAGCCATCACAATGCCTCCACCGTGTTTTACAGATAATAGGGTATATTTTGGATAACGAGCTGTTCCATGCCTTCTGCAATACTTTTTCATTCTGGTAGAGGTCTATGATCTTGGTTTCATCTGTGCAAAGAATGTTTTTCTAGAACTGTGCTTTCTTTTTTTAGATGTTAGTTAGCAAAGTCCAATCTAGCCTTTCTATTCTTGAGACTTATGAGTGGCTTTCACCTTGCAGTACACCCTCTGTATCAACTTTCATGCAGTCTTCTCTTTATGGTAGACTTGGATATAGCTACACCTACCCCCTGGAGAGTGTTGTTTACTTGGTTGGCTGTTGTGAAAGGGTTTCTCTTTACCATGGAAACGATTCTGTGATCATCTACCACTGTTGTCTTCCATGGACGTGCAGGTCTTTTTGCATTGCTGAGTTCACCAGTGCTTGCTTTTCTTTCTCAGGATGTACCAAACTGTAGATTTTGTAACTCAAAATATTGTAGCAATTTCTCAGATGGGTTTTCAACTCAGATGGGCTTTCAACTTAAATAATGACATAACTACAGACTTGACCACACCTGCACACGAAATAGCCTTTAAGTCAATTGTCCGATTACTTTTGAGCACCTGAAATGAAGGGATTGTGTTTAAAAAATGCTTTAGTTGCCTCACATTTTTATGCAATCATTTCTATTCACCCCACTGAATTAAAGCTGAAAGTTCGAGAAGATACAGAGGCGCCAGCAGAGTAAAATCAATATTAATCTCTTAAAAACACATAAAATGCTGGTGGCAAGGGTGGACTTGCCTACCAACCAATCAACACACCTACTTTTTGTGGTTTATTTAGAAACATTTAATTCGTACCACAAAAGTAGGTGTGTTGATTGGTTGGTAGGCAAGTCCACCCTTGCCACCAGCATTTTATGTGTTTTTAAGAGATTTTACTCTGCCGGCGCCTCTGTATCTTCTCGTACTATATTATCCACCTGGTGGATGGGTGTGGACACCCTTTCTTTTCTACGGAGAGCTACTTTTTAACCTGAGTGGGGACAGGTCTAATTTTCCCATAGGCGCTAAGAGTGGTTGCCTAAAATTCGGCAACCCAGATTTGTGAGTATAACCCATTTATTTACAAACATTGCCAACTGTTTTATCAGTAATACACTATTGGGGGCTCTTGATTGCGTTTCCTTTTTCTGCATAAAGCTGAAAGTTGTTTCATATTAAATTAAATGTGGTAATGTACAGAACCAAAATTAGAAAAAAAGTTATTTGTCCAAATGTTTATGAACCTAACTGTAGTAATTTTTCCAAGGCTCCTTTGCATTTTGTTGTATATTGGGGAATATGGTAGTATATTACTTATCTTTTGGTAAAGTAAAACATTTAATTTTTTTGATTGATTGATTCAAGTTCAGAGGTTACAGGTGGTCTTTTTACTGAATGGTCTCAAGAACTCGCTCTGCTAAATGTAGGGCTAGAGATATGCATCCAAGCTAGGCAGATAGTTGTAGGACACAAACTTAAAGGACCACTATCGCAAAATATTGTAAAATGTAAAATAGACGTGTACACAAATAAGAAGTATGTTTCTTCCAGAGTAAAATAAGCCATAAATTACTTTTCTCCTATATTGCTCTCACTCACTTACAGTAAGTATTAGAAACCTGACAGAACCGACACATTTTGCCATAGTCCATCTCTTCACAGGGGATTCAATGCATGGCCTTTATTCTTTATAAACACACTCCCCGAAAAGGATTCATACAAAAATGCTGGCCAGCCTCCCTGCTTACTGCACACTAATTTGGCAGTTGGACAGAGCAACTGCCATTCATAAAATTATTTTCAAAATAGAGAAAACTCTGCGAATCCCCCAAGAGGAGATGGACTAGTCCAAAACCTGTCGGTTACTTATTGTAAGTGTCAGCAACATAGGAGAAAAGTAATTTATGGCGCATTTTACTCTGGAAGAAATGTACTTCTTATTTCTACTTGTACTCATGTTTTTTTAAATTTTACAATTTTCGCGATAGTGGTCCTCTAAAAAAGCCATTATGTAATTTTCTTTTTTACTTATATAGTGCTGACATCTTCTGTGCTTTACAGAGTATATGGTCTTGTCAGTAACTTTCTCTCAGAGGAGCTTACAATAGTGATCTTTGTGACTCACTCGCAGTGTCTCATCTCTACAACGCCCTTTAGTGGTGACTCTAGTTACATGCGCTACTAAAGGGGGTTATAGACAGGGCCGGCCCGCTCATGAGGCGGGGTGAAACTTTTGCCTCAGGTGGCACATTTCTAGGGGCGGCATCCGCCCGTCGGTGGGTGTGGGGAGCCGGCCGCCGAGCTGGAGGTGTAGCGGGCAGGACGGGGGTATTGGGCCTAGTGGCAGGGAGGGGGGTCGTACCCCCCTTCCCTCGCCTGGGTCCCCCGATCTGCGCTCCCCTCCAGCCTCAAATAAATCAGAAGCAGCCGCTACTCATAAGAGGCACGGGCGGGGAGGACTCACCTCTTCCTCGCTCGATCCAGCGTGCGCTCCACTGACGTCACTTCCTGCAACGCCGCCCACTGTATTGTAAGTGGACGGCCGCGGCGTTGCAGGAAATGATGTCAGTGGAGCGCACTCTGGATCGAGTGAGGAAGAGGTGAGTCCTCTCCGCCCGTGCCTCTTACGAGTAGCGGCTGCTTCTGATCTATTTAAGGCTGGAGGGGAGCGCAGATCGGGGGACCCAGGCGAGACCTCACCGCCGCTAGGCCCAATACCCCCGTCCTGCCCGCTACCCCTCCAGCTCGGCGGCGGCGGCCCCCCCACGGGGGGCGGCAGCAATAATTTTTTCAAAATTTGCCTCAGGCGGCAAAAAGTCTAGGGCCGGCCCTGGTTATAGAGATGACACACTGTGAGTGACACAGACAGAGCTGAAGAGAGGTCTCTGTGGCACTGACAGGTGAATCACTGCTGCAAGCACTCTACACTCTGCTCTGTATGGGAGGAGGTTATCTAATATTGTGGGCACATCTGGCTAGCTATGCTGGTAAAAGGGGTTACCTGGTTACCTAATACTGGGGGCATATCTGGCTGCCTATACTAAGGAAGAGGTTTATACTTGAGTTAACAATTTTTCCTGGCTTCTTAGGTGAAGCTAGGTACCTCAGCTTATATTCAGATCAACTTATACACGAGTAAATAGAGTCAATCCAAAGCACTGTATATGGATATACAATTCAGCCACCGATTTTTAATTTTTTACTTTACATGGGGTTTAAAGTAAAACTACTGTATATTGCTTTTGATTGCAGGCAGCAGTAATGGACCTTGTGGACAGTGATAAAAAGAAAGGGTTGAAGGCACCTGTCTGGGATGAGTACAAGGAACTGCTAAGCCAAGCTGGATGTGACGTTAGTAACCCATGTCATACACTTGCAGAGCTTATGTGATTTCTTTCTTTTCATTCTCCTTAAAGGTGCTCTTCATGGAGTTTTGTGGGGTCTGACATGACCATATCAGCTATCTGCTGCTTTAAATCAACTCTGTCTTAAACACATGGATGTTTTTCTGTAGGCTAGCGAATAGATTAACACATTTTAAAGGTAATCTTTTTTTATAAAAAGTGTTCCTTGGGGGTACTTGCCTCGGGAGGGGGAAGCCTCTGGATCCTAAAGAGACAAGACAAATAACATTTATATCACGCTTTTCTCCTGGTGGACTCAAAGCGCCAGTGCTGCAGCCACTAGGACACGCTCTATAGGCAGTAGCAGTGTTAGGGAGACTTGCCTAAGGTCTTCTACTGAATAGGTGCTGGCTTATTGAACAGGCAGAGCCGAGATTCGAACCCTGGTCTCCTGCATCAGAGGCAGAGCCCTTAACCATTACACCTTCCAGCCACTGAATTGCTTTCCCCTTCCTCCTCTCCAGCATTGATCCAGCCCTGGACAGCAGCGGGCAGCAATATTTACCTTTGTGATTCAGCGCAGGCACAGTACCATCTTCCCCCTCTGGCTCTGGCAGAAATAGCCGAGCCCAGTCGGGTCCGCTTTACAGCGCAGGTGTCTCACTTCTGCGCAGTAGAGTACAACCGATTGGGCTTGGCTATTTCCACCGGAGCCAGAGGGGGAAGATGGTACTGCGCCTGCACTGGATCCCAAAGGTAAATATCCCCATATGCTGCAGGCACTGTTGCGCCTGCATGCATATTTTTGGGGGGAGCCAATGCTGGATTGGGGCTACACAGGAGGACAGGGGAAGCCTCATTAGGATCCAGAGGCTTTCCCTCCTAAAGTAAGTACCCCCAGCGGCATTTTTTTATATTCCAAAATCCCTTTAAAGGTGAGATAACTCTGACATGACATTCATGTGTGTTCCTAATTTTTATTACCTATACAGGTATCATATTTGCTTTTGTGCACAAGTAATATTGTCCATTTACAAATTACAAGTTCCCGATACTACAGAGGTTCATAGCTTGGGTATTTATACAGTATATTAAAATCTTCTAGTGATCATTTCTCAACAGTGTGCATACTAGAAGCAGAGACAACTCATTTCCAGCACAGCTAGGAATGTAGCAACAGAGGAATGTAAACAAAAGATAATGTTATCACCTCTTCGGGATGCGGATCATAAGCTGAAGGAGCTTATGGAGTTTAAATGCTGTTCTGCTACAATTTTTTTTTGTGGTAGTAGGTTTAAAGGATTTACTAGGTAAACGAAGTAGGAAAACCGGGAGGAGCGGGCATGTACTGACATCTGTCCTGATGCCCACCGCTCCCCCTATTCTCCTCTCTGCCCCTCCCCCTAAATTCCCCCAGCAGCCTCTTCTGGGTTGCCGGAGTTGGGCATTAGTGTGCAGGCTCTGGCTCAGCTGCACACGTCCTACGGCACATGGCCAGAAGCACATGAGCATGACCTCACTACTACATCATGCGCAGAGCGCTCCTGGTCGTAGGTGGGCACTGTAGGACGCATACAGCCAGGCTAGCGCATGTGCACTAATGCCTGACTCTGGTGACCTGGAAGAGGCTGCCAGGGAACATTTAAGTAGAATCACCAGGGCAGAGAGGAGAATGGGGGGGAGCGGTGGGCATCAGGACAGCTGCCAGTACATGCCTGCTCCCTCCTCCCCCCCCCACCACCTTTTTTTTCTACATAGTTTGCATCTAGTATACTTTTAAGGCTGTAAGTAATCCTTTAGAGCAAAGCAGAAATTCTGAGTTTCAGACCAGTTTAAGTTAATAACAGCCCATTTAAAATGTATGTATTGCAAATCAAGTCAGTGCCTGCAAGGAGTTTTATCCTCTGATCTCAAGTGTAGTTCATGAAGCTGAGGCTTAATGCTCCTTATTTGTTGCTGGCGTAATATTTGACATATTTTCTCCCTTTGCACTTAGTGGTCCTTAAATCTGGTAAATCTGTTAAATATTACTTTCACAGGCTCCTATTGAACAAGTGGAAAGATTTTCTTTTTATGAAAGAGCAAAAAATGCATTTGCTGTTGTGGCCACTGGGTAAGTATTAAAGGCTTTATTTACAAACATTCCAGTTTGTATCGCTGACGTTTTGTAATAATTTTCATCATTTTTCACCTGTCAGTTTAAAAGATTACGGTAATAAGCACTAATTGCATATTAATATTTAGTTAAACATCTACACACAGCCTTTATATAAGCTACTTAATGACCCTTAGGGCCCTTTTACAGTTAATCAGTTGGTATGCGTTAGTACGCGTTAGTGTGCGTTGGTACGCATGTTTTTCCATAGCAGTGCATTGGGAAGAAGATTTCAGTTAAAACGCGTTAAGTGTGAAAGTTGCCATAGGAAAACATGGGCATTACTTTGAAAATCAGTTTTCTTTCCGTTTTAACTGAGAGCAACTGGTTAAGTGTAAAAGGGCCCTTAGCCAACACCAATTTATTTTGCATCTTTGAAGTCTTTTTATGCATATACAGTGCACCTAGAAAGTATTCACAGCACATCACTTTTCCACATTTTGTTATGTTACAGCCTTGTTACCAAAATGGATTAAATTCATTTTTTTCCTCAGACTTCTATACACAACACCCCATGATGACAGTGTGAAAAAAATTTACTTGAGATTTTGGCAAATTTATTAAAATAAAAAAATTGAGAAAGCACATGTATGTTTCTGCAACTTAATTGGAGTCCACTTGTGGTAATTTCAGTTGAGTGGACATGATTTGGAAAGGCACACATCTGTCTATATAAGGTCCCACGGTTGACAGTTTATGTTAGAGCACAAACGAAGCATGAAGTCAAAGGAATTGTCTGTAGACTTCAGAGACAGGATTGTCTCGTGCACAAATCTGAGGAAAGTTACAGAAACATGCCTTCTGCTTTGATGGTCCCAATGAGCACAGTGGTCTCCATCATCCATAAGTGAAAGAAGTTCAAAACCACCAGGGCTCTTCCTAGAGCTGGCCAGCCATCTAAACTGAGCGATCAGGGGAGAAGGGCCTCAGTCAGGGAGATGACCATGAATACGATGGTCACTCTGTCGGAGCTCCAGAGGTCCTCTGTGGAGAGAAGGACAACCATCTCTGCAGCAATCCACGAATTAGGCTTGTATGGTAGAGTGGCCAGATGGAAGCCACTCCTTAGTAAAAGGCACATGACAACCCACCTGGAGTTTGCCAAAAGGCACATGAAGGACTCTGAGACCATGAGAACCAAAATTCTCTGTTCTCATGACAAAGATTGAACTCTTTGGTGTGAATGCCAGGCACCATATTTGGAGGACACCAAGCACTGCTCATCACTAGGCCAATACCATCCCTACAGTGAAGGGTGGGGGGAGTCTTCTTCCTATGGCAATATCACAGCCTGACCTGTATGTGGGACATGTGGTTACTTTGCACGACATACCTAGTTCTGATTCAAGGTGCTTTATCTGTGCTTCAGTTTGTCTCATTTTGTTGTAGTTAAAAAGGGGGCAAACCGAATCACAGATAAAGCAATTTGCATGGCATCTTTCTGATGTTTGGCTGGATTGTCTTTACAGCACTTGGAGCATATTAGCCTAAAGGACTCTTGAAAACTAGCAGAGTGAGCTATGAAGCATTAGGGATATGGACGTAATCATATTGAACTACTCATCGTCAATCTCAGGCAAATAGCCCTGCTTATAAACTTTACTCTTATTCAAGCAAACTTTACTCTTATTCATACAGGTCAGGCTGTGATATGGCTGTATGCTTGCTTGGCATCAGCTAATCCATTTCACCTACACTGCTGAAGCTTTACAATATTAGGAAAGTCTGCAATTGGGACTATTCCTCTGCATATATCAATTGGTAAGTAAACAGATAGCATTATAGCATCTAAGGGCTGTTGGTCACCACCGATCTCAGGCAATCTTGATATAAACTTTTGCTCATATGGGTGTATTCAGACCCTTCGTCACAGAAAAGTTTACTGGAGGTTCTACATAAGCTTATGTACCAAGCAAAATTTGATGCAGAACAATCAAAAGACAAATCCACATGATCAATTTTGAAAGATATTGTAGAGCCTTTTAAGTTCTCACATTGGTACTTGAGGAAGTCTGTGGCGGGAACGCTGGGTGTTCTGGACTTTGGCGTGAGATAGCTCCTCTTTTTCCCTTCTCTTTTGTAAGGTGTGCTCAAGGTGGTTGTGGTGTGGTGGTTAGGATTGGTTCGAATTGGCCTTGTCAATTTAGGGGGAGGTGGTTTGTTACTTGAGAGGTACCCTGAAATATGACTGTGAATATATGGTCTAGCGGTATATACTATCTGCTCTCATTTTACATCTCTTTAGGTGGAATGGTTCAAACTATTATTTTATTTGTTCCACCTTACCTTGTTCATTAAGTGTATGACTTCTAGGCGATCTGAACCTTGACGGGGTGTTTTTATAAAAATGTTTGAAAAATACTGGAAAGTTGAATGTTATTCTTTGTTTTTCTATGTCTGTAATATCTTACATTGTCTGTATATTTTGATTATTCTGACTTTTAGAAAAAAAAAACTTATGCTCCTCAGTAAAGGGACTCTGAGCAGTGCAGTAACTATGGAAAGATGCATACCATTTTGAAGCTCTCTTTCTCCTCTTTCCAACAATATATAAACCGCCGCCCTACGCCTTTTAGTCTTCACTATTTTCGCGATCGCAATCGGGAAAATTAACGAAAGCTAAAAATCGTAGGGCGGCGGTTTATGTGTCGTTGGAAAGAGGAGAAAGAGAGCTTCAAAATGGTATGCATCTTTCCATAGTTGCTTGTATTAAACAGGACGACTTTTCCCCAAAGTCGGCAGCTCCATTCAGCTGCCGACTTTGGGGAAAAGTCGTCCTGTGTAATACAAGCAACTATGGAAAGATGCATACCATTTTGAAGCTCTCTTTCTTGCCACGATTTCGATCGTGGAAATAACGAAAACTAAAAGGCGTAGGGCGGCGGTTTATTTATCGTTGGAAAGAGGAGAAAGGGAGCTTCAAAATTGTATGCATCTTTCCATAGTTGCTTGTATTACACAGGACACTGCTCGGAGTCCCTTTAAGAATGCCACCTTTGCTTGCTTTTTCTTTTGGCTATTTTATGCTCCACCTACTTTCTCTGAATTTGTAACCTCGGCCACCAAGTAGCCAACTATGCCAAGTTTGGGGACTCTGACTTTATTACTGTGAACGGCAGATGTTTAAATTTTTTTCCATTGGCGTGAATGGATGAAATCTGATTGGCTGTTAATAAATATACATATATTTTAATTTGTTTTTGACCATACCTCAAGTAAACTTTTTTTCATGTTGTCATTATGGGGTGTTGTGTGTAGAATTCTGAGGAAAAAATTAATTTAATCCCATGTGGAATAAGGCTATAACATGACAAAATGTTGAAAAAGTGATGTGCTGTGAATACTTTCCGGATGCTCTGTACTTCTGTGCTTTTTAGGGTAGGCCTGCTCATCCCTTAGCTTACACCCATTTTCGATGTAGTACAATATGCATGCTTAATTTAGATCTGTTACCTGCTTCTGCACATGCTCCTCTTGCTGTTCTTACTATCTCTTTTCCATGTTGAGTTTAAACTACTTCTCTCTGACACTTATGAAATCAACAGCAATGCAGGGAGGACTGAGGCAATGCAGTGCTTTAATCAGAGACGTTATTTAACAAAGTGAGAGAATATAATAATTTGGTGTCATTATTTTTTTGCAGAGAAGGAAAGGTTTTTTTTTTTTTGTTTTGTTTTTTTTTAATAGAATTTCAAGCAACACATACTAATTCAGTAATACATCTGCTACAATAGAATGTCTTTATAGTAAACTGATATAATAAACCTCTGGATATAGTAAACTCAGTCATTAGGTCCCTGCAAATGTGTCTGTATAAATATATAATGTATGACCAATTCTGATATAGTAAACTTCTGATCTAGTAAACTTCCTGGTCCCTTGGAGTTTATTGTAAAGGGATTCTACTGTGTATGATTATTTATTTGCTCATGCTTTTTCATTTTTGTCAGTGGCGCACGCAGGGGGGGGGTTACCGATGCCCAGAATCCCCCCCCCCCCCTGCTGCAGGGCTGATCCTGGCTGCTATAGTCTTTTTTTTTTACTTTAAATTTTCCCCTTAGACCTCCTCTTCCCCATCAGCCTTCACCCTAATCCCCCCTCAGTGCAGGCAGGTGAATAGTAACTATTTTTCCACAGCGTAAGGATACACTCTCCTCACCAGCCGACAGTAAATCTTTAGTTCCGGCTGGAGAGAGAGCGGAAGCACTCAGCAGAGGGAGGATGTCAGCACTGCAGGGGGCTGTGACAGCCGTACAGAGGTGAGAGAGTGGAGGATTCAGCTCCAGGCACCAGGGCTCTTTAGAAAAAACAGCCCAGGCTTGTGTGCAGGACGCTATTCAATTTCCCCAGTACTCTGTGTATACGGCTTCCATTTAGGATGCAGGCACCGCCCCGCCCTCTATCCTTCCCCCGCTGTAGAGACCAGTTTGGAAGTGAGCTCTTATCTCTGGCTGCAGTGACATGCTGTGTAACTCGACCTGCCCAGCAGCAGAGTGAGGAGCAGAGGAGAGACTGATGCCAGGGTTCAGATGTGCGGGCTCCAGTTCTCACATGGCATCAGAGAGAAGGTGTGGGGTACAGATATTTCTGTGTTGTTCATTGCTGTACTTCTGAAAGTTTCACAAGGACCTTGCAAAGTGTCACTATTACTTGATGGTGAGGTGTCACTATCCCTTGCAATACTGATCACAATGATTATAGTGTACAGGGCAGTCTGCTATTGCAGAGATCAGTTGTACTGAGCATTGTTATGAAGGCTGATATTTGTACTGTGTGAGGTCCTGACTTATCGTAAGCTCACTTGTCTGTGGCTGCCAGGAGGATTCTAAGTAGTCGTCTCTCCTGCCCCCCAATTCTGGTATGTCTCCCTGTCTCTCTCTATTTCCCCTGTGTCACCTCTACAGGATCTGACTATATATGCTGGCTAGCTACCGGGGATCTGATGATATACACTGGCTATATACAGGTGGGAATCTGGCTATATACACGTGGATCTGACTATATACACTGGGTATATAAAAAGGGGTTCTGGCTACATACAGGGGGAATATGACGATATACACTGGCTATATACAAAGGGGATCTGGCTATATACCCTGGCTATATACAAGGGGGATCTGACTATATACACTGGCTGTATACAAAGGGGATCTGGCTATATACCCTGGCTATATACAAGGGGGATCTGGCTATATACGCTGCCTGTATACAAAGGGGATCTGGCTATATACCCTGGCTATATACAGGGGGATCTGGCTATATACCCTGGCTATATACAGGGGGATCTGGCTATATACCCTGGCTATATACAGGGGGATCTGGCTATATACCCTGGCTATATACAGGGGGATCTGGCTATATACAGGGGGATCTGGCTATATACCCTGGCTATATACAGGGGGATCTGGCTATATACCCTGGCTATATACAGGGGGATCTGGCTATATACCCTGGCTATATACAGGGGGATCTGGCTATATACCCTGGCTATAAACAGGGGGATCTGGCTATATACCCTGGCTGTATACAAAGGGGATCTGTCTATATACCCTGGCTATATACAGGGGGATCTGGCTATATACCCTGGCTATATACAAGGAAGATCTGACTGTATACACTGGCTATATATACTAGGGGGATCTGGCGAAATACAAGGGGAAATGTACTGAACGGGGAGTCATCTGGCTATATACTATGAATAGGAATCAGGTGGTTACCTATCCTACCTGGGGATCATCTAGCTGCCTATACTGTAAATGGGGGGTGGGGGGTGGGAGGCTCCTCTCGCTACCTGTGAGATAAATTGGGGGTCATCTGGTCACTTATACTAAAGGGAGGGGGGGGGGGGTATTTGGTTATCCATAATAAAGGGGGGTTATCTGGCTAATCACTTCCACATTATATACATTTTGGTGAAACACTACTGCATCCTATGTATTTTGTAGTGGGCAAACGCATGCGCGGTAGTGTGCGGCTTGCCGAAAGAGACCTTTCAGGAATCCCCCCCTTGAAAATCCTGGATTTGCCCCTGTTTGTACATTCTGTCTGACAGAACACGATAATGTATGGCCTGTCATTTAAAACTAAATGTACTTGTGCTACTTTCCACTTTTCATATCCTGGAGACATGCTGTATCTAACCACTATACACAGTGCAGTTCCTCCCCAAAGGCTGTAGAGTTGTGCCAAGTTATAACGTAGTGTATGATTTAAAAAAACAAAAAAACTTTGAGACAGTTGTTTCAGGCCTTCATTAGTACAAGTTATAGGACTGTTATGCTGCTCAGTTGACACTGCCAGCTTTCCCCATGCGCAGAGTAATGCAGCAAAGCCAAGTCTCTGTCCTTCAGCTACAGGTCCACCATCCTCTTCACTGCACTCTGCAGTAGCATGCTGTCAAGATACCCCCGTATACCTTCTGAGTGATCTTGCACTTTACATAATGCCAGAACATTGGGGACCAGACGGCGGGGTGTGTCAACGGGTGACGGCAGTTGGCAGTGAAGAGATGAGCTGACCCGGCACTGGAGCAAGTAAAATACTTTTACCACAGCACTTGCTTTTTTGGATGAGAGTAAGTGGCCTGATCACACATATTTGATGGCCTTAAAGGGTAACTGTAGTTGCTGGAGAGGGGTTGATGACAGCTAAACTTGTTTTTCGTAGTGAGCTGATGGGGTTGACAGAACTTTTGGGGGCGTTGGGGGGGGGGGGGATGGTGGCACATGCGTTCTTTGTAGATCAGAGGGCATGGTGACTGGACTTGCTATTCAAGGAGAGTAGTTACTTTGTTGCACTGCATCTCAACAACTCTTAACCAAGGTGTATAAAATTTGGTTGTATAACTATTTCTAAATTTGAACACTAATTTCACCATATTTGTGTTTTAATGATAGGTCATATTTTCTTATTTTTTTGTTGGTAGTTACAGTTCATCACCCTGTTTCTGTCATGGTGGTCCACCAATCTTTGTTTGAAGTCACAGTTCTTCCCAGCCTCTGCCAATGTGTAGCTGAGAACCCTACAAAGTTGGGAGTATATTGCTGGGTGAGCTAGCAAGCTGGGATACATTCTGGGGAGTATTGGGAAACAGTAAATAGAAAATAGGATCTCTGGGAACCAGCACCAAGTTTGGGGATAACCTGAAAACAAAGCAGGGGCACACTCTGGGTACATCAGAAAGCACTGGCGTACTACTGGAGGTACTGGAACTGTATTTGTTGCATGTGCCTTTGCTCACTTTTGACCTTTGTGGGGGTTTAATTGTGTTTGCACATCAAGCCAAGTGGTCCCAGCTCTTTCCTGCATCAAACATTAGGAAATAAGTAAGGATATGATGAACTCCAGTTTAGGTCGAATTTAACTTAACAAGCACATGTCTTATCTATTTTTTTTCTTTGATTATTGCAGAGAAACTGCTCTGTATGGAAACTTAATCTTGAAGAAAGGAGTAATACAGCCCAGTGACCTGGTGTGATTATACTGAAGGGTATCTTGGCTATCCCATATGACAATTTATGTGGTCTCAATAGGATTACAAATATACTTTTATGTGTGTGTATATAATCTTTTGAAATTATATGCCGGTACATTCCAAAGAAATATCGTGTCGTTTGTATATTTTCATGACTGTATTTTATAACTCTAAAACTAAGCAATACTAAATAGGGATGGAATCCTAAATTCAATGTACAATAAGCATGAATCTCATGACAAGTTTATTTAGAAAAGAGGTTTGGGGAAGGGTGGACAGATGAAAATAAGAGGTGTGAAAGGGAGACGGTAGTGACAGGAAGGGGGATGCAAGGAATGGAAGAGAAGTGGGTGGGGAAAAAAAGAGTAAAAACAACACACACCTCTGTGATAGGATGGAAACCCTGGAACATAACAGATACAAACTGGTGGCCACCAATGCACTTTTTTAATATAGATAGGATTGCAATCCCAAACTAAAGATTTCACAGTAAATCCAATGATCACACATAAGCTTCTACTCTCCTCCACTGACGGTGCTGAAATACTGGCATCCTCGTCTGAGTTCCAATCACATGATATGATCCAATCATAACCCAGGGGATGGTGTCACCGTTACAGCGCCACCCGGTGGTGGAAGAGGGAGGCGCTGCAATGCTGACACCATTCCCTGGGTTAATATCGCATAGCATATCAAGTGATCGGAACCCAGAAGAGGATGATGAGAGTGCAGCGCCACCAGTGGATGAAGAGGAGAAGCTGATCCAGCTCCAAGGAACAGGTAAATTAAAAAAAAAAGCTCCCTGCGCCATTCTGCATAGTTGCATTAGGCAGTATATGATATATCCCAGCAGAGGACGCCCGGGCCGCATTATCTAGAACCATGATGAAATGAGTAAGGCAATAAGTCACAAAGGAGCAAACCGCTGCAGGTTCATTGCTAACTCATAAATGATGTTGTTAATAATCATAAGATGTTGGTGCTCGCTTACTAGGCAGTGCAATTCACTGGACATGGTGTGGTTACTAAAGACTGGTTTAAATGTAAGAGGGCTTTACATACATGGAAACTGAGAGTATACTGCATACTTAACGATTAAATCATATCTAAAGTGGACAGAGGTTTTCTACCAAATGTATGTATGTATGTATATACCGTATGCAGGAAAGTTGCCAACCAAGTTTCACACACTGGAAGTGTGAAACCGATTGGGTGTGGAGAATGGGCAACGTCCCTGAGTTTTATCTATACTGTAATACATCTTGGGTTATAGTACTTTTAGGACCTGCAATGTAAGTAATTTACACTGTCATACATTTTTAATAAAGTGTTTCCTGCTTTTAACCTCTAACCACTGAGCGGATTTTTTTCCTGTTTACTTCTGTATGGCCTTGGCTGGGAAGTGACTACTACAGAGGACAGGAGTAGAGGAGAAACCTTTTAAGGAGAGCTGTGCTAGCTATAGTATTATATGAGGTGTCATGAGCAAGGACCACCCTTTTGCTGATTGATAAGCTTGGCTACAATACTGGCCTCTTTTATGGTATCAAGGCAGCTGTGCTGAAGGATGAAATTGCATGTCAACTGGCATTGGGGTGTAGTTCTCGGAGCAGTTGCTGCACTCTGCCACTACATTGCTGTTTGAGAGTGGGCGCTAACAGGTTTACTTGATTACATAACTGATATATTACATTCCATCAGCACGGTGGCGTAGTGGTTAGCTCTCTCGCCTTGCAGCGCTGGGTGCCCGGTTCGAATCCCAGCCAGGGCACTATCTGCAAAGAGTTTGTATGTTCTCTCCGTGTCTGCGTGGGTTTCCTCTGGGCACTCCGTTTCCTCCCACATTCCAAAAACATACAAATAAGTTAATTGGCTCCCTCTAAAAATTGGCCCTAGACTACAGTACTTACACTACATAATATAGACATATGGCAGTGGTAGGGATTAGATTGTGAGTTCCTTTGAGGGACAGTTAGTGACAAGATATATATATATACACTGTACAGCGCTGTGTAATATGTCAGCGCTATATAAATACTAAATAATAATAATAATCTTGATGGGGACTCTGGCAAAAGTTTTCAGCACTACCGCGCACAGCAGACATTCAGACGAGGTAGTACTGGAAACACAGTTTTATAGAATCTGCTTGCTGTTCATTGTTGATATATAGTTGCAATAAATAGGTGCTATGTGGCTATACCAGCAAACAGCAGGCATACTGGTATTCATGATAATAGAAAACCCCATAATTCGTATAGTATTCTAGAGGGATCTGCACAATGCTGCATAAAATAGGTCTAGGCACAGAGGACCGTAGTCCAGTCCATGGTGCAATAATTATTCTGCGAAGTGCAACTGGCATGCACAAGATGTACAAGATGCACAAGATGTAATGGAGGGAGGAGTGAATGTATTATAAACATTTTAGCATTTTATATGATATTTTATGTTGCATATGTGACATCAGATCAGTAAAAGTTTGTGGTTTTGTGCAGGATGGGTGGATCTGTGTCTCAGGTTTCAGCAGTTTGCGTTGAGACTCCCCCCCCCCCCCCCCCCCCCCCCCAGGTCTCCCCATGACTTGAACTCTCTGGGCCCTGCTACATTAGTCCATGCTTCCAATTTTCATCCTCGCTGGCAGCATCTTCTCTGTGACCTTGTTCATGTCATTGCTATTCTGCCAAATATGGTGCAGGGGCCCTCGGGAGCACAAGTCAGGGCCAGCAGCGTTCTGGGGCACTGAGTGTGAATTTGCTGCTGAAAGGGATCAGCGGGGCCCCCAAATTACTTTTCCCCTAGGGAACCATTGATGCTTAAAGCGAACCTTAAGTCAACTAAAAAAAATGAGATTTACTCACCTGGGGCTTCCCTCAGCCCCCAGCAGCCGATCGGTGCCCTCGCAGCTCCCCTCCGATGTCCCAGGACCCGCCGGCGAGCACTTCCGGTTTGGCCGTCACCGGCCGACAGGCATGAGAACGCGAGTGATTGTTAGCGTTCCCAGCCTGTATATCGCCCCCTATGCTGCTATTGCGGCCTCCTGGCCGCAATCGTCTGCTGGGGGCTGAGGGAAGCCCCAGGTGAGTTCATCTCATTTTTTTTAGTTGACTTAAGGTTCGCTTTAAACCGGCCCTGCAACCTACTTAACCTCACTGCTGTATTCTGGAACCAGTTCTGTAGTGAGTAATTAACTTGGGGAGTACTAGAAGAGACCAATATGGTTAAAGACTTTTCTTTGAGTGAACTGTCAGTATGGCATCTAAAACTGCACCTTCTGGTACAGAAACCTGACCAGCACTAAGTTGTTAAGGTTTTCTAGTAAAAGAAGCATGCGTGTATAGTTCAGTGAATAGTTAGGGCTGTTTCACACTGGCATTTTCAAGCCAAACGGATCCGGTAAAGCGGATCCGGTCTCTGTACCACCGGATCCGTAAGGCTTGTTCACACTGGGAAACGGATCGGTGAAAACACATATGATCACCGGTCAATCTGATGCGTTTTCACTCCGATGCCACTCTGGTCTTCCAATGAGTGGGCGGGTGAGGGAGGGTTCACTTACCCAGGCTTCTGTGTTCCTACAATTGTGTCTCAGGTCCCAAAGAGGAAGTGTGATAGTCACATGACTCGACGTGGGACGCAACAGGAAGGCGGAAGCCTGGGTAAGAAACCATCCCTCACTCACCCTTGCAGACCCCCACCCCCAGTGTAATGTCCTCACATCCCCCCAGACTAACACTCCAGTGGACTGTCCCCACATCCCCCCCAGACCCCCCAAACCCTTTCCCCGGATTTTGCCTCTTCACACTAGTGAAGAAACGGACTGTTAAGAAACGTTCTATTCTCCCATTGCCCCAATGCAGGGTTTCATCTACCGCTTCCAGGCAGCTGGGCTCAGCGGTCCATAAAATTGGTGCTGCAGTAAACTTGCTGTCATTCCGTCCGTACCCCCCCCCCCCCCCGATCGTGCGGAACGGATCCGTTCAAACGTATGCATGTAAGGGCCTGTACACACTGCTGCGCTTTTAAAATCCACATTGGTTTTAACCACAAACTTGTTTGGTCCATACTTGCCTCCACAGTCATGTAATTTGTGATTTTTGTACCATCTAGCTAATTACATGAAACCCTACATATTCATACAGACATGATTATCCTACACTATATGATAAAATCCCCGTCGCAGCATCCGCCTGTGTCCCTGCATTAGTGTCAGCGCATGTGGCACATGCATGTGCAGTACGGCTGGCTCCGGGTTTACCTTGGCTGCCCTCAGGTTCTAACGCCCATTATACAGTGGGCCTAAGGTCTAGTTTTTAATATAACATGACTAGAAGAGAGAAGGTTAAACATGTCTTCAGAATTTAACCACTTAAAGAGACACTGTAACATCAAAAATATCCCCTGGGGGGTACTCACCTCAGGTGGGGGAAGCCTCGAGATCCTAATGAGGCTTCCCACGCCATCCTCTGTCCCACGGGGGTCTCGCTGCAGCCCTCCGAACAGTCGGCGACAGACCCGACTGTCAATTCAATATTTACCTTTGCTGGCTCCAGCGGGGGAGCTGTGGCTGCTTTTGTCTCCAAAGTAGACGGAAATACCCGATCTCAGATGGGTCCGCTCTACTGCGCAGGCGCCGGAGACTTGCGCCTGCGCAGTAGAGCAGACCCGACGGCGATCGGATATTTCCGGCTACTTCGAAGCCGACAGCCGTCAGAGCGCCTGCGCAGGAGCCGGGAAGGTAAATATTGACGTCACCGCTGTACGGAGGGCTGCAGCGAGACCCCTGAGGGACGGAGGACGGCGTAGGAAGCCTCATTAGTATGCTGAGGCTTCCCCCACCCGAGGTGAGTACCCACCAGGGGATGTTTTGACGTTACAGATTCTCTTTAAAGGGGAACTGAAGTAAGAGGTATACGGAGGCTGCCATATTTATTTCCTTTTAATCAATACCAGTGGCCTGGCTGCCTTGCTAGTCTATTTCTCTGCAGTAGTATCTGAATAACACCAGAAACAAGCATGCAGCTAGTCTTGTCAGATCTGACTTTAACGTCTAAACACTTGATCTGCTGCATGCTTGTTTAGGGGCTATGGCTAATAGTATTAGAGGCAGAGGATCAGCAGGGCTGCCAGGCAACTGGTATTGCTTAAAGGGAAATAAACATGGCAGTCTCCATATACCTCTCTCTTCAGTTCCCCTTTAAGGACCACAGGCTTACACCCCCTAGTGACCAGGTTATTTTTTTACAAATAAGTGCTCTGCAGATTTAATGGCTCGCTGCAGAGCCACACAACAGAGCACACAAATTAACCCCCCCTTATGCCCACCAACAGAGCTTTCTGTTGGTGGGCTCTGATCGCTGTTGCAATGTTTATTTTATTTTTTTTTATCTATTTTTAATACTACCCTCCCCCCTTCCGCCACCCAATCAGGGCAATCCCTTCGCATAGGCATTAGCCTATGAGAGGGGATGGCGATTGAAGCTTCTCTAGGGGACAGCCGAGTAACACGGCTGTCCCTAGTACAGCGCTGCAGTAGATCGCAGCGCTGGCTGTACAACGTTTCTAATCGCCACTGGTAGACTGTTGATGGAGTGGAGCTCCATCGTTCAAGCAGGGATGCACACGCGATCCCCTGAAAAACCTTGGCGCCTTTCGGTGTTAGGCAGTCTTAATGCTGTCACCTTCAAGGAGTTAAGCATCTGTACAACTTGGTATATAACCATATTATTCTATATTTACATAGCGATTACATCTTCTTCATCACTTTACTGAGTCTGTAGTCATGTCACCAACTCCTAAAAATGATGTGCTACATTTGTCATTTTTGGTAATGTCCCACAGTGTACATGACTTTGCAATATGCTTGAAATATATTGTCGTATTCATTCTAGCCAACACAGCTGTATCTGAGCTAATGTTCTGCCCAGGTATTGTCCAAGATGAAATGCTATGCCGCTGTATCTAGACATCAAGGCAGCCAGTAATAATGCATTCTTCCCTAGTGAGCTGATGCATTCAGATCTGTATTGGCTGGTTGTGCTGTCGCTCAGAAGAAATTGTTACCATAGCAACTCTTTCACCTTACTTCAAAGGTATTAGACTCGAAGCACCACAGGATTGGATGCAGATTATCCCAATGGGAGCAGTAGCTAGTTCATTGCAGCACTTGCCTGCAGTGCATGCAAATATAGGAAGCTCAGAACAAATTCTATGAAATGTACACGGAACTGAATATCCTGCTGCTTATACAGTTATAAGATTCATCACAGAAGTTACATATCCTGGAACAGAAGCTATATATAGTGCAGTATAGCATTTTATAAAAGGTGTATATTGGACTGTTTTTTAACCATAAAAGAGATGTGTTATGTTTTATTGCTACAGTTTATTCTTAAATTAAACAATTGTAACCAGCTATTATTTTTGTCAATGCAAAATGTCAATTGCATTGATGCACGTTGCACAGAAGATTGTGAAAATAGGCATCTATTAAACACATAAAGCATTCATGTGTAGATAGTGTATGACTTGCTCAGCGAGGATGGTATAGGTGATCACGGTCTTCTTCAGGTTCTGTGAGGATTTGGCGAGCCTGGACTCTTCCTAGACGCTGTTTTGGGAAATCTCGTTGGCGAGACTGACGGGAATGATGCAGGTTGTCTCTGTCCTCCTCAACTAGAACAAATGACATATATACAGTAAGTCTGCTGTTGTAAGACTGAACACCAAGAGGACATTTCTCAAGACAAGCAAATAAAGTCATTTTTATCCATGGCTCTGAGCTTGCCTGCTGTTTTAAATAGCAAAAAAGCAGATTCTTTGTGGAGTTTTTTTGCACACCTGAATTCCGGGAATTCTGGAATTTGGTTGAGGGGTTAGGTAGATCACAGTTCCCCAAATAAGCACTGCCATAAACAAATGGACTAAAGGAGCCACATATGAGTTGTATTGTAATAGCACAGATCCTTTTCACTTGGCTCCCTCTTAGCTAATGAGGCAGGTGCAGCATCCCAGGATGATAATGGGTCTTATCGCCTTGCACTGGGCCTGTGGTAGGGGATGCCCCAGGGTAGCAGAATACTAGTGTCCTCATTAATTTCAGTGGTAAAAGGGATTCTTAATTTTTCAAGATTTCTGTAATTTAGCATTAATAGATGATGCACTTAGTAAGAATTCACATTTTATGTCAGATTGAATAGAATATTTGTACAAATTACACTGTGATTGCTTAATGCTATAGCTATTCTAAAAAAATAATATAAGAAACATATTATTTAGTAACTGGCCTTTTTATTCTATACCAGCAAACATAAATTGATATGTTTGCAGAAAATTTGAAATGGTCGTTTTTTTCCAGTGGATTATTGGATCATGCTTTATATCAATTTTTTAAATTTTTGCATATTAACCATCTTACGACCGCCTAACGCCGATTGACGGCCACAAGGTGGCTACTTAAGGACCACCTAACGCCGATTGGCATCAAGCCCTGGGGGTTGAGATTAGAAGGGATTGTGCGCATCTCCGCTTGAGTGACAGAGCTCTGCTCCATCCACAATCTGCCAGACTGAAACGAAAGCAAACGGCCATTAGTTTTCATTGTACAGCGCTGCGATCTACAGCAGCGCTGTACTGGGGATAGCCCTGTCACTTGGTTGTCCCCTCGAGTGGCTCAGCACGTGATCCCTTCTCATAGGCCGATGCCTATGAAATAGGATCGCCTGATTGGACCTGGGAGAGTGGGAGGGGGAGGGGGGAAAAAAAGTCAATTTTTATTAAAAATAAAATAACATAAATTAATAAAAAAAAAAAAAAAAAACTGCAGCAGCGATCAGAGCCCTGTTGGTGGGCAGAAAAGGGGGGGCAGACTCATTTGTATCGCTGTGCAGCACACTGCAATATGCTGAATTGTAAAAAAATAGCCTGTTCCCTAGAGAAGTGTAAACCTGTGGTTCTCAACTAGTTAAATAATCCAGAGTGTATTTTTTTTTTCTGCAGCTCTCATACAGCAAGCATACCATAGCTCATTGTTGACAAGTGCTGTGTTCGGACTTTTGAGCTTCTTCTATCAGTTTTTTTATATCACATGATTGGTTTAGAGCCTAGTAGATTACATAATTGTCCTACAGTAGTTACTGCAGCTGTGATCAATCCTATCAGTCTCAGCAGGGCCAACAAACATAACTTTGCTTTAAAGTGAACCTCAGGTAAAAATAAACTGATGATTCACACCTGTTATTTATCCTCCTACTCCTAAAAATGACCTTTTTTTAAGTACCCCAAGGTTTTCTTTTATATTTAAACATTTACAAAGTAGGTTGAATATTTTACTGTCTCTAATCAGTGTCAGCCTTTTACGTGTCCCAGAGGTAGAAAAAGGTTATTAGATTATCTCTCACTGCCCTCAGAAGTTGTATTCTGCCAGGAAAACTTTTATGGCTGTAAGTTTCTTATCAGTGATGTTTATTATATGCCCGACAAGGTACTGACAAGACTGAAGCTGTTACTTCCATGCCTAGAAATTAACTCTTTCAGGCAACAACAAAAAAACAAGTAAAACAGTCTGGTTATTGATGTGTACTGTACATACACGTTTATCTCATCATGTCACATATTGCCTCATGTATACTTTAAATCCCTGGTTAAGTCTCCCTTTTTATGTGATTATGAATTTGCATTATTGGCAATGCACAATGTTTTGCACTTTGCATATCTGTAGTTTTTGCAATAAATACATTAAAATCACCAACTAGGCTGTTTTCTGTAGTTCATTTTTTGTTTACTGGTCAGAAAGAAGTTCAGACTACTTACCCTACTTCAGTGTTTCTCAAACCGTCCTTGTGACTCCCCAAAGGTGCATGTTTTGCAGGCAACCTCACCTATGCACAGGTGGGGTAATTAGTGCCTCAGCTAGGTGGAGTCCATGTAGCTGAGACACTAATTTGCCCACCTGTGCATAGGTGAGGTTGTCTGCAAAACATGCACCGTTGAGGCACGACTCACGAGGACAAGTTTGAGAAACACTGCCCTACTCTGGGCATGAGCACAATCAGACTTTTCCTGTCAACACAGATCACTTGACCCAGTCAATCTCTTAACTACTTTCAGGCAAAGATAATTGAAATCTACACCCTCTTTTGGTGGGTTCCTGGCTGGCAGGGTGTAGATTTCAATTAGCCGCCGCTGCGGGCATCCGCCGTTTCCATCGCTCCCCGCCGATCGTGCCGCTCAAACGCGACGTCTCTCGCTGCATCTCACTGGCGGCAGAGCCCTATGAGCAGGTCAGGAGCCAATTTCATTGTCTCCTGGCCCTGTCTTTCAATGTAAGCCGCTTACATTGGAAGACAGGGTCAGGAGCCAATGAAAGCGGCTCCTGACCGGCTCACAGGAACTCTGCTGTCAAAGAGACGGCAGAGTGGGTGGCCCAGGTTCCTGACGTGCGGCGTGTATGGTCACATACTGATAAGTATCTGCTGTAGCTGCAGTGCTGGCCACAAAGAGGTAATCTTTTTGCAACGGAGGAAGGAGCCAAACGGTGAAAGCTGAAGGACAACCATTCTGCTGCCAGATCCTTGCTTTATTCATAAATTACTGAATCACATGACTTTTTCCAGAGGGTTTTTTTCTGGAACCGCTGTATCAAATATGAAAACCATGCAAGTAATTACATAGTCATATCTTCAAATTTATTATCAATGAAAAATCTGTGGGGGTGACCTAGTGCTTTAAAGAGACTCTGTAACAACATTTTCAGCCTTATTTCTTTTATCCTATAAGTTCCTATACCTGTTCTAATGTGGTCTATGCTGGATACACACGGTGCATTCCCGCACTCGATGCGCCACTCGATTTCTGGCCGCTCGATTGTGTCCGAGCGCATTTCGATGATTGTTATGTTGATTTACATGTTAAGTATTCCAAATCGACCTAACGATCCATCGAAACGCAAATCGGTCATGTCGGAAATAATCGAGTCGACGGGATTGAAGCGGCGTATTGAGTGCGGGAACGCACCGTGGGTATCCAGCATTACTGCAGCCTTTCCTAGTTGCACAGTGGCTGTATTATCTCTGTTATATAATCTTTTTTCCCTTGTCGGCTCAGGTAGGAGTGCTACTCTACTGTGATAGGTAGAAGCTATACACACCCTCTCCACACCCCTTCCAGGCTCTGTATGAGTCACAGACTGAGCTTCTCACAGCCTAACACATGCTGGTTAGAAGCCATATTTTTTGTTTGTAAACACTGCCTAAAACTGGCAATTACAAGCCAGGTTTGCAGCAGGGAGTGGCAGAAACAGCACAGAGGGGCCCAGGAGAACATAATGAATAGAATGGTATGCTTTTTATTGTAAAAATTTCACAGTAGTAGTACAGATTCTCTTTAACATACAAGATACAAACATTAATTTTGAAATGTCATCAGTCACAGGTATGAAGGAAATTTAAAAGGGTGATACACATACAAATAAATGTGTATCACAGATTTTAAACTACAGGTGAAAGTATAGAAAGATTCACAGATGACAATTGCTAGTTATATAGATTGCTACAGGAAGAGGTTATTTAAGACTTCTCTATATCGTCCCATGTTCTCTATTTATTTTCATGTCATCTTGTTTGGGCGCATTGTGGATATATATATATATATATGGCACATTATTTGTGGTGAATCATCCAGTGATGGCTACAGTCAGATTAATATTCCATCAGATTTCTGCATGGCAATATCCAGCTAAACAGTACTGATCATACTGTTCTCTTCATGCCAGGGCTGTGTTCTCTCCCCAGGAAGGATTTTCATTCGCCCTCTCATCAGAACTGAAGTTACGGATACTTCGGCAACAGACTTGTCTGAACAGATCCTATGCTTAGCATCCTAACATGTCTGTTGATCAACTGGCTTCCAATTTAATAAATGGACCGTCAGTGAACCTAGCCTTACATAGGTAATAAATATACAATTATAATATCCATATGTATCTTTGGAAAAACAAGCAGAGGCAAATAGTATATGATGACTGAGTCAAGAAAGCTGGGTCACTTCTCTAGTGGCATAGTGCGTCTCTTAGAGGATCCCCAATGAAATCCGGTGAAGATTTTACAAGCCATCAATGCTAATACCTGATAGTTATTTCAATTTATGATCCAATTTGGATCAATCTATAATAACGTTTTAAACTGCTGTCATATACAGTTTTTCTATTTTCATACATCTAGTTTTAATTAAAGTTATGTGTTTACCTTTTTGTATTATGTGTGAATCAAAGGCCACAGCAACATCATCATTCTTTACTGGAGGCTCAATGGCCAACAAGCCCAGCTCACTGCAAAGCAACAGAATTATCTCTGTGTTACTCAAATGAATGCACCGTAAGCATATTTTAGAATACATTACTTTTAATAGACCTACTGTACAAATTAATTAGTCCCATGGCAAATGTATGGAAAGATTACTTCAAACAGGTCATAATGCTGCTTAAAACTGTAAAAAAAAAATCTGTTTATCAAAAACAGCACTAGCTGATGAGGTATAGATGACTAAGGTTGTGTATTTAAATGTCACTATTGATTACTTGATTACATATTTTGATGACATACTGAAATATTTGCCCAGTACTGAGTACTTCCATGTATACTTTGCCCAGTTCTGTAATTTTATAGTTCTACCACATAAACTTATTCTTAACAAAAGGTGCAGTTTAAAGGCAAAGATCAATAGGCCCTTAGAGCAATGGAGTACTGTATATAGCTACATAGGCCCTGATTCACCATACACTGGTAAGATTGAAGACAGTGCACAGCAATTTTACCGGTACCAATGTCTGGAAGCACCGCCCGTTAACCCATTTGCACCACAAGCCTTACTTGTTTTACTTGTTTACACAGTTACATAGTTAGGTTGGTTGAAAAAATATATTTGTCCATCAAGTCCAACCAGTAAAAAAAAAAGAAATAAGTAAACATTAGATACCTAGGTTAATGCTCGCATTTCTATTGTACACTGGGGCTAAAAACGCATTACCATAGCAACGTGCGTTGCGCTAATGCATTAACGGGCAGTACTCTGGTACTGGTAAAATTGTCTTGCACTGTCTTACCGTTGCATGGTGAATCAGGGCCATAGTTAATCAGATTGAAAAAAGATGTCTGTGGGGTTTAACCAGATAATTTAATACAATACTAGTCTGCACCCACCCTTACATATCTCATTTTGTCCAAAGGAAGGCTAAAACCCCTTAAGGTGGCCATACGTTTGTTCGATCTGCTAGCATTGAATCTGAAGACAGTGAGATCTATTGCCTGCTTACACAATGCACACTGATTTACAGTGGATTTCAGACACACCCCACCTCCCCTGTGCCCTTGTGTAGAGTTGAAGGCGCACCACTATAGTGATTCGGCTGCGGCTTTGCAACAGCATGGGTGCCGGTCTGATTTGGAAGCAGAGGCAGCACCCAGTGGACACCGGCTCTTAGCTGTATGCTTGTTTAAGACATGTGATTCATACACTACTAAAGCTAAAAAGATTAGCATCCATATCCATATCTATCTTGTGGATTGAAGAAAACAAAAGAACACCGAGAGCCCAATATGGAGTAGTATGTATTAGATTAGAGGGGAAATAAAGGGATAAGTATAGTAATACTCTCAAACCATGGTTACCACATAGGCAACCACTGTAAAGGCAGATAGGGAGAACAAGCCTGTTCCCACTCAGGATTAAGAAGTTGCTTTCTGAAGATAGGAAGAAATATGAAGATTTCCGCCCTTCCACCAAGGTTGGATTGGTAACATATAAGGGTGAACAGAGGCACCAAAAGGATAAAACAATATAAAAAGTTTAAAACATGGAAGTGGTGGAGGTGGACTCTTACCCACTTCAAAGGACACAACAGTAAGGAATGTGTTAACATATAACAAAAAGTTTTATTTATGCACTCCATGATTTTTGCAACACCAGTGAAATGCATTGCAAAAATTGTGGAGTGTATGAATATTTCTTGTTTTATCCTTTTGGCGCCTCTGTTCACCCTTACATATCTTGTGGATTGTCTTTTCTATAACATTATAGTATTGGCAAACAAAAGTTGCCTACAGAAATTTACTGTAAATACTTGAAAGCAACCTTTGGAAGCTGTCACTTACATATCACGCTTCTTGTCCCTTTCCCACTCTTCGTTCTCCTTTAGTGCCTGAAATGAGAGAACATTAGTTGAACAGTCCAGCTTTACTGAAATACAATTGGACTAGGGGCTGCTTAGAAGTTGTCCCTGTGTTTAGCTCTTTTACATTTCTCCTGTGGATTTAGTTCAGTGGTGGTTGCAAATTATTTTCCCCATAGGAAATGTAATGATGCTGGTAAGGGGAGGAAGAAAAGGCCATTTAATAACTGCTTCATGTTCCAAAGTTTTTACCCCTAAGGATTCTTGACATTTTTGACACATAAACTCAGGGCCAGATATCTGGGAAGGCCACAAAGGCCTTGGGTGATAAAAAGAAAAAGGGCACAGGACACATGGAGGCCACATGTCAAAGTAAATTCTTTCTCCTGCTTTGCTCTGTTCTTCCTGAATTCCAGAGATCCCTGCATCTCTCTCACTTCCTGGTGTGTTTGATGATGGTCAGCATCTGCTGTCATCTGATGACCCTGTCCTCTGTATGATGAGTAGAGACTTACAAGATGCTATGAGAAATGTCAGGGCTTACGGTAATAGAACCCTTGAGTTGGGTTCTGTGAGTTTCTTCATGCACACATTCACGAACAAGAATTATCAGCTCTGTTTCCTCTACCCTTGGTTAAAAAAAAAAAAAAGTTTCCTCTGCCCCTCATTGCTATCAGATAGTTTATTTACTGGTTACTGGTCAGCACTGTTAAAGACCTGAGACCTGTTGAATTAATGATTTGTTTGGATTTTTTTCCCAAGGGAATTATTTATTGGATTGGTTGATGTTGGATAATTGTAGTTTCTAGTTGCTTGAGAGTCAATGTTAACCACTTCACCACTGAGGGGTTTTACCCCCTGACCACCAGAGCAATTTTCACCTTTCAGCGCTCCTTCCATTCATTCGTCTATAACTTTATTATTACTTATCCCAATGAAATGAACTATATCTTGTTTTTTTTGCCACCAATTAGGCTTTCTTTAGGTGGGACATTATGCCAAGAATTATTTTATTCTAAATGTGTTTTAATGGGGAAATAGGAAAAAATGTGGGAAAAAATTATTATTTTTCAGTTTTCGGCCATTATAGTTTTTAAATAAAGCATGCTACTGTAATAAAAACCCATGAAATGTATTAACCCATATGTCCCGGTTATAAAACCATTTAAATTATGTCCCTATCACAATGTTTGGCGACAATATTTTATTTGGAAATAAAGGTGCATTTTTTTCAGTTTTGCATCCATCCCTAATTACAAGCCCACAGTTTATAAAGTAACAGTGTTATACCCTCTTGACATAAATATTTAAAAAGTTCAGTCCCTAAGGTAACTATTTATGTTTTTTTTTATTGTATTTTTTTTTTTTAATTACAAAAAAAAAAATTGGGGAGTGTGGGAGGTAATGAGTTAATTTATTGTGTAAATGTAATGTTTGTATATGTAAAATGCTTTTAGGGTGTAGTTTACTATTTGGCCACAAGATGGCCACAGAGTGTTTGTTTACATGCGACCTGTAAGCGTCCGGAAGGACGCTTACAGGAAGCAGTAGGAGGCTGGGAGACGCACAATGATCTCGCTGTTTCTGAAAGAAGCAGCAGATCATTGCGGGGGCTAGATCAACGAACGGGAATGGATTTTCCCGTTCATTGATCTCCGGGCGAGCGGGCGGCGACGTGCACGAGCAGCGGGTGCGCGCGCACGAGCGGCGGGAGCACGGACAGCGGCGGTAGCGCGGAAGGTACGGATTTCTCCGTCCCTGGTTTTTTAGGAGGGAAAAAAGGGGCGGAGAAATTCGTACCGCTGGGGGTAAAGTGGTTAAAAATAGGCATAGCTAAATAACAGTACTATACTCCACACTGTATACTTACCATAAACTTTGTATTAACCGCTTCCGGACCAGCGCGGTTGAAATCTACGTCCTTCTTGTGGCTGACAGGACGTACACTTAAACAATCATCGCCGCACGGTCCCTCCGCTCCCGCTGTTCTGCCCCCGCCGCAACCTACTCGCCCTGCCGTTATAGCTCTGTGAGCCAGTCAGGAGCCGATTTCATTGGCTCCTGACCCTGTCATTACTGTAAGCCAATCGTTGGTAAGCACTGTTTTACGGTACCAGCAGTCTCCGGTCTTTAAGGGGCCAGAGACTGCTGGTACGGAGGTAGTTAATGTTGAAATACAGTTATTAAAAACAAACTAAGACAAAAGACAGACTTAAGTTACTGTAACAGGTTTATTACTGTATAAAGAAGTGTAAAAGTAGTTTTATGCATTCTGCAAGGCCAGAATGCTTGAGACTTCTGATTAACTGAGTTCTGGATAACGGGGGTTTTGCTGTATTTGCAAAACAAGCTATGTATCCCCTGATGCTGAATGTATATGCTGTGTGCTCTAATATATACAATATGTTCACTTATGTATACTGATACAAAAACAAAGTCTGAAGAAGGCTTATTAGCCAAATGCTCACAGTTTTTCTTTTAAAGCAGGCATGTCAAACCAGTCCTACGAGGGCCGAGGTCCTCACACATTTTTGACACAGCTCAAATTAATTGATGGGTCTGAATCAGGAAAGGTGTGGTCCATCAGGTGGAACACATTCCTCTCTTTCTCAGTCCATCCTAAACACTGGCATGGATCTGGCCCTCAAGGCCTGGAATTCGACTTGTGTTTTAAAGGGATTCTAAGCTGACATTAAAACAGGCTAATTAACTTACCTGGGGCTTCCTCCAGCCCCTCGTAGTTGATGAAGTCCCTTTGCGTCCTCCGGGCTCCCTCTGTTCTGCCCCCAGTGGCTCCATTAAACGACAACTTCGGCCAATGTCAGGGGCCAGTGCACCTGCCCCTCCGCATGCCTGTCCAGCTCACGTGTCCATCCTTTCTTTCAAGAACTGTGTGCGCAGAATGCTTACGGTGAAGGGTGCGTGAGCTAGATGGGCGCACGGAGGCGCTGCGCAGGTGCATTGGCTGAAGTCGCCGTGTAACGGAGCTGCTGGGGGAAAAACGGAGGGCACGCCTGTTTTAATGTCAGCTCAGGGTCCCTTTAACTACGTTAGCCAATAAATGTTATCATTTTGTTTCAAAACCTCCTGCTGACTTATTTTAAGATCTGTCCTTCCTTTCCTTGCCCTAAATTGTCACTGTTTAAAGCACTACAACACTACATCTATACCAGTGTGTGTAGTTTTGAATCCTCTACTTAGTCATGGCTGAAATTGTTGGCACCACATAAATCTTTCCAAAAAATCATGTATTTCTCACATAAAAGTGTTGCAGTAACACATTTTGCTATGCATGTTTATTCCCCTATGTGTATTGGTACAAAAAAAAGGGAGGGAAAAAAGCAAATTGGACTTAATGTCACACAAAACTCCCAAAATTGGCATCCTTAACTTGATATTTGGTTGCACACCCTTTGGAAAATTAACTGAAATCAGTTGCTTCCTATAACCATCAATACGCCTCTTACAACTCTCACTTGGAATTTTTGACCACTCTTCCTTTGCAAACTGCTCCAGGTCACTCTTATTGGAAGGGTGTCTTTTCCCAACAGCAATTTTAAGATCTCTCCACAGGTGTTCATTGGGATTTTGATCTGGACTCATTGCTGGCCACTTCAGAATTCTCTAGCGCTTTGTTGCCATCCTTTTCTGAGTGATGTGTTTGTAGTCATTGTCCTGCTGGAAGACCCAAGATCTCGTATGCAAACCTAGCTTTCTGACACTGGGCTCTACAGCATGACCCAAAATCCTTTGGTAATCCTCAGATTTCATGATACCGTGCACACATTCAAGGCAGGCATTGCCAGAGGCAGCAAAACAATCCCAAAACATGATTGAACCATATTTCACTGTAGGTACTGTGTTTGTTTCTTTGTAGGCCTCATTATGTTCAGTAAACAATAGAATGTTGTGCTTTACCAAAAAGCTCTATCTTGTTCTCGTCTGTCCACAAGCCGTTTTCCCAGAAGAATTTTGGCTTACTCAAGTACATTTTGGCAAACTTTATTTCATTTAAATGTCGATGGATAGTTTGCACTGACACTGATGCTCCCTGAGCCTGCAGGACCTCTTGAATTTCTTTGGAACTTGTTTGGGGCTGCTTATCCACCATCCAGAGTAGACTATCCTGCGTTGCAACCTTTCATCAATTTTTTTCTTCCTTCTATGCTCAGGGAGATTAGCTACAGTGTCAAGTTGCAAACTTCTTGATAATGTTGCGCACTGTGGACAAAGGCAAATCTAGATCTCTGCAGGTGGACTTATAACCTTGAGATTGTTGATATTTTCCCAGTCCTCAAACAGTTATGACTCCTCTTTCTGTTGCCCATGTTTAGTGTGGCACACACAGACACACAATAAGGCTCATAAGCCTTATTAAGGCTCATAAACACCTACCAACAATCTGTCCAACTATCTTCCAAACTTGTCTGTTGGAAGATAAGTTGGGTGTGTGTACAGCTGACAAACAACCAGATGACGAACTGATTGTTGGGTTGTTTGCCAGATCCAACCGGTGGATCCGTCTGACCAACTATCAGGCAGGTTGGAATGTGTATACAAGTCTTTTGAACAACTTTATTGTTTTTGAATGCGGACATGTTATGAAGTTTGTAATTTAGCTTGCACGCATACTATTTAAGTGAGTTGGTTGTTTAGTTAGTTGGTGTGTGTGTACATACTTGTCAGGTAAACAACTTGTGTGGTGGGTCATGTTGTGCGGTTGGTTGTGCATTAAGCTGGACATGTGTATGAGCTGAAGCGAGAGGGATATGGAGGCTGCCATATTTATTTCCTTTTAAGCAATAGCAGTTGCCTGGCTATCCTGCCGATCCTCTGCCTCTAATACTTTTAACCATAGACCCTGAACAAGCATGTAGCAGATCAGATGTTTCTGACATTATTGTCAGATTTGACAATATTAGCTGCATGCTTGTTTCTGGTGTGATTCATCCACTACTGCAGCCTCCATATTCTTCTCACTTCAGTTGTCCTTTACGTGAACATCTCTCCTTTTTATCTGCATTCAGGTGTGATAAATAATTTTGTCCAGCCCATTTTTGGAGTTTTGTGTGACATTATGTCCACTTTGTTTTTTTCCTCCCTTTTTCTGTTTTGTTCCAATGCACTCAAAGGGAATAAACGTGTACAGCAAACCATATGCTATTGTAATTCTTCTGTGAGAAATACTTGATTTTCTGGAAACATTTCTGGGGTGCCAACAATTTCAGCCATGACTGTATATGTTCTCTGATTTGGATTGGGTTCTTTCCATTGTGCTGCCCTGTCAGCTGTTTGTCCACTCGTGCTCCTTGTAATTTCGTGCTCTTGTACGGATGTGTACAGCAGCCGAGGTCGGGAGTGTTATGGGTATGTGTGCTTGACAAGTGCTGCTCACACATGAGCGACATTTCTGAAGTATGCATGCCCGAAACGCTATAGACTGCTGTACAATTACAGGGAGTGGACATAGCATGCACTGCTTCTTTGTCGAATGGGGGGCAGAGCAGCCAAACGCAGGGGAGCCCAATCAAACCAGTGATCGCTAGTCAGGATGTTAGACAGAATGGGAGTTGGGGTTGGTGACAGCAGGCCTTAGGTGCCGGAAAGTACAAATCCAGCATTGCTTAAGCTGTGCAGCTTTTGATACAGCAATAACTTTTTAATGACTTATACTATATAAGCGATATATGTTCTGTTTTTTTCCGGACACTCTAGTCTTTTTTGGGTAATATTTTTTTCATAAAAATTAATATTATTTTACTCACTGTTTGCAGAGAAGGTCCATGCACAGGATAATTCACCAGCTGTTAGAGTGCCACTGATCCAACCATAGGTTAACACTTGAAAGTCGAGAGAAAGCGATGGTGCACATCCAGCTAAAACGTCATTTTATTGTTGCAGTTTAAAATCAATAAACAAAGTTACAGACCAGCAATGTGGAGAGAGGTACAAGCAGGATCAAACGCTTCCTTCCCCTATCCCTACTTGAGTAGGGATAGGGGAAGGAAGCGTTTGGTCCTGACGATGCGCCACATGTGTTAAGGCGCGAAACGGCTGTAGATCCTTTGCTGCTTGTACCTCTCTCCACATTGCTGGTCTGTAACTTTGTTTATTGATTTTAAACTGCAACAATAAAATGACGTTTTAGCTGGATGTGCACCATCGCTTAATATTATTTTACGGGCGAAAATTATCCCAGCCTACGTGTCTGAAGTGATGGTTGTGATTGCTATGGTGACAGTTGAGGGGCCCTAGTGCTATTCGGGTGCATCACTAGGCACAGCAGAGTAATGCATCTGTAGAGCATTGGGGCCCCAAACTGTCCCCATAGTGATTGCATCCAGGTGACAGTCAGTAAAGCTGTATAAACAGTTATATTTGTTGTATTACAGGAGTTAATAGACTAGGTAGGGGTTAAAACGAAAAAAAAAAAACACTTTATTTATATTGCGACCTTGTCACTTTTTCACTCCCCCCCCCCCCCCCCCAAAAAAAATGTAATGAGTGATTGCTGCTTTTTCAATAGGAGCACGCACGTGCATGTGGAACTTGACCCATTTTCTCTCGAGTATGTGAGTCTCTGTCATTCCACTAGGTTGTCACACTCTGAAAAATGATAAATTATGTATGAAAGTGCAAGATACTCTTCTTCCAACAGAAGTGATTAGTATATACTATGATAAAAAGAGAAGGTGCTCAACAAAATATAAAGGAATCAAAATCAGTTTAAATAGGAGTTAATGTTTGGCTTACCACCAAAACATCACAAACCATGTGAGTAACACCCAGTACACTAAAAGGAGCATGGGCACCTCCATGCTCACAATCCTTTTTCCAAACCTATGTGGCCAATGATTGCATGCTACTCCCACCTGTTCCTCTATTCCCTTACATTGCCACAAGATTTGCAAAATAATTTTTTTTTTGTTTTTTTTGTATGTTTGTTTGTTTGCTTTTTTGCTAATGGTACTATGATCAACTTTAATTGATAAATGATAAGGAACTAGAGACATTACAAAGCTTCTGCTGATGCAATATCCATTGAAAGCTTCTAAATCCTTCCATATTGCCTGAACACAGGTGTTTTCTAATCAATGTTCAGTTAGAAATTGCTAGAAACGGCCTTAGTTTTCATCACATTTAATTATTTTATCTTAGGGCCTTTCTCCACTCGTCAGCTTTTCTGTGCACTTTTGCACAGGAAATCTGAGAACCAATGTTAATCAATGGACTAATTCACACTTGAAGAACTAAGAGAAACTCATGAAGAAAAACTGACGCACAGAAAAAACGACGAGTGGAGACAGACACAATTTATTACGATGTCAGCAGATCAGAATGCCACCACTACTAGCACTGTATTGCCCAATGCAGTACAAAACTGTGCAGCCACAAATCATGCAGAACAGCCGCTTGTGCTTCTGCCATGATCGATTTACATTAACATTTTTAACCAATAGAAAATCATCTTGTAATAAAGAAAAACCAGATGGTGTTGGCTAGCTGAATTCCATGCCACCTAGCCTGCCGTACACTCTATAGATTTCCCCCACCGACCATAATACACATTCTTTGCCCACTTCTTATCTCAGTGTATGGTTGCCCTACAATACCACACTATCAGACCTGTGGTGTGCCCAGAGAGCACACATTTGCTACTTATTTACAGTATGTACTTACACAAGAATACTAAAGAATTTGTCCGCAACACTGGCAAAAATAAGAGCGTGCTTAGGGCCCAACTAAGAGAGCTATAAATACAGAAAAAGAAAGCCCATATACATAGCACCACTCTGAATCAATTAATAATATAGCAAATTTTATTTCAGAAAATACACATGATAATGACACAAAAGGGGAGTTCAATATATACATAAAAACAATTAAAAAAGACCACATAGTCCTAAAGCACCAGCTGCAATAATTCATGAATCCTAAGCATATATATATAATGTAAATAAATGGAATAATTCCAATAGATGCCAACTTGGTGGGCTACAGATAAGAGCCCACCAGTGGTAGAACCCGGGTTCAGTACCTACTAAAATAGTGCACAAATATTAATTAAATTCATCTATAATAACAAGGTGCTGAGTGCAAAACAAACATTTGCAGTGTTTAGAAAAAGGACTGCACAAATAACAAAAAAAAAAATTTCTTGGTGATAGGAGCAGCCTAATAAATCAAGTGCATGAAAGGCAGGGAGTGAGAGTGAAAAAAGAGATACTTAGCTCAGGACACTAGTTCAAAAAGCAGCTGGAGAAGACTGGGGTCCCCTCAGACGTTCCACCAAGTTCGCGGGCATCACCTCGCTTTGAAAGGAGGAGAGGACACTCTCAATCCCTGCCTTTCATGCACTTGATTTATTAGGCTGCTCCTATCACCAAAATGTTTTTGTTATTTGTGCAGTCCTTTTTCTAAGCACTGCAAATGTTTGTTTTGCACTCAGCACCTTGTTATTGTGGATGAATTTAATTAATATTTGTGCACTATTTTAGTAGGTACTGAACCCGGGTTCTAACACTGGTGGGCTCTTATATGTAGCCCACCAAGTTGGCATCTATTGGAATTATTCTATCTATTTACATTGTATATACAGGGAGTGCAGAATTATTAGACAAGTTGTATTTTTGAGGAATAATTTTATTATTGAACAACAACCATATTCTCAATGAACCCAAAAAACTCATTAATATCAAAGCTGAATATTTATAAAGTAGTTTTTAGTTTGTTTTTAGTTTAATTATTTTAGGGGGATATCTGTGTGTGCAGGTGACTATTACTGTGCATAATTATTAGGCAACTTTACAAAAAACAAATATATACCCATTTCAATTATTTATTTTTACCAGTGAAACCAATATAACATCTTAATATTCACAACTATACATTTCTGACATTCAAAAACAAAACAAAAACAAATCAGTGACCAATATAGCCACCTTTCTTTGCAAGGACACTCAAAAGCCTGCCATCCATGGATTCTGTCAGTTTTTTGATCTGTTCACCATCAACATTGCGTGCAGCAGCAACCACAGCCTCCCAGACACTGTTCAGAGAGGTGTACTGTTTTCCCTCCTTGTAAATCTCACATTTTATGATGGACCACAGGTTCTCAATGGGGTTCAGATCTGGTGAACAAGGAGGCCATGTCATTAGTTTTTCTTCTTTTATACCCTTTCTTGCCAGCCACGCTGTGGAGTACTTGGACACGTGTGATGGAGCATTGTCCTGCATGAAAATCATGTTTTTTCTTGAAGGATGCAGACTTCTTCCTGTACGACTGCTTGAAGAAGGTGTCTTCCAAAAACTGGCAGTAGGACTGGGAGTTGAGCTTGACTCCATCCTCAACCCGAAAAGGCCCCACAAGCTCATCTTTGATGATACCAGCCCAAACCAGTACTCCACCTCCACCTTGCTGGCGTCTGAGTCGGACTGGAGCTCTCTGCCCTTTACCAATCCAGCCACGGGCCCATCCATCTGGCCCATCAAGACTCACTCTCATTTCATCAGCCCATAAAACCTTAGAAAAATCAGTCTTGAGATATTTCTTGGCCCAGTCTTGATATTTCAGCTTGTGTGTCTTGTTCAGTGGTGGTCGTCTTTCAGCCTTTCTTACCTTGGCCATGTCTCTGAGTATTGCACACTTTGTGCTTTTGGGCACTCCAGTGATGTTGCAGCTCTGAAATACTGGTGGCAAGTGGCATCTTGGCAGCTGCACGCTTGACTTTTCTCAGGTTATGGGCAGTTATTTTGCGCCCTGGTTTTTCCACACGCTTCTTGTGACCCTGTTGACTATTTTGAATGAAACGCTTGATTGTTCGATGATCATGCTTCAGAAGCTTTGCAATTTTAAGAGTGCTGCATCCCTCTGCAAGATATCTCACTATTTTTGACTTTTCTCAGCCTGTCAAGTCCTTCTTTTGACCCATTTTGCCAAAGGAAAGAAAGTTGCCTAATAATTATGCACACCTGATATAGGGTGTTGATGTCATTAGACCACACCCCTTCTCATTACAGAGATGCACGTCACCTAATATGCTTAATTGGTAGTAGGCTTTCGAGCCGATTCATGAATTATTGCATGAATTCCCCTTTTGTGTCATTAACTATCGTGTATTTTCTGAAATAAAATTTGCTATATTATTAATTGATTCAGAGTGGTGCTATGTATATGGGCTTTCTTTTTCTGTATTTATATGTACTTACACAAGGCTCAGTGCATCATTTGTGATTCTGAATTTGTTTATTAGTATTATATTTTTCAAAAGAATGCTAAAGATTGGCTTATTCCACAGGTGAAACTTTGGCTTTCCAATCAGCAGCAATCCTGTATTGTGTAAAATAGGTCACCTTGTACGGATGAGTGATACATCTTCAGCAGATTATATTCAGCCATTGAGCAGCAGAGTCTGGCACAATTCATTTACTCTGATGCCTCTTGTAGGGAGGCTAAATGAACATGTTTAATAAAAAATAGATGAAATTGAGGGGTTATTTTCCTTCCATGTTAAATAGATAGTTTATGAGCACAGTTGCCTTTCTGTTGTGATACAAGTCTTATTCTTACCTTGGTCTTTGCTGGCATCATGACCATGATGATCAGAGCAGCAGCACAGAAAGTGAAGGTAATCCTAAAATGGAGAAGAAAAAAAAAAGATAACATTCAGCAGTTTCCAGCTTTGCTTGCAGACTATGAGCCTGATGCACAAACCAGTGGTAATATTGCTGTGTGTAAGTGGCGCATGACAATATTACCAGTACTAACACCAACAGATTACCACCCGTTGTGCAAACAGCATGGGAAATGAAAGCATTGCTACAGTAACGAAGGGTAAAATACTGGCTTAGTGCACATTGCGCAACGTTCGCATTACCTATGTAACGCGAGTTGTGCTAATTGCACAACACGGGGTACACTGCTGGCATTTGTACCAGTAATATTGCCGTATGCTGCCTGCGCACAGCAATATTACTGCCAGCTCATGCATCAGGCCCTATGTATCATATTTGTTTTGCCCTTGAAAAGCAAAATGTCTTTAGGGTAAACCTTCTCTAGTATAAATCTGGTTAAATAAATTTGTTATGCAGTAATGGACTTTGACTTTTTATCAATGTAGCTTCAGAAGTTGCAGGAGTTGTTATACGTGCAGAGATCACAGCTCATTAGCCCAGACTTCTTGTATAAAAACAGGCATAGCTATACAGTATCAAGTCAACCCTTCCACCACCCATGACTTGAAATAATTGTATAGCTAATAACTGGACTTATGTCCAGAATGATCAGAAAGGATCATTTTAGACAGTTTTCATATCCTTAAGGTGCCATCAAACCAACAAACGTTGATTCCGGTAATACTTTTAACAACTAACTGTACATGGTTTATTGTTAGCTTTCAAAACGTTAAGTTTCTTCTTCAGGCATTATACAGAACTGTATCAGAACCGTACAGTCTGTATAATGTCTGAAGAAGAAACTTAACGTTTCGAAAGCTTGCAATAAACCATGTAAAGTTAGTCATTAACCAACTCAGCCTTTTCGACGTTGCTGCTACATCCAAAAGGCTGCTGCTGCGCTCCCGCGGCCGATCGCGCGCCACCTGTGCACTCCCATGCGGCCGTCCGTTAGCTCAGGGATCAATGAATGGGAGCACAGTTCCCATTCATTGATCTCAGTCCCCGTTAGAAAGACTAACGGCTTCTATGAGAAGTCGCATTGATCTTTCTGAACAAAAAAAAGATTTCTTGTCCTCCCTTCACTTCCCGGATGGAAAATAAAAATGACTGTGGCCAAATAGTAAAATTACGTCTACGTACATTTTTTTCTAATAAACACAATCAATTACTTTTAAAATTAATTGTTTACCTCCCACGCTCCAAAAAATACCCAAATAAAATGTTTAATAAAAAAAAAAAAAAGAAAAATTAAAAAAAAACAAAAAAAAACCCATAAATAGTTACCTAAGGGTCTGAATTTTTTTAATATGCATGTCAAGTGGGTATATTACTATAAATGTTTTAAATTATACTTTTGTAAATAGTGATGGGCGCAAAACTGAAAAAATGCACCAGATAAAATATTGGCACCATACATTGTGATAGGGACATCATTTAAATGGTGTAATAACTGGGACAAATGGGCAAATAAAATACGTAGGTTTTAATTATGGTAGCATGTCTTATTTTAAAGCTATAATTGCCAAAAACTGAGAAATAATGAATTTTTCCCTCGTTTTTCTTAATATTCACGTTTAATATGCATTTAGAAAAAAATTATTCTTAGCAAAATGTAAAACCCCAAGAAAGCCTAATTGGTGGTGGAAAAAATAAGATATAGATCATTTCATTGTGATAAGCAGTGATAAAGTTATTGACAAATGAATGGGAGGTGAAAATTGCTCGGATGTATACGGTGAAAAACAACTGTAGGCTCAAGTGGTTAAAGGTATTACCGGAATCAAAGTTTGTTGGTTTGATTTCAGCATTTCTGCTTTTCGACTAACACCAGACCACACTTCACTTCCTTAAGGTGCCATTGTTTATTCATTTAGGAGCTTTTAGTAAAATGATTTTGGCTTTATCCTGCACCCTTTTTTCACAGCGACCCTATTTCATGCATGCACTAAGACCTGCAAAACGTGTTGTGTTTTCAAAGTGTTCAATAGAGATCCCATTAATCTTACATAAATGGTGTACCCTATTAAAGTAAGCTTGTACTTCCAGATATTTTTGTTTATATTTGAGGGTACCTCTTCCATCCCAGTATGTCTTTATACCTGTTCTAGAACGTCAATGTGCTTCCTATAGTGTGGTGTTCAAAACTGTTTACCATACTCCATACCCCATACTCCATAGGCCATACTCCATGGCCTAATAAGTGATTTATAAAGGGAGTAGTATACTAGACTTTTGTGACTTATGTAGTATTCTATCTCTATGGTAGTTACATGTTTAGGAGATGGGGTTTGTTGCTGCTTCCTTTTTTGCAACTGCTATTTTATTTCAGAAAAAAAGGACATTCAGGTTCATGCCACACTTTGCCACACCAGTGGGTAGTATACCTGATGTGCTGTTCCTGCTCCGGTGGTCTGCTACATCCTTAGATATAGTAATGCGACCACTACATACTAATTGTCATGCAGATCTGTCCCAATATCACAATGGACATTCCAGTATCCAGTGAAAGAGTACTGTGTGAACAGGCCCATAAGAGGGCATTTCTGTTTAAAGTCGCACACAAACTTTTAGCTATTGTCAAACATAACAATGCTATGTGTGACAGTGATGCTGTGACTCTAATATACACATGCTTACTGCATGCTTAAATATCTGCTCCCTGTACCAGGTACTGTACTATGGAGAGGGGAGACAGAGAATGATCAGGCGCGGTCATGCTGTGGAGAATACTATAACAATTGGCTGCGTAAATCCAACATGACTAGTTAAGAGGGAGCATCCAGTGGCGTAGCAATAGGGGGTGCAGAGGTAGCGACCGCATCGGTGCCCTTGGGCCAGAGGGGCCCCGTGGGGCCCACTCTCAACCACAGAATTAGCTCTCTATTGGTCCTGTGCTGGTAATAATCACTTCTATAGATGCTTTTATTAGTAGTAATCATTAACAAACTGTCCCCCGTCCCCTTCTTGCACTTCTGACACTGTGGCTGTCTTTGGCAGGTTTTGGTGCGCCGTATCAATTGTTATGTATATAGTGCTTGGGGGCCCCCAATGTAAACCTTGCATCGGGGCCCATAGCTCCTTAGCTACGCCACTGGGAGCATCAGAACATATGGTTTATCTCATAAAAAAACTGTACAACTGTACTCAAAATAATCACACTGTTTTGTTCAATGCCTAATGTCTGTACATAGCTTGAACCTTTCAGTCAGATTAGGAAAGCTAAGAAATAAGACAAGACAAGACAAATAACATTTATATTGCGCTTTTCTCCTGCGCCAAAGCGCCAGAGCTGCAGCCATTAGGACGCGCTCTATAGGCAGTAGCAGTGTAAAGGTGGCCACACACCATACAATTTTTTAAATATCTGTTCACTTTAAGAATTGCAATCAATTTTTCTGACTGATTGTAACATTTCAAAAATATTACCAATCTACCACGTATGTTCAATTTTTCCCCAATTATGATAAAAATGATTAGGAACTCTGAGAAAATTGCTAGGGTGTGTATATTAATAAATTGACAATCTAACACACACCATACAATCATTAGAAAGGTTGAAGAAAAATATCTGGCATTCCGGGTCGATAAAAATTGAAGAAAACTGGAAATCTGATCGGATTTTTCAGTCGAATGAAAAAAAAGCTTTCGATTTTTTCGGGATTTTATCGAATTGCCGTAAAATCGGATAATTTTATTGTATCATGGGTGGCCACCTTTAGGGAGACTTGCCTAAGATCTCCTACTGAATAGGTGCTGGCTTACTGAACAGGTAGAGCCGAGATTCGATCCCTGGTCTCCTGTGTCAGAGGCAGAGCCCTTACCCATTACACTATCCAGCCAATAAGTAAATTGCATGTCAAAGCTGTGTGATGGAGACCTCATCATTCTTTGAAAATAAGACTTTTTTTTCTGCTACTTTACTGCTTGAAAGTTGCGCAAGGTGGAAAGTTGGCATTTTCAAGAAATAGAGGAATAACAAAAGAGAAAGAGGAAGTAAATTATTATAAATAATCCTATGTAAATCACTGGACAGCAGCAAACATGTTTCACTTCTGCCCTTTTTCACTTCAACAGAGTTCATAAAAATATCCATTTATTTTTAAATTATTTAACCACTTCAGCACCGACATATAAAACCCTCTTGAAGTATACCCGAGGCGATATGTGACATGATGAGATAAACATATGTATGTGCAGTACAAAACATATTGTTAACCAGGCTGTTTTACTTGTTTTTCTTGTCGGTACCTTGTCGGAATGTAGTGAACATCATTGTTAAAGAGAACCCGAGGTGGCATTGTATTACGTTAGAGGGGCACAGAGGCTGGTTGGTCACACTAACACCAGCCTCTGTTGCCCCATCGTGTGTCTCAAAGACTCCCCTGCTCGCCGCTTTACCCCCGCAGTGCTGGCGACACGCAGCGTGTCGCCAGCACAATGTTTACTCTAGCGCTGTCTGTCAGCGCCGCTCCGCCGCCTCCTCCGCATCGCCGCTACCCGCCCTCGTCCCTTCCCTCCCGCTGATTGGAGGGAAGGGACGAGGGCGGGTAGCGGCGATGCGGAGGAGGCGGGGGAGCGGCGCTGACAGACAGCGCTAGAGTAAACATTGTGCTGGCGACGCGCTGCGTGTCGCCAGCACTGCGGGGAGTATAGCGGCAAGCAGGGGGGTCTTTGAGACACACGATGGGGCAACAGAGGCTGGTGTTAGTGTGCCCAACCAGCCTCTGTGCCCCACTAACGTAATACAATGCCACCTCGGGTTCTCTATAAGCAAATCACAGGCATAAAAGTTTTCTTGGCAGAATACAACTTCTGAGGGCAGGGAGATAAAATACATGAACTACTGACCTATTTCTAACTCAGGGACACTTAATAGGGTGCCACTGAATAGAGACAGTAAACATTTAACCTACTTTGTAAATGTTTAAATAAAAAGAAAACCCTGGGATACTTAAAAAAGTAATTTTGAGGAGTGGCACAATTTGGGTATAGAGGTGCCCAGGTAAAACTAAGTTAAAAGCAATACTAAAATTGAAAAAGGGTGAGATGGCTTACCTCAATGACAGTCTTTTTTAAGACAAAGGAATTTTATTAGCACAGGCAACGCATTTCACGGGTCAAAGCCCACTTCCTCATGCCAATAACAGTGCCAAATCGTAGACAGCCAATTAGCAAAGGCAATAAAAATGCTGTATCTTACAGTAGGCAATACAAACCTGACAGGTTTTGGACCAGTCCAACTCCTCATGGAGAATTCTCAGTATTTCCTTTATTCTTTACAAAATCACTCCCTGGAAGGGGTCTATACAAAGATGGTGGCTAGCCACCCTACTCACTTGCACACCATTTTGGCAGATGGGCTGAATGCAATTCAGTAAGTGGTTTTGAAAATAAATAAAATCCTAATGATTCCCTATGAGGAGATGGACTAGTCAGATTTTTACTACCTACTGTAAGTGACAGCGAAGTAGGAAAAAATAAATGTATAGTGCATTTTACTTTGGATCAAATGTACATTTTTTTTTACATACAATTTTTTTTTTTTTTTGCAATATTGGTCCTTTAAGATTGAAATACAGTATATACTCAAGTAGAACATCTGGTCTGGAGTCAAAAATCTTGTTATTGGACAAAGAGAATGTGGTACAACCATTTATTAAACTGCTTAAAAAGGATATCAATAAAATGGAATCATTCATTATTGAGGGAAAGAGGAGGAAGTTTAAGCGTGACAGACATGACTTTGACACAGGCAATGCATATAGATGGACACATAGAGGCAATACTAGACGGTTTAGACCCAGGCCCAGATCACAACCAAGGGGCGGTAATCCTAAACCCCAGTATGATCCTAAAAATCCTAGGCCAAACAAACCACCATCCTCCAATCCTAGGGGACAGGAGCATATGAACCAATCTGATACACATAGTGACGATTTTTTATCAAGCGACACCGAAGGCGAACCAGACGGGAGGGCCACAGGCGTAAGCAGATTCAGGGATCTGCTGCGCACACCCCAACATCAGAAACGCAGGAAGGTGTGGGACCACTCGAGACCAATGTATTGAGCATTATTAATCTATCTGAGTATGTACCAACAGGACCAGAAATGACAGTGTTACAGAAGGGATTGACATTTTCTCCCACTAAAACCCTCGACAAATTTGAATTAATTAAGGATTTATATCTTTTCTGCAGAAAGTTGGCTTTTAAAAAACATTTTCAGTCTCCTACTATGAATATACCGGATCTCAATGAAATGGACAGACAAGCTCTTAATGACCTGATGGACCTACTCAATGAGTCTGAAAACGAGTCTACAGTGGGACAGCATGGATCTCCTAAGAATACTGGAGGATCTTCGGGTTCCGCCAGGGACGTTATTACTTACCTGTGACGTAGAATCATTGTATACAAACATCTCACATGATTGGGCCTTATCCACTGTCAAATATTTTCTGGAAATGGAGGATAGTACTCTTTCAGAGCTCCACATGTTTCTGTTGCAGCTATTAAGATGTCCCCATCACGGGCAGAATTTTTGGATCTATTGGTTCAGATACAGGAGGATGGTACGGTAATCACTGATCTATATAGGAAACCGACTGCGACAGGCTGTGGACTTGCAACAGAGATTTGTGGATCGAGGATACCCTAAAAAGGTGGTCAAACAGGCTTCCTTTACTGCGAAAAACAAGAAAAGGACTGAACTTATTCAACAAAGACCACGGACTAACGATAAAGTGATTGTACGTGTATGTGTTTATATAGTGATATTCCTTATCTTGCATATTGTGGGACTATCTCTTGTTGGACTTGTGGACTCTTTGGGACCCATCTTGGATTTGTGGACTCATCTTGCGCGGTTTTTCGCCGGCCTTTTGTGATTTTGCGACGCTGTTCCCTATGGAAAAGACTTTTGTGTACATACCGTACATTGGAATGCCTTAAAACGGACAATCCTTGTTTGTATATACATGTATTGGCTTCATATGTTTGATAATTGCTAAATGTTCCCCTGTTGGGGATGCGGGGTGGAGCCTCCCCGTTTGGGACGATTCAGTCCCGCATAGCATTTGTATACACTGTTCTCCCCTTTAGGATCGGTGTATGCTGACCTTTTTTGATCATATCCAGAAATGTCAGCATCATTACAGAAATATTGCATTTTTTTAAATTGTCTTTTCTTATGTGGCTATTACTGTATCATGATGTGTATGATGATTGCATATGATCCATTACATAATTTATGTTTTTTGCTCTATATGTCTGTATTTCATCTTCCTTTACATGCCCATATTTTCATTATACATACCTACTTCCTGGTTATGCGCTCCAACGAAGTCCCTCTTGGTCCTCTCCGCTTTCCGTCCACCTACTCCGCCCACTGACGTCACGCATGACGCTGTAGCCGGCGTACGTGCGTGACAGGCGTTCCTCCGACATTTAAACAGCGGTCTCCGCTGTCACAAGCCAGAGATCCCCTCGTACTTCTTGAAGAAGCGGCGTGACGGCCGCGGAACCGGTGGAAGTGTCCACCGAGGGTCTCCTTTGCCACCACCATCCACCCTTGGATCTGCGGCACCCGGCTAAGTATTCCTCCTCCCTGTCCACAACACATGCTTGCCTTTATGGACTGTCTCTCTCAAACACTCCTATCCCTCACCTTGTTAGTCTATCTTTGACACTTCTTATGCAGGTGTCCCTATTATTAATATCACTTGTCATGTTAATATGTATAATGTTTAGATTTTCAGCACTTTGCACTTTGTTATTTGTATAGGAGGTACTGAACCCGGGTTCTTATAGATGTTGGGGTGCTTTGTATTGAGCACCCACATCTGAATTGAGATTATTTAATTGCTCATGATTATGCAACTATTATGATAATTGATTTCTCTCATAGATGGATTGTTTGGTGGTGTGCGCCTTTTTTTAATGTTTTTATGATGAAGTTGGAAGAAATATATTCTATTAAAGTGTGATTTATACATTTTTCATCAATCATGTGTGGTGCCTTGTTTATGAGCTGAATTCTTCCCCTTTTTGCCTTATATACTCAAGTAGAAGCCACGCTTTTGGGACCAAAAAAGTGGTCCCAAAGTGGGGGTCTAGGCTTGTACTTGAGTCACTTTGTCCCCTTTGCTGGAGCAGTATAATCTGGGTCCCCTGCACGTACCCCCTGTCGCCGGAGTGGTATTTGCTTATCTTGTTACCAATGTGAAATTATGCGTGTTTGTGTCGCCCCCGCAGGAGTGGTATGTGGGTGTCTGTGTTACCATGTGTCCGCACCCGCCAGAGCAGTATTTGCAGTTGTGTCCTGGAGTGCTTCCCCCCTGCCAGAGCGGTATGTGTGATTGTTTGTCTCCATGTGTCCACCTCCACCAGAGCAGCATTTGCTGTTGTGTCCTGGAGTGTTTCCCGTGTCTGAGGGGCTGTGTGGTTGTGCAGTTCTGTGTCTAGATTTGTCTCTGCCCCTCCCGCTGCTAGAGCGGTATTTGCAGGTTGCTGTCCTGATGTGTCCCGGAATGTCCCACCTCTGCTGGAGTGGCATCTGTGGTTTACGTTCCCGGCAACGGTGAGCATAATTCATATTCAGTTTGTTCGGCTGTCTCGTTTCTATGACGTCCTCTAGTGGCGCCTGACATTATGTGCACCTAAGCTTGAACTTTATGCATGAACTTTTGCTGCTTGCTGTGACTGACTAACAGCAATTGAGTTATGGAAATGTTCATGAACTGTTTGTTTAATACCTAGTGTCAACTAAAGGACCATTCTAAATGCGAATTCACATCCATAGGCAAAAGGCAATCACCATATTATTGTAAAGTTGATGAAATTAAAGGGAGGCTGAATGGGAGGATCAGAGTCCTCAGGGGTTTTGCATTTTCCTACCCTCAACTTATACTTGGGTCAATCATTTTTCAGGTAAAAATTGGGGGGTTGGCTAATACGCAGGTCGGCTTATACTCAAGTATATAGTAAATACAGCAGCCTCCATACCCATCTCACGTTATAAACTCTCAAGGGAGAGTCTTCTGAAACTTGGCTTATATGTTACAATGCTTTTCAATAAATGTTTATAGAATTTAAAGCATTAGTGAACTTTATATAAGTGTACTTAAAATGTCTTAAATTGGGTCATATTCAATGAGGCAGACGTAAGAGTATTGTGAATTCTGCTCTAACTCCGCTGCTTAGACAGTGCTGGAGCCAGGCGACTTGAACCCACGAAGACGAGAGAAGGAGGACGTTCTGCACAATGTCTGTAGCAAAATAATGTTCCAACTTTATTGAATCAGGTAAAACCCATACAGCTGAGTAGCTAGCGGGGCTAGCTGGCTGTATGGGTTTTACCTGAATCAATAAAGTTGGAACATTTTTTTGCTACAGATATTGTGGGGAACTTCCTCCTTGTCTTGAAAAAAAATGACATTGAAACTTACGTTGCTTGTACTTTAAACATTAGGAGTCATACTTCTATTTTACAGAAGGGTAAAAATCAATAATGTGAAAATATTTAATTATTGATCAGAACCTTATTTAAAATATATAAACCACACCCATGTATCCTTTATCCCTGTGTCCTCCTGTGTCCGTGCCAATTGCCTGGAGCCCATGTGCAGCATGCCGCTGTGGACGGGCTTTGGGCAAAGACAGTGGACGGGCATAGGGTGCGTGCTTTGCCTGGGGTCACTGCCATGCACGGATTGCGGGGGGTCGGGCATGTGGCTGTGGAAGTTGTGCGCCAGTTGCCTAGCCCCTGTTATTTTTTTCCTAGTAAGTACGATAACAATATAAAACCTATATAATTGACTGACATACTGGCAACTGTACTGGCTATAAAAAAGTTATTGCCAACTAATTTATTTTAAACTACTAGCTTTAATTGTTGTGACACTAAAGTACACATGTCATCAAACAATATAGAAATCTGCCATGATTTTTCACCTTGTAAAAACGATACTATGTATATGCTTGGACTAGGTGACATTTTTGTACTTAAAAATTATGTTGGCTCATCGCAAGTTAAGTCCCCTTTTTATAAGTTGTGTGGATTTCCACAGCCTACCATGCAGAGCATCTACTGTAGAGTGAGCGGTATACAGTTGTTCTCCAGTGCACAGGGCTATTCTTCAGCAAAGACACCACCCCAAGTGCCAGCCCATAACTCATAGGACAGGTCCCCTTTAATGTCCGAAAGCCCCCAGTTCCTCCTTGGTGAGAAAAAGCTCCTAGTTTCCCTCTGGGGCGGCCAATCCATCACTATTCTATAGCAGTCACTCAGTGTCTACTTAGTGTGAAGCAGTCTCCTGTACATTTTTAGTGTCAGACAGCCCCCAATACTCCCTTACCATCTGGCAGCCTTCCAGTTTGCCCATAGTATCAGGAAGACCGCAGTTTTGCATTTAGCCAAACTATGTCCTCCCCTCCCCACAGGAAACCACTCTAACGGTCGTCACACAATATGCCATCTGACTGGATTCCCTGTGACTTGGATATATTTTCCAGGTATCAGAATCAGAATCAGAATCGCTTTTATTTCGCCAAGCACGACTGGGTCGTGCCCGGAATTGGGCTTGGCACGACAGATGCAGAGCGTATACATAGAAACATAAAAAACATCAGGGCATAGAACATAATACGTCTCATACTACATAAAAGTGGTAAGATTGGTGATTGATTGTACAGTCAGATTGCATAGTGTGTAGCCACCTTTATGGCTGTAACACACGACAGAACAGGAGACTTGGTCTGCTTTCCCACGTGTCATGGCCTTTGGGGAGGTCAGGTCTTGTAATGGAAGGGGGGGGGGGGGGAGATTTTTGCTTAGTCAATACCAAAGCACTCAGTGTAACTGTGAAAGGGGGGATGGAATTGCATACATACAAGTGACAAAATGTACTTGTCTTGTCACTAAATCTTCTCAGAGGAGCTCACAATGTAATCCCTAGCATTGTCATAATCTAATGTCCTACTGTATTATATTATTATCATGTATTTACATAGCGCTAACAACTTCCATAGCACTTTATAGAGTACATAGTCTTTAGATAGGTAAATTATTTATGTATGAAACAGTTGTGCTTTGCTACAGTATTGTTCTAGGTTTTTTTTTTTTTCCTTTTACGGTTTAATACAAAGTAAGTACATGCGAAGTAGATCTAATGTTACATTAATATTGTAATATATAGTGTGTGTGTGTCTCTGTCTGTCTGAGTGTGTGTTAAAATGTGCACATATTGAGCTTGGTTCACTAAACCGTGATAACTCCTATCACGGCCACGCTAGCATTTTGCGCACGTTATAACGCCCGTAACGGTTGAATTTTTGCGTGCGAAAAAACGTTGCGTTTGTGCGTGTAAACCGTTATGCGCAAAATGCTAGCGTGCCCGTGATATAAGTTATGACGGTTTAGTGAATCAAGCCCCTAGTGTGTGACAGGGTTTCTTGTCCAGGGCACCAAATAGGCCAGAAACAGCACTGTCAGTGCACCCTCTGCGTTGTTGAAAGGGCTAAGCATTTCGCCAGTGTGTGTGAAGGTGGTTGGCTTATTGCCGAGTTATGTTATGTTCTTATCGATAGATCAGCTTACCTACAGTAATTTTCTGACTCTAATTTTGATCTTTTAAGTAAAATGCTTTCTAAATAAAACTCGTAGAACAAGTATGAAAATTAAGTTTTTTTTTTTTTTATATATATCAGAGTATGATTATCAGAGGATTGCCAATAAGGTCAGGCAACTATCATTTTCATAACGAAGTGTCTACTGCTTAAAAAAATAACACTACATATGCTGCAGAGCTTATATATGTTGTATTTATATGCATACAACCCACATTAGGCTTTTCAGCATTCATGTACTTTACTCCACTCTATACAAAGCTGAAAGCCAGTTATATGAATTACACAGAAAAGATTCAGCGTATAATGAACATGCATATAGTTACCCCTTCATGGCTGTTCGAATGTCAGTCTATCTTCCTGAGAGTTCAGTGCCTGAATATATAGTTTATAACTTAGAGGCAAAGTTCAGATCCCTGCCCATATAGAGAACTTTGGTCTCTTCTAATAATGACAAGATCAGTTCAGGCTGTTGCTCACACGATAGAAAGTTATTTTCTAAAGGTGAATTGCAGTGGCATAAACTTGTTCAACTATCGAGCCATCCTGTTTTTATTTTTGTTTAATTTGTGAGTACAAGTACTTCTTTTATTTTTTCATTGTTACAGTAGCAAGCAATATGATGTACTGTAGATTGTAAGCTCGGTAGGCCAGGGTCCTCCCCCTAGTGTTTACTGTTTCTGTTGCACTTTACCAAGTGAACATGTATCCTTTTTGGTGATATTTTCAAATGACCTATCAATTTTGTATGTATTTGTACTTGTGTTGTTGGCATGGGTGTAGCTAAAAATCATGGGCCCCATAGCAACATTTTCATTGAGGTATCCCCTACCCGCCCCCAAAAATGATAAAATATCTTTGTGCCCCAGGTTGTTCCCGAGTATAGGGAGCTAGAAGTACCCCACAGTATAGGTAGCCACATTATAACTAGCTAGAGGTACTCCCAGTATGGGTAGCTAGAGGGGCCCCCAGCATAGGTAGTCAGATTAGCCCTTAAAGTATAGGTAGCCAGATTATCCCCCCCATATGCAGAGGGAGCGAGTGGAGGGAAGTGACATACTTCTCCGCGGCTCCACCAATTATCTACTTTCTTCCTATTATCCGAGTCTCTATGATTACAGCACCTTTCTCTCATCATGTAAACCCTTTCTCTTATCATGTAAACCCCGTGATAAGAGAGGGCATTGTATTAATAGATTCAAAGGCGTTACGGGGAAAGTAGTAGGTGAAGCCAGGACAGGCATGATGCTTCCCTCCAGCACTCCCCTCCAAGGGAGGACTGGGACCTTTTGAACCTGGGAAAAAACAACCTAGTGGCCTTTTTACAGCAGCCCCAGCCCATTGGCTAGTAGTGTAGCATTCATTACCCCACATGTCAAATGTAGCAACTATTACCCCTCGTATGAAATGCATAAATGACTCCACAACCGAAATGCAGCACACATTACCCCTTATATGAAATGTCTGACACGTTAGTCCACATATGAAATGCAGCACACATTAGCCATTTATGAAATGCGGCACACATTAGCCCATATTTAAAATGTAGCACACGTTAACACATAAATATAAAATGCAGCATACGTGAGCCCATGTATAAAATGCTGCACACGTTAGCACATACAGTATATAAAACTCAGCACACATTTGCCTATATATAAAATGCAGCACACATTTGCCCATATATAAAATGCAGTCCATATATAAAATGCAACACACATTAGCCCATATATAAAAAGCAGTACACATTTGCCCATATACAGTATAAAATGCAGGCCATATATAAAATGCAGGCAGGTGGATCCACTTGGCCGAGCAATGGCTAATTCCATTGTGCACGCCCCTCCCCTGCCTGCAGTGTGATGTAAAACATGTGCCCCTCCATAGTCAGCAGTTTGTACAGAGCTACGAACAATTTTTTAAATGATGTATCTGGGACGTTCAGGGGATTTTGTCTAGATCCTTAACTGTTTGACAACCTTATTGATTACGGATCATTTGGAATTTTTGTTTGCTGTCTTCTGCTGTCGTTCACATCATATTGTTAAATATCTTTGGTACTTGATTGAGTAATGATCGTTCATCGTTTGTTTCACAGGATTGTGTCTGTGTGTGTGTGTGTACATAGTGTAAACATCTATAATTGTTTTAGAAGATTAGGAATGGAACTAGCGAGGAAGGAGATTAAAAAAAATGACAGTTCATCTACTAATGTGTAAATCCTTTTATTGACTGTCTATGTTAAAGGGTTTTATTAATAGTATCAAAATAAAAATGTATTTATCTGATCTAGTCCAATTAAAACTCATAAAATTGTATTAGCCTGTTGGCTGGAATTTTTGCATACATTTTCAAATCTACATTAAAGAGGAACTGTAGTGAAAATACACTACAATATTTACAATATTATTTTATAGATTATTAAGTCAGTGTTTGTCCATTGTAAAATCTTTATTTTTCCTGATTTACATTCTGAAATGTATCCCTGGTGGGGACATCTTTAGTTCTGCCAGGTGATCTAGTCACAGATGCAGTAACATCCCTGCAGTGAATCCAATTGCCATTGGGAAGACTTATTCGGTCACAGCATCGCTCTGCAATGCCCGTTCTGTAAACAATAGGACAGCCATTATTGCGGACCTTATTCAGACATGCAAGTTTTCATGTATCACTGAAATTTGGATTGATGCAAATGCGGGTCCCACTCTGATAGCAACCATCACAAACAGTTACTTGGTCCTAAGAGGGAAGACGAAACCGCAGAGGATGGGGTGTAGCAATTTGTGGCATGAATGTATATTTGAATGTATAGGCACCAGATCTCAGCTGGTAAAGGCATCAAATGTTAGTGGTTTACCGTCCCCCCAAAGGTGCTGACCCATTCCTGCAGGAATTCTCAGAACTACTGGCCTCATTGACACTGTCTTATCCAAGATGGATTATTCTTGGTGACTTCAAAGTCTTGGCTGATGAAACTTAATCACAAGATTCAAATTAACTAATAAACCTCATGGGCGGACTAGGCTTCACACAAGTTGTAAAATCTGCTACCCACAGAGATGGACACACCCTAGACTTATTGTTCCACCTAGGGATGGACATTAGCAACATAACGGTAACCCCAATAGTATGGTCTTAACACCACATAGTACAGTTTACTACTGAACAACACCCTATCAAGCAGCACCCTAAGGAAATAATCAGATTCCGTCCCCTGAATAAATTAACACTGGAGAGGATAACTGCCAGCCTGGATTTTACAAATCTGCTCCATAGTGGACCCCAACACCCTAGTAACCCAGTAAAACAACATGGTATATGAAACACTTGAAAATATCGCCCATGGCGCATCAAATCAGCAACCAAAAAGCAGAAAGCTAATTGATCTGACAAAACCATCATGAATCTTAAAAAGGAAGGGTGCAGACTAGAAAGACAATGGTGTAAATCTGGATCTGAGGTGCACAAATCTAGTCTAGTCCATAACCTCAAACAATACCAAGAAGCAATAACCAAGAAGAAAATCAGACTTCATCTCGTGCAAAATATCTACAGCCAACAACAGAGCTGCATAACTCTTTGACACAGTGGAAACACTCTGCAATCCTTTATGCCTAAAACCCCCAACCACATTCTCCAAGGAAAATGTGTGAATAATTATCTGCCTTCTTTACAAACTAAGTGTCTGCCACCCGTGCCAGCATTACACTAATGAAATCAACTGAATTTTGGACTTTGCATACGCTTACTACTGTACGACCATGGCAAGTCTTTGACGTTCTGAGTGTAGAAGATTTTGCTGTTTTCATCCAAAGTCTCTGCCCTACTACCTGTGACCTGGTCCCAGCCCAACTGGCCCCTTAATGCAGTGCCAAAAGCAAATCAGACCAGCACTACACAAAATAACTCAATGATCCTTGCGAAGTGGGCTGTACCCAGAGAAACTAAAGAAAGCAATCATAGAACCCCTCTTGTAGAAACCATTACTAGATCCGGATTCTGTGACCAACTACAGACCTGTGGCAAACTTACCATTCCTATCAAAAGTTGTCGAGAAAGCAGTCTCCAACCAGCTAGGAGCCAGGCTTTCAGATAACAGAATATTTGATGCTTTTCAGTCATGATTCAGGAAAAGGCACAGCACTGAAATGCCACTAGTCTGAGTATGCTTAAAAACAAGAAGAGAATCGAGAGCCCAATATGGTGCAGTATTGTCAGGTAAAATGAAGAGTTCAATACAATTTTATGTATATATATACTCACAAACACGGGTTACCCATAGGCAACCACTTTAAATGCAGGTGGGGAGCATTAGGACCTGACCCCACTCAGGTTAAGAAGTTGCTCTCTGTAGATAGTAGATGGGGATGCACCCCTCCACCCAGGGTGGACTAGAAGATCAGCAAAAACTCAATATACAGAGGCGCCAGAGTATACTCTGGCGCCTCTGTATACCGAGTTTTTGCTGATCCACTAGTCTGAGTAATAACTGATCTACTTACAGCAAGAGACAAGGACGAGTGCTCAGTTCTGATTCTCTTTGACTTGTCTACAGCTTTTGATACTGTGGATCATAAAATATTAATCCAGTGATTGAAGAATAACTGCGGCCTAAGGGGTGCGGTTCTCAGCTGGTTTTAGTCCTTTCTATCTGGCAGGATGCAGCAAGTGTGTCTGGGCACCCACTTCTCTAATCCAGTGCCACTTGCTTATGAAGTCCCAAAGGGTTCTGTGCTATCACTGTTACTCTTTGCGGTCTACATGTTCCCAGTGGGCAAAATAGTCCAGAACTATGGCCTAGGATACCATTCTTACGCAGTCTACATACTACTGTATCTGTCCTTCAAGCCTGGCACACAAAACCCATCAGCACCCATGAATGCCTGCCTAGTGAAATTACAAAACTGGATGAACACCAGCTGGTTGAGGCTGAACTCTGACAAAACAGAGGTGTTGGTGGTAGGCGATCCACACATGATGGATAAAGTCCAAAACTCTTCCCCTTCAAACTAGCAATTGGGGGAGATGCTGTGCAGTATAAAGACTCCGTGGGGTGGGGTACAGAATGCAGCAGCCCTCCCCAGTACTGCAAACTCTTCAATGGTTACCAGTAAAATGGAAAATCCTTTATAATGCTGGGAATACACGGTTCGTTTTTGCCTTCGTTTTAGCCTTCGTTTCGTTCGGTAAACGAATCGAGTGTTGAAAACGTATGTGAAAATAGTCATAATCTCATTATAGTTTCGATTAATAGACCCCAAAAACGAACGACTAGTGATCGAACATGTTTGATATTATCTCTCTTTATCCATCTAATCGAGCCATTGGTAGGCTTGATGGCTGTTCAGATCGATTATATGTTCGTTTATGCTAGTCCGTCCCTGTAAAAAGGGATTGTCGTTTCGTTTCTTTGCAGCCTTCGATCATTGGAAAAACGAAACCATCAGAATCGAAAAAAAAAACGAAACCGTGGGTGGTGATATTAACCGTATGTTCGATTATTTCGGGATCGAAAAGGACAAAAGGCACAATCGAAACGAAGGTTTAAACGAAGGCAAAAACGAACCGTGTATTCCCAGCATAAGATCTGTCTGCTGACATTCAAGGCTCTAAACCACATGGGACCCAAGTACACAGCAGATCTGTTGGAGCTATATGCCCCTCCACGCACCCTTCGCTCTGCCAATCAGATGAATCTGGTTATTCCCAGGATCCACTTAAAAACATTTGGTGCACAGCCCTTTTCCTGTGCAGCCCCTACTCTATGGAACTCACTTCCACAATCAGTGCGAGAGGCTCTTTCTCTGGACAGCTTTAAGGGCCCTTTTCCACTAGCAGTCGCTAGCGTTCACGCTGAACGCTAGCGATTGCTGAATCACAATTACCGGCGATTCCCTGACGTTTGCGGCCGCGATTTTGCTATGCTATGCACTGCATAGCAAAATCGCGGCAAATATCGCTCCGCCGCGCGTTCGCGTTTCCGTAAAAAACGAATTGCGGTAGTGGAAATGACCTACCACGATTCCTATGTTAAAAAGCAAACCGTAGCGATTGTAAAATCGCTAGCGGTTTGCGTCTTTCCGATTCAGCCAGCGCAAACGCGCTGGTGGAAAAGGGCCCTAAAGGGAACTAAGCAACTCCTGGGTTCAAATAGCTGAAAGGGCTGCCATGTTTCAGGAGTTCAAAAGCCTGCTGCTTTTACACTGCAATTATGGAGGCTAGGTGTGAGATTCTTTACATGTGGCTAATGTTTTCCTTTTGAAGTACAATGGGGAAGACTCAGGGTTTGTTTGTGGTCAATTAAGTCTAATAAGGTGATTCCTTATCTGCATTCCATCATCTGTTGCTCTGCATCCGCAGTCCTTTCATGGATGGAAGAAGTGCCTGTTTTAACCCTTAAATGTAAAAAGATGAGGTAAAACGAAAGGTGTTTTTAATAATAAACCACAGTTTAGAATGCATTTTTAATTTGCTATAGAGCTGCCCTGGGTGTTAAAAATGGTGCTCGGTTCACTTTAAGAAATGGCTAAAAACCCACCTCTTTTCCCGAGCCTTTGCGACTGCATAACACAGGGTCACAGTTCTTTTTAGTCACTAGCAGAAAAGCACTATAAAAATATTATTATTATAATCTGTACGTAATGTGCATTACTGAGAGTTCAATGCACAGAGGGAGGTATTGCTTGCTTGGCAGTTAAAAAAAAACATTATTTCCCACAGTGCAATGAGGTTCACAGACAGCAAACTGTCAGGAAGATGGTCATAAAATGACACTGTGGCAGGGATTTCACCACAAAATCAGCCCCCCCCCCCCCCCCCCAATGATCTATTCCCCATAAAAGGTAAAGCTTTCTTGTGGGAAAGGGGGTAACAGCTACTGATTGGGATGAAGTTCAATCCTTAGTTAGAGATCCTCTTTAACTAGAGAAATGGGTTGGGAACTTGCTCCTGCTTGCTGCTTATCCTTTGTTGTCACATAACAGCAATGTGTTTGAACATGCGGGTCAAAGAGTCTGCCCCATTCTCAACAGTATTGATTACTGCCAAATGTGAAATCAGAATATTATCCAAGGACTTGTAATACTGGGAATATAGGACCTCTGAGCCTAGGCTTTTCTCAGGCTTGAGATGTTTAATTACAGTTTTTACCACCTCTCCTAGGAAAGGTTTAGGCAGAGAAATCCACTGGAACGTGCCCTTTCACTGTGATTCCCAGGTTTTCATCATTCTACGTTTTGTGTTTCCAATCGTTTATTCCCACACATGATTTTCTGTGATTTTTTTGGCTGCTCTGGAATACACTGAAATGACAAGTGTGCAGAAACCTAACAAGTGTGTCCCCTGCCTAAGAGAATTTGCCTCTATATTTAGGACTAATTGGTCCAAGCTTTGTAGGGGTTTTTCGCTTTCCTCTAGATCAACTGGGATATATTAATGCAGGCTAGTGTTGTGCTAGTACCATACTTTCTGGTTAAACTTAATGGATGAATGTCTTTTTTTTCAACCTGACTATGGCCCATATTCAATGTCATTTTTTTCCTAAGTTTTTGAAGTTTAAGACTTCAGAGGCTGGTAGAACCCCAGATAAGTAAATGGACAATTTTTTTTTCACATTAGGTTTCCTTTAGCATAGAGTCTCAAGCAACCAGAAAGCACACTTTTCCGGCAACAACCGGTGCTGGATGACCAAGACTCTACTAAGGTGCACTCTTCTTTTTGAGATTCTCTCTCTCTATCTATCTATCTATTTATCTATCTATCTATCTATCTATCTATCTATCTATCTATCTATCTATCTATCTATCTATATGTCAACGTGTTTGTTCTCTTACGCAACTACTTTTATTTGATTCCTGTGACAGCTCAAGTAGTTGCTGTAATGAAGAGTGCTGTAATGTAAGTAACGTTTTAGTACACAAAATTCTAATTTCAAAAATCTAATGATGGCTACACACAGTAAAGTGTGATCATGTGATGAAACAATGGATTTGATAGAATTATTTCATCTTTACAAAATCTGTACATTTAATAATGATTGATTACAAGCAGTGGCTGGATGGTGTAATGGTTAAGGGCTCTGCCTCTGACACAGGAGACCAGGGTTCGAATCTCGGCTCTGCCTGTTCAGTAAGCCAGCACCTATTCAGTAGGAGACCTTAGGCAAGTCTCCCTAACACTGCTACTGCCTATAGAGCGTTTCCTAGTGGCTGCAACTCTGGCGCTTTGAGTCGGCCAGGAGAAAAGCGCGATATAAATGTTATTTGTCTTTGTCTTGTCTTGTTTTTCCATTGAATGCCATCATTGAATGGGAGAGGCAGAAAATTGAGTTGGATCATTCTTTTTAAAGCAATTGAATAATTAATTTAGTTTCTTGTACAAACTTATAAAAAACATTATTTTTTAAATTATACCATTAACTCCATAAACATTTGGCTAGCTTAACTTAAGTTGCAAAAAGTGAAATCGTTATTTCAATTTTTCAGAAACTGATTTATTATTATATTATGCATTTATACCTTGGGGGTAGCAATCACCCCACAATAGGTGCAGCCATGGGGGAGAAACATGGGGGGGGCGTGGCTCTGGGGCCCGACCAGGGCCATTTTTATGGGCAGGAGGGGGCGCAGCATTTGTGGGGGGAGCAGCAGGCACACACAGCGGTGATGGGGGGTCGGGCCCCCCCTTCATCACTCCCCACTCCAGAAATTAGTGTAGTGGCAGGGAGACTCACCTCTTCCTGGCTACAGGCGACAGAACTCGGCGTGACGCCAGTCTTCTATGTCTCCAATGCCGCTGACTTTACTTCCGCTAAACAGGAAGTAGAGTCAGCGGCATTAGAGACATAGAAGATCAAGGTCATGCAGAGTCTCCCTGCAAGCTGCTGGAGGGCGGAGCGCTAAATGCCCCCATCCCCACCGCTGTGTGTGCCCGCTGCTCCCTCCTCAAAACCCTCGTGCACCTTTAACTGGCTACACTTATACCTGGATATACTGGGGGCACCTATACCTTGCTATGTACACTGGGGGCATCTACACCTGGCTATCTATACTTGGGGCACCTACACCAGGCTACCTATACTGGGGACCACCTATACCTGGCTATCTATACTAGGGGCTCCTATACCTGGCTATCTATACTGGAGGCACCTATACCTGGCTCGGGACACCTATGCCTGGCTGTCTATACTGGAGGCACCTATACCTGGCTTTAGTGAGGACACCTATACCTGCTATCTATACTCGGGGGCTCCTATACAAGGCTACCTATATTAGGGGGCACCTATATCAGGCTGTCCATACAGGAGGCACCTATGCAGGCAACCTATACTGGAGACAACTAAACCTGGCTGGCCTGCCTTTCCAGTTTCTTTTTTTTTGGGGGGGGTGCCAGGAAGAAACCCACGCAGACACGGAGAGCATACAAACTCCTTGCAGATGTTGCCCTTGCTGGAATTCGAACTGGGAATTCAGAGCTGCAAGGCGAGAGTGCTAACCACTATGCCACCGTGCTGCCCAACTTTCTAGTTAAGGTCCTGATTTATACTGTGCAGAATTGTCATAGTCTAATGTCCATATCACAGTTTAGGTCCATTTTTTTCAGAGAGAAACCAATAAACTAACAATATGTTTTTGGGAAGGAAAGAAGAGTACAGGGACAAGATGCATCTAAACACTGGGAAAACACTCAAACTCCATGCGAATAGTTAAATTCCCAGGCATTAATCCTGGTACTGTAGCACATTTAAGTTAGAATGCTAGCCACTTAGACAACGAGCTGCCATTTGTTAACAAGGCCATCCTTACTTTTTCAGCAGGTTTAACCTCCCTGGCGGTACGCAGTTTCAGTGGCTGCGTCCGCAGGAGGGATTTTTTTTAATTTAAAAGGTTTTTTTGTATGTTAGCTAGCACTAAGTCCCCGGCACCGGTCTGACCCCCTCGATCGCCGCGGGCAACACTCACCCATCCGCGATCCCGCGAGAGCCGCAGCTTCCCAATTAGCATCACTCGTTGCTATGGCGACGATCGGGCATGACGTCATGACTTCATTGAAGTCATGCGCAGTTCCGATCCTCCCTATAGCAAAGCCGGGTGCTTATTGGGAGGCTGCGCCATTGCGGGATCCCTGGGGGGTACGTATACCGGAGGTGTTCGGGGGCGATCGGAGGGGACCAGAGGGACTTGGCTCACATAGTTAGCTAGCCAAGTGCTAGCTTTACAAAATACAACAAATTTCATTTTAAAAAATCCTCCGGGGGTGATCCCCTGCTGCAGCTAGCCTGACACTGTGTCGGGCTTACCGCCAGGGAGGTTAAATATCCTTCTGGGCACTTTACTTAACCTCACGCATGATGGTGGCCGCAGAGTGGCTCCTTGATCACGCACTGGCACATGACCTCGCGATGCGCGAGATTTGACAGCAGCTCGCGCTTGCTCTAGGGTGAACTTCCGTAAATGAACACAGCGGAGCTCCGTGATCAGCCTGCCAGCCACAATCGCAGCTGGCAGGCTTTTAGAACTAAAAAAAACCTCAGTATTTTGATTTGTACAGCACTGCAATCTATCGCATCACTGTACACGGGACATCTCTGTCACTGAGCTGTCCCCAGGAGAGGGACACAATCTAGTCCCCTTTATAGGCTGATGCTTATGAGAGGTGTTTGACATGGTGGGTTCTCGGGGGGAAGGAAGATAGATTTTATCTTAAAAAAAACAAAAACACACAAAAAAAACCCTTTTTAAATTAATTGGAAAAAAAAAAAAAACAGATCGCAGCAGCAATCAGATCCCACCAACAGACAGCTCTATTGGTGGGAAGAAAAGGAAGTAAAATTTATTTGGGTGCTAACTTGTATGACTGCGCAATAATTTGTTAAAGCTGCACAGTGCTGAATTGTAAAAAATCGCCTGGTCACTAAAGGGGGAAACCCTGTGGTCCTCAAGAGGTTAAATTGCCTCTTTAAAACAATATAATCACATTGCTAACACAATGCAATTACACTATAACTAGGCAATTAGGCCGATTTCAATGATGAGTGAGCGCTAGAATGTAGTGCTAGCACATGTCCACCTCTGCCTCACAGCCACGTACATACACATGGCAATGTCCACAACCACCAGCGCAGCCTTGTCTGCCTGCACGCATGGCCCCATCCACTGCGCTCTACGGTGGCACACAAATAAAATCCTAGGCACAGAAACCTGGGATTTTATTTGGTCAGATGTTACTGTTCACATTGGCTTATTAGCAGTTTGGTGCGATGGATCCACTGGCATAAAGCAGCGCTTTTCCCCTCTTTTGCAAGCCTGTTTTTTTCCCAGAACAAAAGACAACTCCCAATTGTGAAAGTAGCCTTAGCTACCTGCTGACCGATGCAGTTTAAATATACGCCGTGCGGGTGGCGCGGATCCCATTGACCGCGCGCCCCCGCCTGTCCCCGTCGCGCTCGCTGCTCTGTCCCCGCCGCAATGTGCTGCCCTGCCGCCTCTATGACGGCAGAGCACTGTGAGCCGGGCAGGAGCCGTTTTCATTGGCTCCTGGCCCTGTCATTCATGTAAGCCGTTCCCATTAGCTTACATTGAGTGACAGGGTCAGGAGCCAATGAAAGCGACTCCTGACCAGCGCACAGCGCTCTGCCATCATAGCGACGGCAGAGAGAGCAGCCTGCGGCGGGGACAGAGCGGCGTGACCGGCGGGAGCGACGGATTATTGCAGCGATTTGTCAGGAAGCGGCGGTTTACTGTACCAGCACCCTCTGGTCCTTAAGGGGGCAGAGGGTGATGGTACTGAAGTGGTTAAAACTGTCACAAAATCCCCAAGAAAACAAAACATGAAAACACAGTGCAATCAATATTGAGATGATTTTTTCTTAAACTGTAAATAGTTTCATCATATTTTATAAGATGTGGTGGATGAATAATTTCTAATGGATGCCTGTGAGTGTGAGCTGATCAAAGCATTATATCACAATTCCTTCTGAATATTCATAATGCTTCAGGACTGGCTCTGATAGAAAATGTGTGAAGATGTCTGCATGACGATTCTACACCTACCTTCTGTTGGTAGCACTGTTTAATTAGAGCTCCTCAACATTAACCCCCTCTTAGGATAAGCTAACACCTTCTTCTGCTAGGATGTAGCAGAGAAATTGCTGCACTCCTTTCTCATTTAAATTTGAAATGCCTCTACTGAATTTCATGGAAGAAGCTGTGAAATGTAGTTATTTTTGGTCTGTCCTCATTTTGTTTTAAAAAGGATGAAACCAAGTGAATCTTTATGAGGAAATAACATAGTACTGTGAAGCAGACTGAAATAGTGTACAAATGTATAAAATGTATAATTTTATGTTGCTATTGCAAGGATATCTGAAGTGGACAAACTGCTGTTTTGACCCCTCCGGTTCTCTAAAACAATAGCAAAAAGCTGTTTAGAGATGGATGTTCTTTACTCTCTTCCGGCTCAGCATAAGTGGTAACTGAAATTAACAGTTTTCACATTGCCATCATTTTTGAACAAAGAGAAAATTTGTCTTTTGCAAAAATATATCTTAATGAAGTCAATGGGGGTAACGAAAACCATTTTTCAATGACTGCCAAATGGGATCACTGCCAGTTTTCAGCACTTAACAGCTTCTTAAACATATTTAAAATTACTTTAAAGTATATCACACAATTAATGGTGTCTAGCAGAACTTTATTTATGTCATGTGTGTTATTACTATGTTGTGTAGTTAGCATGAGATAAATAGATTCCACACATTAATGCTTAACACTTTTTTTTTTTTCATTTTTTTAATACACAATTTCCTCATATTGAAAAGTTTAAATGCTTCTTTTATTTTTTTCTAGGTTGACTGAGATAAGTGTACTTGTAATGGAAAAAAAGAAGGTTGTATAGTACTCAGTAATACTTAACAAAGTTAAGTAGTTATTTGGGTGGAAAAAAGACATACCTTTATCAAGTTTAACCAATAAATAAGGTACAACACTACCCTGCTCCCTCACAAATTCATGTTGATCCAGAGGAAGGTGAAAAACCCTTACAGGGCATTGGACAGTTAGCACCAAAAGGGAAAAAATCCTTCCTGACTCCCGGTGGCAAGCAGATAAAATCCCTTGATCAACACCGCCAGAAATTACCTAGTAATTTTATCCATCGATGTTTTTCAACGCAAGGAAAGACTCTAAGTCCCCGTAAACGCAGATATAGAATTTGCCATAACTATTTCCTGTGGTAATACATTCCACATTTTAATCACACTTAACATAAAGAACCCTTTCCTAAATACATGGAAGAGCATGGAAGAGCCTGCTTTTATATGCTTCCCAAGATCCACAAAGGGGGAAACCCGGGGAGGCCCATAATCTCAGGGAGCGGAACTCTTACAGAGAACATCTCAGGGTGGCTGGAAAACATCTTGAAACCTCTTGTCTGTAAAAGACCCAGCTACATACAAGATACCACCTACCTTCTGAACAAATTGACAGCCATCAGCCCAGTACCTGAGGGAACCATACTGGCCGCGATGGACAAGGAGTCCCTGTACACGAACATCCCCCATGATGATGGTATTGAGGCCTGTTGTAAATATCGTCAGGGCATACCGGTAAAGCCTATTGCTGGACTGATCAAATTCATTCTCACTCATAATTATTTCACGTTTGGACAGGACCTCTATTTACAGCAGATGGGCGTGGCGATGGGTTCACGGTTTCCACCACAGTATGCAAATCTCTTCATGGCCAAAATTGAAGAGGAATACCTCAATGCATGTCGCATAAAACCCATGGCCTACTTCCGCTTCTTTAATGATATTTTAATCATCTGGTCCGCAAGTGAGGATGATCTTCTCCAGTTCCACAGGAACTTCAATGCCTTCCATCTTACAATCAAATTGAAACTTACCTACTCTCACACAGAAATTTACTTTCTGGACACCACCATATACACCAGGGGTAACAACATACAAACCTCTGTGTATCACAAACCTACAGACCGTCCCACATACCTAAGATATGACAGTTTTCATCCCAAGCACATTAAGAACTCTATAATTTACAGCCAGGCTATAAGGTACAACTGGATTTGTTCTGACAGGATGGACAGAAACAAGCACCTGGATCACCTTAAGAATACTTTCATTAAAGGGGAGCTGTAAGCCATACTATCTCAGGGAAAAAAAACAAATCTAGAAGTAGATAAATACTTGCTCTACTTACATAACATATGTATTGCACTGTCCACGTTATGATTCCTGTGAATTTTATAAAGAAAAAGTAGAGAATCCTATTCTAGTCAGTTTCCATATTTACTGTGGCTATTTTGAAGCCAGTTGTGATGTAATATCTGCCCTTAGTCTCCTATGCCTGATTTGCCCGCCCTTCACTATAGAAAGTGCATTGTTTCAGCCTGAGAAATTTTAGCCAATCAGAGAGGAACAGAGGTTTGGGAGGGGAAAACAGGAGAGAAAGAGGCTTCAGCTAATCAGGCTGCATTAGTTAAGTCTGAGGGGAAGTAGAGAAGCAAAAAAAGACAACCCAGCAAGCCCTGCAACTTCTCTTTTGTGTACCAAATTTTCTGTGTACCAAATAAGAGTCATGTAAACTGGGAAATGATAAATTATCAACAAGAAAAGTAATAGTGATTTTAACTTTCGGATTGCCTGATTAGCATCCTTATTACTTGTTTACCAGATAAAAAAAAAATAATTGATTTTTGATTTTATGCCCGACAGTTACTCTTTAACCCTCCTGGCGGTATAAAAAAATCTGCCAGGAGGGAGCGCAGCAGTTTTTTTTTTAATTTTTTTTCCCCTATATCATGTAGCGAGCCCAGGGCTTGCTACATGATAGCCGCTGCTCAGCGGCATCCCCCCGCCCTCTTCGATCGCCTTCGGCGATCTCCGATCAGGAAATCCCGTTCAAAGAACGGGATTTCCTGGAGGGCTTCCCCCGTCGCCATGGCGACGGGGCGGGATGACGTCGGGACGTCATTGGGAGTCCCGGGCCACCCCTCGGCGCTGCCTGGTACTGATTGGCCAGGCAGCGCACGGGGTCTGGGGGGGGGGGCCGTGCGGCGCGACGGATAGCGGCGATCAGTGTGCTGGCACAGCTAGCAAAGTGCTAGCTGCGTCCAGCAAAAAAAAAAATTAAACAAATCGGCCCAGCAGGGCCTGAGCGGCACCCTCCGGCGGCTTATACCGCCAAGGAGGTTAAACAAGGTTACAGTCCTCCTATTACTGAGGCCCAAATCAGGAAAGCCAACATCATCCACAGGACTGAACTTTTGAAATATAAGCAAAACCAGAAAGAGGATCGTGTCCCTTTGGTTGTCACCTACATCCCACACCCGGAAATCTTAAGGAGGATTGCTAAGGAACTTCATCCCATTTTACACAAGGATCACAGACTGAGGAAGATATTCCCTAAACCTCCCCTCTTGTCATATCGGCTACCACACAATCTAAAACAGATGATTGTCAGGAGTTCTTTGAATAGGCCTCAACAAAACGGAACATGACCCTGCCGACAAAAAAGGTGTGGGACCTGCAGACACATTTACTCCACCGACAGGTTAACGATACCAGGTTCACAACAGGAGTACAGAATACAAGGCACTTTTTCCTGTGGATCCACCAATCTGGTATATCTGATCATATGTGCTAAATGCCCCAATGTTATGTATGTGTGAGAAACTGGACAAACTCAGCGCAAACATATGAATGGACACAGGCACACTATTAACTATACCAAATCTGAACTCCCAGTTGTTACACACTTTTGTTCCAACGGACACAGCATGTATGATCTTCGTGTCACTGCCCTGAAGGGTGGCTTCAAAATGTCAAATGATCGATTAATAGCAGAAACAAAATTTATAAATTGGTTCAAAGCGGTGGACAAAGGCTTGAATAAGGACAAAAACTTTTTATATTGGTATGAGGATGAGGATATTTAATGCCAAAAACTCTTTCTCAGCCTATAAAGCTAACCTTTGAACTCAGAATTTAAGATGCCTTTGTGACAATCCAACTCCCAGGTCTGTGAGCATAGTGTAAACAAGGATTCTTATCTCAACTAACAACCTCCCACCCCATTTAGATGTTGTTTCACTTAAGGCATTTTAATGACATGTATTTATGCTTGAAAAAAAATCTATGTATCCCCTTTTGATGTTGCATGTATAAAGCTGTCTGTACCATCAGCCTGCAAGCAAACAGGATTTAAGCCTGACGAAGGCTGCAAAGCCGAAAGCTCGCTTATTCCTATTCTTTTTAGTTAGCCAATAAATGGTATCATCAGTGGCGTAGCTAAGGAGCTGTGGGCCCCGATGCAAGTTTTACAATGGGGCCCCCAAGCACTTTATACATAGCAATTGATACGGTGCACCAAAACCTGCCAATGGCAACTACAGAGTCAGAGGTGCAAGAAGGGGATGGGGAGCAGCTTGTTACTGATCACCACTATTTAAAGTATCTATAGAAGTGATTATTATGAGCACAGGACCAATAGAGAGCTAATACTGTAGTTGAGGGAGGGCTCTTCGGGGCCCCTCTGGCCCAAGGGCCCCGATGCAGTCACTACCGCTGCACCCCCTATTGCTACGCCCCTGGGTATCATCCTGATTTAAAACGTTTGCTTTTACTGATGGCTAACACGGTACAATACCCTACTGCTAAATTATTATTATTAATATTTAGTATTTATATAGCGCCGACATCTTACGCAGCGCTGTACAGAGTATATTGTCTTGTCACTAACTGTACCTCAAAGGAGCTCACAATCTAATCCCTACTATAGTCATATGTGTATGTATGTATCATGTAGTGTATGTATTGTAGTCTAAGGCCAATTTAGGGGGAAGCCAATTAACTTATCTGTATGTTTTTGGGATGTGGGAGGAAACCGGAGTGCCTGGAGAAAACCCACGCAGACACGGGGGAACATACAAACTCCTTGCAGATAGTACCCTGGCTGGGATTCGAACCTGGGACCCAGCGCTGCAAGGCAAGAGCGCTAACCACTACGCCATTGTGCTGTCCCTACGCCATCGTGCTGCCCAGCTATATACATGGCTAAAACTTTTTTCCTCCATTGGCAGATCATGTCCCCTAGTCCTTTGCACAGGCCTGTTGATAAAAAGCTCATCTGCCAAGCTTTTACATTGCTCTCTGATGTATTTATACTTGTTAATTAGATCTCCTCTAAGGCATCTTTTCTCCAGACTAAATAAGCCTAGTTTATCTAACTTTTCCTGGTAAGGGAGACCTTTAATCCCTCTAATCAATTTTGTTGCTTGTCTCTGCATCTGCTCAAAAATGCAATACCAGCATAGTCTGCAAATACAAGATATAGATGACCTGATTAAAAACTTTAAATACTCCACATGGTACTTGACACAACAGCTGCTAGACACATTGGGAAAACTGCAAATCTCAGACTCCTTGAATACTTAGCCCAAGGCGGAGCCCAGAGCTGAATTCCATATTCCAGATGCGGCCTTACTAGAGAGTTAAACAGGGGCAATATTATGCTAGCATAAGTTTTTATTTCCCTTTTAACACATCCCAAAATGTTATTTACTTTAGCTGCAGCAGCTTGGCATTGAATACGATTACTTAAAGAGACTCTGTAACAAAATTTCATCCTGTTTTCTACCATCCTACAAGTTCCTAAACCTGTCCTAATGTGCTCTGGCTTACTGCAGCACTTTCTACTATCACCATCTCTGTAATAAATCAGCTTATCTGTCCCCTGTCGGACTTGTCGCCCTGTGTCTGGAAGGCTGCCAACTTCAGTGTTGTAAATCTGTGATGCACGCCCCCCCTCCAGGCCCCCTCTATGCACACTCCCTAGTGTGTGTGTGTTATTTACATTAGCCAGCTTTTCTCTGCTCTCCTATCTTTTACAAGCTGGATATAAATCCTCCTCTGTTGTTAAAGGAGTCACATACTGAGGAATTACAGACACCAGGCAGAGCTGTCTGCAGGAAGAAACAATCAGCATGTAACTCTTCAGTGTGTGAGAGCTGCAGGGGGAAAGAAACACACAAATGATCTCTTGAGATTAAAAAGGAATGCTGTATACAGCCTGCTTGTGTATGGATGTATTTTCTATGTGTGGACATTCTGTACATCAACCTACTTCCTGTTTTGGTGGCCATTTTGTTTGTTTACAAACAAACTTTTTAAAACTGTTTTTGACTACTTTTAATGCGGCGGGGAGCAGTGAAATTGTGACAGAGCGGAATAGGAGATGTCCCCTAACGCACTGGTATGTTTACTTTTGTGCGATTTTAAAAATACAGATTCTCTTTAACTTGTTGTTGACGAGTACTCCTAAGTCCTTCTCCATGTATGTCCCCATCTGTATCGCGTTTATTTTGTATGGTGCTAGACCATTGGTGTGACCAAAATGCATGACTTTACATTTTTCAGCATTGAATTCCATCTGTCATTTATGTGCCCATATAGCCATCCAATCCAGATCCTTCTACAATGTGTCACTAACTTCCTGATAGTTGATTATTTTGCACAGTTTTGTATCATCTGCCAAAATAGGAACATTGCTTTCCACTTCATCTACTAGATCATTAGTGAATAAATTGAAGAGTACTGGCCCTTGTGGGGCCCACTAATAACAGTCACTCATTTTGAACATGATCCATTGACCACATCTCTTTGTTTTCTGTCCATTGGCCAGTTCCCTATCCATGCACTCAGACTCTTCCCCAGTCCTTGCATTCTCGACTTTTACAGCAGACTGTTGTGGGGAATAGTGTCAAAGGCGTTTGCAAAGTCCAAGTATATCACATCTACAGCATTCTCAATATCTACACTAGCATTCACCACATCATAAAAGCTGAGGATATTTGTCAAACAAGACCTGTCCTTAGTAAACCCATGCTGATTATGCTGAGAAAAGGATGATTCTCTGCTATGAACAACAACAACAAATAACATTTGTGACTGAGTCACAATGAAGTCATACAAGACAGAAAAATCTGCAACGCCGGATGGATTGCGGAAATATGGTCGCATCCAGTCCGGCAAGCGGACCTTCCAACGCGGGATGCGGAAATTCGTCCGCATCCGCTGTGCACACCCGTCCGAGCACTCTGCTCCAAACTCACCAACATGCTGTTCACCAGGGTTCTGCCATCTTGCCTCTAGAGGGTGCGGCCGCACGCCAGACACGCCTTTATACTCTTAGAAAGCGTGTCAGCTGACCTGGAGGTCAGCTGACATTTTAGCCTGCTCTGATTGGTTGCTGCCTGGGGCGGAGACTTCTCTCCCAGGCAGTATATAAGGAAGTGCTTTTCAGTCACACTTCGTCTGTGTTTGCGATACCCTGTGTTAGCACTCAGACCTTAGACTAGATCCCAGGTGTTGAAACCAAGGACTTCACACCTAGACTAGGAGATTATTATTGTTATTGATTCTCTGTGTATGATTCTGTGCCTGTCTTGACTTCTCTTCTGCTTCCTGATTCTGTACTCTGCCAGCCCGTACCGTTAACGACTATTGGCTTGGTTCCTGACTATTCTCTCGTCTCACGTCTCTGTACTGTTGCCGCCTGTACTGTTGCCGAACCTCTTTCTGTCTGACCTTGCTCTCTTCAGTGGAATGTCTCCCACTGTTGGGTTATTATCTGAGGCTTGCCTCCCTGAGACGCCGGCCCTAGCAGACCGTTACTGCCAGAGGCCGAGATTCCTCCACTGCCACTTTGGGGGATCTCACACACGGGGTTCCCATTCAGAGGTAACCACACCTCTGAGGAATTGCCGTGTGGTGGATATTTCCACAACCTTGTGAATATTTACTGCTTTGTTTATTTCCATGTTGTTCGTGTGTCCACTGCTTTACTTCTACCCGCATTATTAGCAATTCCGCAGATTGCTATATAATCGGGTCTATCCTTGTATTATTGGCGATACTGCGGATCCCCAATAATCAAGGTTCGGGGTGTGACACTGGTCTGAGTAGATAATTTCAGGCACTTACCGTGTTAGTGAGCCTTCCGCTGATTTACCATCAGGAAGATACTGACTATTTCACTCTAACATTTCTGCATTGGTGGTGATTCTGTATATCACCACTTAATCAGATATTTGTGCCTCTTGCTGACACCAAACATTACAGAAACATAGACCATAAAGAAGTAAGATGGAGGGGGTGATAAACCAGCTTCAGACTGTAAGGGCAGAGTTAGAACAGCTGAAGATTACTGTAACTGCACAGCAGGCTCAGATTACTCAGTTAAATGAAACTGTCCAAAGGTTGCAATCACCACTTAACGTTCTACCTCCCCCGGCTCTTAGTGAGCCTAAAATGAACATTCCTGAGAAATTTTCAGGCACAAGGTCAGATTTCCAGAACTTCCGTCACAGAGTGCTGTCTTACTTTGAGATGAAACCTGTGTCCTCGGGAACCGAGGCTCAGAAGGTCACTCTTATCAAGACTCTATTGCATGCAGATTCCCAGATGTGGGCTTATGGCTTACCTGATGAGCATCCTGCTCTGTCTTCTGTCCAGGAGTTTTTTAAGGCCATGGCGGTCATCTACGATGATCCAGATAGTGCCGCCACGGCCGAACGTAAGCTCAAAAACCTTAGACATGGACGCAGTACTGCTGAGGCGTATGCGTCAGAGTTTAGGAAGTGGGCTGTGTCCTCTAGATGGGAGCGATATGCACTCTTGGATAGATACCTAGATGGGTTGTCGGAAGCAGTAACTGACGTGATGGTTAGTCATCCGGAACCCAAAGATCTAGATGAGGCTATTACGCTGTCTATTAAAATAGATAGGCGTCTGAGGTACAACAAGAAGGGCAGGTACCCCATGTAGTCTAGGACTTCTGGGGCCAGTAGCTCGGCAGCAGTTGAGACAGGAGCCGATGCAGTTAGGCCACGGGCGCCTCACGGAGGCGGAAAGGTCAAGAAGACGCAGAGAGGGTCTTTGCATGTACTGCGGGGAAAAGGGCCACATTGCACAAAACTGTGGTAGGAAGTCGGGAAACTCCTCGGCTTAGGTGTGGTAGGGGGTACCACCCTAAGTGGAATTGTTTTACCTCCAAAACAAGAAAAAATGTTATTGCCCTGTTCCCTAAATTGGGAAGGGCAGAACTTTCCTACCACAGCATTTGTAGATTCCGGGTCAACAGCTAACTTTTTAGATTTAAGCTTTGCTTTAAGTTTAAATATCCCTGTACTTCCGGTAGGAAGACACTTATATGTTACAGCGATTGATGACACTCCTTTGCAAGGAAAGTCCCCACTGTGTCAGACACCTCCCCTCTCGCTGCAAGTGGGAGCTCTGCACAGGGAGGCCATACAGTTTTTCGTTTTAAAGATGTCTACCTCTACGGTGATACTAGGGTTGCCCTGGTTACGATTACATTCTCCTCAGTTTGATTGGGGGAATGGGCAGTTGACTACTTGGTCGCCTTATTGTACACAACATTGTTTACAGAATGTAGTTTTGTGTTCTACTAAGATTCAAGTGGAAGGAATACCTCCACAATATCAGGAATATGCTAATGTCTTTTGTCCTAGGGCAGCAGATCAAATACCCCCCCATAGACCTTTTGATTGCCCAATAGATTTGAAACCAGGAACCATGCCACCCAGGGGCCACCTATACAACCTCTCGTCCCCAGAAAAATTGGCCATGGACGAGTACATTCAGGAAAATTTGCAGAAGGGTTTCATCCGCCCTTCAAGATCTCCTGCAGGAGCGGGATTCTTTTTCGTTCAGAAAAAAGATGGTGGTTTGCGCCCCTGTATTGACTACAGGGGTCTAAATAAGATCACAATTAAGAATCGGTATCCACTACCGCTAATCGACGATTTATTTACACAGGTTCCCGGGGCTTCTGTTTTCACTAAGTTGGATCTAAGGGGGGCCTACAATTTGATCCGTATCAGGGAGGAAGATGAATGGAAGATGGCATTCAACACTCCCAAGGGGCATTACGAATACTTGGTGATGCCCTTTGGGTTGTGTAACGCTCCTACAGTTTTTCAGGAGTTCGTCAACGAGATTTTTAGGGAGGTACTGGGTCGCTTTGTAATCGTCTACTTAGATGATATCTTGATATTTTCTAAAAATATCACGGAACACCGCCAACATGTGAAGTATGTGTTACAAAGACTCAGGGAGAATCAATTGTTTGCGAAATTAGAGAAATGTGTTTTCGAGGTAAAGGAGATTGCCTTTCTTGGTTACATTATTTCTACATCAGGGTTGTCCATGGATCCCAAGAAGGTCTCTGCTGTAAGGGATTGGCCACAACCATCTGGGCTTAAAGCACTACAGAGATTCTTGGGATTCGCAAATTATTATAGAAAATGTATCAAGGGGTTCTCTTCGGTGGTGTCTCCGCTTACTAATTTGACAAAAAAAGGGGCTGATGCCACTCATTGGTCAGGAGAAGCAGTTGTGGCATTTTACTCTCTGAAAGAGGCATTCTGCTCTGCTCCCATATTACATCATGTAGATGTTGCTTACCCATTTATAGTGGAGGTGGATGCCTCAGAGGTTGGAGTAGGAGCAGTATTGTCTCAACGTTCAGGACTTCAGGGCAAGCTTCATCCCTGTGCTTTTTTTTCCAGAAAATTCTCCCCTGCCCAGAGAAATTATGATGTTGGAAACAGGGAATTATTAGCCATCAAGCTTGCTTTTGAGGAGTGGCGCCACTGGTTAGAGGGGGCGGAGCATGTAATTACTGTGTACACGGATCATAAAAATTTACAGTACATTGAAAAAGCTAAAAGACTCACCCCCAGACAGGCTAGATGGGCTCTCTTTTTCTGCCGTTTTAATTTTATAATTACATTCACACCAGGGAGTAAGAACGTTAAAGCGGACGCCCTTTCTCGTTGTTTTGAACCTGAAACTGCTCCATCTCCTTCCTCAGAAAGTATTCTGTCGAAAGAGATCATCCTGGCAGCCACTGAGATAGTTGAAGACCTTCCTAGCCTCTTAAGTTCTTTTCAATTAGAAGTCCCAGAAGGGAAACCAAGAGGGGTTCTTTATGTCCCTTGCACTTTACGTCCCAAAGTGCTGCAGTTGTTTCATGGACACAAGAATGCTGGACACCCTGGCATTACCCGAACCCAAGAATTGTTGTGTAGATCTGTCTGGTGGCCATCTCTACAACAAGATTGCAAGGAATTTGTTAAGACCTGTACCATCTGTGCCAGGAGCAAACCCTCCCGACTGGCTCCAGTTGGAACTTTGCAGTCTCTGCCCTCCCCTCAGGAGCCATGGACACATATTTCCATGGACTTCGTGGGAGAACTTCCAGATTCCAATGGAAAGACTGTCATATGGGTGGTCACAGACAGATTCAGTAAGATGGCCCACTTTGTGCCTTTGAGTGGTTTCCCTACTGCTCAAAAACTAGCAGATCTTTTCATTCAAAATATCTTTAAATTACACGGCATTCCAGAGAATGTTGTCTCAGACAGAGGGGTCCAGTTTGTCTCTAGGTTCTGGCGGGCCTTCTGTAAGGGGATGGGTATGTCGTTGTCCTTTTCATCAGGTTACCATCCACAGACCAACGGCCAGACAGAGAGGACTAATCAATCTTTGGAACAGTTCCTGAGATGTTATGTGGCGGACGCCCAACACCAGTGGGCGGAGTTTCTACCATTTGCTGAGTTCGCACATAACAATCTCAGGAATGAGTCCTCTGGTTATGCGCCTTTTCAAATTGTCAATGGGAAATCTCCCAAATTTTCTCCTTTGCCAGTGTCGACCTCTCCATTCCCTGTCCTGGAGGAGTGGCAGGAATCTTTCAAGAGGATTTGGGCTAATGTCGGAGAAAATTTAAAAAAGGCTTTCATCATACAGAAGAGGCAGGCAGATAAGAGACGGTCTGCGGAGTGGGAGTTTAAACCAGGAGACAAGGTTTGGGTATCAACTCGTCATATAGCTCTGAGGCAGCCATCCGCGAAACTGGGGCCCAGGTATATTGGACCATATCCAATTTCCGAAAGGGTTAATCATGTTACTTACAGAGTCAGGTTACCGCATTCTCTAAAGGTGGGGAAAGCCTTTCATGTGTCACTCCTGAAACCAGCTGTTCAGGTGGACTCCCTCCCGCCTCACCCTGTCATGGTTGATGGTGAGCCTGAATGGGAGGTTGAGGAGATCTTGGACTCCAGACGAGTTCAGGGTTCAGTGCAGTATTTGGTGCATTGGAGAGGGTATGGTCTAGAGGAGAGATCCTGGGTCAAAGCAGGTGATTTACATGCTGATAATCTTAGGAGACGGTTCCATGAGCTCCATCCTGACAGGCCAGGTGGGACGTGTCCGGAGTCCACGCCTAGAGGGAGGAGTACTGTAACGAAAAATCTGCAACGCCGGATGGATTGCAGAAATATGGTCGCATCCAGTCCGGCAAGCGGACCTTCCAACGCGGGATGCGGAAATTCGTCCGCATCCGCTGTGCACACCCGTCCGAGCACTCTGCTCCAAACTCACCAACATGCTGTTCACCAGGGTTCTGCCATCTTGCCTCTAGGGGGTGCGGCCGCACGCCAGACACGCCTTTATGCTCTTAGAAAGCGTGTCAGCTGACCTGGAGGTCAGCTGACATTTTAGCCTGCTCTGATTGGTTGCTGCCTGGGGCGGGGACTTCTCTCCCAGGCAGTATATAAGGAAGTGCTTTTCAGTCACACTTCGTCTGTGTTTGCGATACCCTGTGTTAGCACTCAGACCTTAGACTAGATCCCAGGTGTTGAAACCAAGGACTTCACACCTAGACTAGGAGATTATTATTGTTATTGATTCTCTGTGTATGATTCTGTGCCTGTCTTGACTTCTCTTCTGCTTCCTGATTCTGTACTCTGCCAGCCCGTACCGTTAACGACTATTGGCTTGGTTCCTGACTATTCTCTCGTCTCACGTCTCTGTACTGTTGCCGAACCTCTTTCTGTCTGACCTTGCTCCCTTCAGTGGAACGTTTCCCACTGTTGGGTTATTATCTGAGGCTTGCCTCCCTGAGACGCCGGCCCTAGCAGACCGTTACTGCCAGAGGCCGAGATTCCTCTACTGCCACTTTGGGGGATCTCACACACGGGGTTCCCATTCAGAGGTAACCACACCTCTGAGGAATTGCCGTGTGGTGGATATTTCCACAACCTTGTGAATATTTACTGCTTTGTTAATTTCCATGTTGTTCGTGTGTCCACTGCTTTACTTCTACCCGCATTATTAGCAATTCCGCAGATTGCTATATAATCGGGTCTATCCTTGTATTATTGGCGATACTGCGGATCCCCAATAATCAAGGTTCGGGGTGTGACACTGGTCTGAGTAGATAATTTCAGGCACTTACCGTGTTAGTGAGCCTTCCGCTGATTTACCATCAGGAAGATACTGACTATTTCACTCTAACATTTCTGCCTTAGTGGTGATTCTGTATATCACCACTTAATCAGATATTTGTGCCTCTTGCTGACACCAATCGTTACAGGCGCTAGGCTGAGACATAGACACTTGTTGCTTTATTTATAATAATCCTACTTTTTGTGCTGCACACAACAAAACCTTATATCAATAAACTCACAGAGAACGGAATTGATTGTCAATGCAATTGTATTGGTAAGCTACCTCAAAACACATTACAAAACCATCCCGCTCCCAAATTATTGCACCAATTCCTTTACTTTAGGAATAACCCCCTAACAGCACCTCCTGCCTCGTCCCTAATACCTTACTCTAGATTGCTTAGTCCCTGTGTCATTGGGCCCAATTTATCTTCGGCTGTAATGCAGCTTAAATTGCCAGCAATTGTGCTTGCCAGGAGTGGCATCAAGAGTTCGTATGGAAAGAGTTCACACTGCAGTGTATTTTTATCACATGTGATTTTGCTTGATTTACTCATGCTTCCCGGGACTTTTCAGCGGCCTGTATGGTGCCTGTAGGGTTTTCCATGAGCCCTAAGTGAAATATGTTCCCAAAACGGCTCGCCGTATGCTTTGTCACCAAGTGACTCTGTGCTGCTGTTTCGGCGTTGCTCTCCCCGCACCTGGGTACTTCTCTTTCATGGCAGTTAGTTGCCGCTCACCTCCCACACTTATTTTGCAAGATGCGGGAGTCCCCGCTTAGCTGGAGGCTGTAGGGCTGCTCTGCTTCCCCCTGTGCATATAGTGGCCAGCAAACGCTGCTGAGTCCTTGACGGATGGCGGTTCGCCGTTCGTATCAAGCTGCCTCTCCCTTGTTGCTGTGTGCTCCATCCCCTATTGCCTGATGAAGTCGGCCACACCTGTCAAACACGTTGCGATTACCCTTTGGAGTGTATATATGAATAAATTTGCTTGTTGATATAATATCAATCTGTTTTTTGTGTCTGCTTGGAGGGGGTAAGTCCACCACTGCCTCCCCATTTTAAAAAACCTTTTTAACTACTTTTATCCTTTTGGTGCCTCTGTTTATTTCCACATTGAGTCCACCCATGGTGGAAGGGTATTAACCCCTTGTTTCCAGCTTTACAGAGAGAGACTTCTTAATCCTGAGTGGGGACAGGTCTAATCTCCCCAACAGCATTTACAGTGGTTGCCTTAGTGGTAACCCATGTTTGTGAGTATTACTTTACGTACTTCCTCTCATCACCCACATCAATCCAGTACATACTGGCACTGCACTATATTGGGCTCTCAGTGTTCTCTCTCGTTTTCTTGATGAAGTCATGTATAGCATCCCCTAGGAACCCCTCAAATAGTCTGCACACAACTAATATTAAGCATACAGGTTTATAATTTCCTGGGGTTTATCTATAACTGAACTTAATTCCCTTGGCATCCGGGCTAGGTTCCTTATCAGTTTTGATTTTATTTATTCTTGCCTTCACCCCTTCCTGTGCTAAGTATTTAATATTAGAATTGGAAGATTAGGACCCTTCTGCACCTGTAATTTGCAACAACGATGTTTGCTTTGTGAAGACAGAAGCAAAGCAAGCATTCAATAGTTCTGCCCTACTTTGCTTGTCCACCAATCAATTCCCTCCCTTATCTTTTAGGAGTCCAATACTGTCCACCTTTCTTTTTTGAGGATCCTCTGAAGAAGCAACGGTTGTTGCGATACATGTGAGGAACGGTACAGCCAGCGGTGACACCCAGGACGTATGTGGTAAGCGCTCACTTATCTATCTCCTCTTGAGGATCCTATCGCTGCACTTTCATTTTCTTTTTTCAGTGAGGGCTCTCTCTGTAATAATATACTCTATTTCAGTTATTTTTTGTTAATTTTTGAGTACGTGCAGCGATATTTATGGTTCTGACTGTATCATACTTTATCTGACGTTTCTGGGTGGCTTATTGTCACAATTTATATATATACTTATGATATGAGCTGCTGTGCTTTGCTGTTATCTGTTTTTATGGGACACATCCCTGTTTAATGAAGATACACATAGTGTTACTTTGAAACAGTGCATTTTTGATACCTTATTTTGGAATTGCCTTATGGATGGCTTTTCTTGTTGTGTATAGTTCATTGTTACACCCTAGGTGATGTTTATTATAAGGCTCATTTGCTGTGTTGGTCTAATTTATCTTTTACAACTTTTATTGCACTCCTTATAATTGCTTAATGCAGTCTCTGTCTCCTCCTGTTTTGAGGGAATTTTAGGCATTATTTTTCCACTTCATTTTATCTCTTACCTTTCTATTCATTAAGTTTATAAATTGAGATGATACCATTTATTGGCTAACTTAGAACAAAAGCAGTAAGCTTTTGGCTATGAAGCCTTCGTCAGACTGATTCCTGTATACTGACAACATTTAGATCACACAGCTAATATACACTGGACAATAGAAAGGAGACACATTGTTCTGCAATAAAAATCATTGCACACCTGAGATGAACCATACGACAAGTAATATATAAGAGAAAAGAGCCATCCATATAGCATAAAGCAATCAAAATTGCATACAATAAGTCCGTGAGAAAATGAACAAATTTATTGGGGACATATCCCTTTAAAAACAATTAAAACATGGTAAGGGATACAGGTCTGGCGTCATCCAAGTGATACATACAATAATGCTCATAATAAATTACATCAATGATATGGTATAATATACAGGGAAAATGAGGCAATAAATCCAATAAATCCAAATATACTCAAAGACCTACGCTCGCCTAACACCATCTGTATCTAGCTGTTCAATTGGTTACAGGGATAAATGCCCGTCAATAGTGAGGAGATAGATAGAGTGCTTACCACCAAGATCCCCGCAGGACAGTCAGGCCTGTACCCCCCACCAGATCTAATGAGATCCGGTGGGGGGTACAGGCCTGACTGTCCTGCGGGGATCTTGGTGGTAAGCACTCTATCTATCTCCTCACTATTGACGGGCATTTATCCCTGTAACCAATTGAACAGCTAGATACAGATGGTGTTAGGCGAGCGTAGGTCTTTGAGTATATTTGGATTTATTGGATTTATTGCCTCATTTTCCCTGTATATTATACCATATCATTGATGTAATTTATTATGAGCATTATTGTATGTATCACTTGGATGACGCCAGACCTGTATCCCTTACCATGTTTTAATTGTTTTTAAAGGGATATGTCCCCAATAAATTTGTTCATTTTCTCACGGACTTATTGTATGCAATTTTGATTGCTTTATGCTATATGGATGGCTCTTTTCTCTTATATATTACTTTGGTAACATTCATCCATGGCGTTGTACATTATTATATTTTGGCTCAATCTTTACAGTTTGCGAACCATACGACAAGTCGTACGCAATCACCACCGATTTTCATATTGTCCAGCAGAGCTTCTGTCAGTTTCACTTTTAAATGTACTTAGTTTTTTTTCACTTTCTCCCCCATCAACCATTCTGCCTAGGCAGCATTTCACACGTGGCTCTTCACATAGAAGTGTTACTGGCAAATGGTGTTCTTTGAAACCAGCAGCATCAGATAACAGTCTTTCTTAAAGTTCCCTCCACAACTTTGAATTAGAACAATAGAAAATCTCCGTTATTAATATCTAGAGAAGGAATTATCACAGACAGAAAACAAATATATAAGCTGGTTTCTAAAAATCAGGATAATAACTTGTTCAACTAATAGCATTCTACAGGGCCGGATTACCGACCAGGCAAATCAAGCATTAGCTTGGGGCCCCAGTAAGAGTCTAAGGGCCCCATCTAAGGGCCCCATCAGCCAACCGAGGAGCCAGCATCTTACTTTCTATTAGCCGCTCCCTGGCTGGAGCCCCTCCGTGCCTCAACTCCTCTTCGCACTCTGCTGACGATGCAGCAGCATGTGATCCAGCCCAGACGAATGAGCGAGCAAGCAGCGGCCGTTGCTATGGTGATCTGGCCACGTGCCAGCTCTGCTCACTCCAGCCCAGTCTGTGCAGTCAGACTTAGACTGATGTCAGCAGCATGCTGGATAGTGTACTGGTTAAGGGCTCTGCCTCTGACACAGGAGACCTGGGTTCGAATCTCGACTCTGCCTGTTCAGTAAGCCAGCACCTATTCAGTAGGAGACCTTGGGCAAGTCTCCCTAACACTGCTACTGCCTATAGAGTGCGTCCCAGTGGCTGCAGCTCTGGCACTTTGAGTCCGCCAGGAGAAAAGCGCAATATAAATGTTCTGTGTTGTTGTTGTTGTTAATCCGGCTCTTGCATTCTAGCTGCTATAGAAACTGAGTTATTCAGCATTTGCTGACTACACACCTATCGATATTTGGTGCCATTCGATTAAGCATTGGCCGCATGTTACAAATACGCCCTCGGATTCGCTGTTGGCCAATCCAGACAGAAATGGCGAAGGTTATTAATAAACTGTGTAATTTTTGCCTGTATAAAGCCGTTCCTACCTTGCTCCCCAGGGAGTATACACACCCAGTTTTTAGGGAAAGACAACCCACAGATGGCAGAGGACATAAAGGGCTCACTGCTCAGTGATTATTTTGTCTCCCAAAATTCCATCGACAAAGAACTTTTTTTCCAGGCATGCGTTCTTGAGAAAACCAAATGCATGCTTTGTTCTAAGGACTCTGATTTAAATCCCTACATTTGAACTGGACTATCTTTTATTCAATCCCAAAAGGACTGCTCAGCTAAGTAACCCTTCTCATCCATAGGCAAACGCAGGGGGGGATTACAGCTGCCCAGAATCCCCCCTCAGACCAGGGCCGGTGCAGTGTCTGGGGACAGGCACAAGCTGAGACACCAGAATATCTGCAGGCATCCTGCAGCTCACAGCACTGTCTCCTTTCTTTCCCTGCTACAGTTGCCTTTGGATGGAGCAGCAGGGTGTGTACAGAGCATGGGACAGCTTTGGGGAATTTAACAGAGTCAGGTATGAGTACAGCCCTGTGCCCTGCTGTGTGAATGCTTCACTTTCCCCTTCATTACCAATGTCGACGGTCCTTGAAAATCCTGGGTTTGCCCCTGCCATCTACTCCCTTTTATTTTATTGTATGATTTGTGTTATGTGTTAATTAGTTTATGTAAATGTGTGTAATGTATTTTTGTTATTAAAGCGTTTAAAAATCTTTTTAACGGTTATGACCTGTTCCTGAACATACACAGTCATATTTGCTCCTCCGAAATGTTACCTTGTGTTCGATAGTATTTTGAATCTACAACCCGTATGATTGAATTGGGCACAGATAGACAGATCTAGCGCTGATTCCTGCATACCGCTAAGGGTTAGTTAAGTGTTTGCAGTGTATTATTATAGTTACAGTCGTGCACCGATACGCACGTGGTGGCAAGCATTTGAAATTGTATGTGTGCGGTGAGTCCTCTGGAGTCAGAATGCGCCTCACGGCAAGTCGGTTCATAGATTTCGAAACCACATATGGGCATCTACGCGCAGAGTGACAGCGAGACCGAGTTTCTGACTCTTAGCGATTAACCCAATCACGGATCAGCCCTTGCGGTCCTTGACAATGCCTTAATTACAACATCAAGCTCGTCTCAGGGTTACTAGCTGACTTATGACCAAAAGATAAGACCATTTGTCTGGTTTACCTTCACATATCACAGACTCAGTGTGATGAGGAGACATTGTAACTCATTCAAACATAACTTGGTCAGGCTACATACTGTACAATGTTAGGCTAAAGCCATTTGTAGAATGTAAAGCCCTTCTTGCCAGAACAAGAATTAAAAAATGATGGCACAAGAAATAAAAAATAAAATAGAAGGATAGGGGGATTTAAAACCCATCATATCTGCACAAGAAATTGTAATCCTCATTTAAACCTTTATCTACAATTTTGAACCAATGTATAAGCTTTGTCTCTCTTATTATGCTAGGTACACACGCAGGGTCTTTTGGGTCGATAGATGCGTTCGATTGATAATTTCCGTCATGTCCGATATTACTTTTCGATCGTTTTACTGCTCGATTTCTCATAGAAGTGAATGGAAATTGATAAGAAAAGAAAATCGAGCGGAAAAATAAATCGAAATTCGATCGAACGGGAAATCGACTGAAAAAACGCATAGTGTTTACCCAGCATTAGTCTTTCATTGTGCGATTTGAAGCCACCCATTAATACTATGACGAGAAGATCACTTAAACTGTGATCAAGTGAGCAGAAATGTATGGACACTGGGAGATTTTATTCATCCATAGGGGCCTTTTTTTTTTATTTACTTATGGGATACTACAATATTAATTAAGAATAATTTTAAAAGTTTGCAATTTCCCTTTAGTGTCCTTCCTTTGTAGTATACTATCTCAGTCCACCAAACTTAGTGCATGTCGGAGTTGATTGAACTTTGCTTTCCTAAAAGTCATCGTTGTAGTTTTTCAATCACCAGATCAAAGTTATGTGCTGATCCAATTTTGTTTCTCAAAGTAAACTTTAATTATTATTTTCACTTGATCTAATTTCTGCCATATCCCATATATCTAAATATATGGGCTATAGCTTCATATTACTCATGTTCTTGTATTACTAATATCATCTAATGTTGCTGGTCAGAGGAAACTGCAAACTTGCTCTTTAAAAACTCTGAGGCAGGGAACACACTTGAATTTCAGTTTTCCGCGCGCTTTTCTGCATACTTTTTCTGCATACCAAGTGTGTTTCCATGCAGGAAAACGCGCGCGTTTATTCACAGCAGCTGATGTAAATGATAGAGGAAACTGCCAAAATGTGCAGAGTCATCATGCAGAATGTCCGGTTTTTTTCTGCGTGCGAACAACACAGTAAGTGTGCACTAGCACATTGATTAACATGAGTTCTCAGTTTTTCTGTGCAGAAAACGCGCACGAAAACAGTCAAGTGTGTTCCCTGCCTCAAAATGACAACCTGCATCTGGCAGATGTTTTCTGACCCTAAAGAATTAATGTTTGCATCTAAACTTCTCTAAGATAAAACCGTATTCTTGTGAAAATGACAGCAAGGTTAAGAAATGTATCTAGTTCCGTTTTTGAAGGTGCGCTTACCTTATACGAGTTTTATATTTTTATACTTTACCTTCCTGACTAGGATGTTATCCACAGTCTTTTCACAGCCTTTAGCTTTTAGGCCTCTTTTTCACAGAAGACTGAACTGCTCATTTGTCGACAGCCATCAGACAGACAGCCATCAGTGTTTTAAATAGAGTAATAACTTCTCTTCTGGCCACTCCATAATCCCTTACATTCACCACACTGACCCTCAAGGAATAGGAATGCTCACCCTCTATGTAAGCCTTATGCTCTATGTAAAATACAATTATGGAATCTTAAGAGGCATGGAGGAGGGAAGGGGGAATGAACTCAATGCTTCTATGATTGGCTACATCCATAAATCTAGAAGTGTATGTTCCTCATTAGGAACCTGAATTATTAGGATTCCATTTATGTGAGAAGTTGATAGAGATACCCAAAGGAACAGATCTATCCTGTACAGAAGTGTCGGGGGGGGGGGGGGGGGGGGGGGAGGAGTTTCTTTTTAAAATAAATTTGACTTAAATTGGATATGTTTATTATGGTAATTGGTCTGCAGGCCAGTGAGCCTATGAGGATAAGGTAATGACCACGGGGGTCTTGGATAATTCTAGTGACTAGCAAGGGGAGACCCTTTTTACATATAATGTCAATTATGGCTTTCTTACAAGGTCCAGACGCTAAATACACCTATAAATATGGTATATTCTATTAAATAAACAAGTAGGATCTTGTCTATAAAAATTAGTCTTTTGTACAAGATTTATATCAACATCTAGTTTTTAAGATCTATAAATAAAGAAAAACGTTTCTGAGCTGTATTTAGCCCTTGATCATTTATAGCAGGGGTGTCAAACTCGAACACACAACGGGCCAAAAAAGATATTGTCTAAGTCACAGGCCAAATTGTTTATTAAGATTTAACATTTATTGAACAGTCACATAAAATGGCAAGGAGGGCCACAATCGTCCTGCAGGCCTTGTGTTTGGCACCTCTAATTTATAGAGAAAAACTTAACCATAATCTAGAGAGGTGAAATGAATCAGCTATGTACACTGTCAACAGACCAGCAAGACCCATCCAAAACAACAGTGCAATAAAAATAAAATATAAATTCAATCAATTATAATTGTTGTAGCAGTAGGGTATTGTACCGTGTTAGCCATCAGTAAAAGCAAGAAGTTTTAAATCAGGATGATACCATTTATTGGCTAACTAAAAATGAATAAAATAAGCAAGCTTTCGGCCTTGCAGCCTTCGTCTGGCTTGTATCCTGTTAGTTTGCAAACTGGTGGTACAGACAGCTTATATACATGCAACATCAAAAGGGAAAACAGATATTTTTTCCAAGCATAAATACATGTCATTAAGATGCCTAAATTCACACAGACCATCGACCTGGGGTTAGAGGTTGTAAGCCAAGATAAGAATCCTTGTTTACTCCCTGCTCACAGACCTGGGAGTTGGACTGACACAGAGGTATCGTAAATTCTTAGTTCACAAGTTCAGCTATAATGGCTGAGAAAAGTTCAAATGTCATCAGTCTCATACCAATATAGAAAGTTGTTGTCCTTATTCAAACCCTTCTGCACAGCTTTGAACCAATTTATAAATTTTGTTTCTGCTATTAATCGATCATTTGACGTTTTGAAACCACCCTTTAGGGCAGTGACACGAAGATCATCCATGCTGTGTCCGTTGGACCGAAAGTGTGTAGCAACTGGGAGCCCAGATTTGGTATCTTTAATAGTGTGCCTGTGTCCATTCATACGTTTGCGCAGAGTTTGTCCAGTTTCTCCCACGTACATAACATTGGGGCATTTAGCACACATGATCAGATACACCAGATTGGTGGAACCACAGGAAAATGTACCTTGTACTCTGTACTCCTGTTGTGAACCTGGTATCGTTACCCTGTCAGTGGAGTAAATGTGATGTTCCGTTTTGTTGAGGCCTATTCAAAGAACTCCTGACAATCATCTGTTTTAGATTGTGTGGTTGCCGATATGACTAGAGTGGAGGTTTAGGGAATATCGTTCTCAGTCTGTGATCCTTGTGTAAAATGGGATGTAGTTCCTTAGCAATCCTCCTTAAGATTTCCAGGTGTGGGTTGTAGGTGACAACCAAAGGGACACGTTCCTCTTTCTGATTTTGCTTATATTTCAGGAGTTCAGTCCTGGGGATGTTGCTGGCTTTCCTGATTTGGGCCTCAGCCAAGGAGGACTGTAACCTTGTTTAATGAAAGTGTTCTTAAGGCGATCCAGGTGCTTGTCTCTGTCCATCCTGTCAGAACAAATCTGGTTGTACCTTATTGCTTGGCTGTAAATTATAGAGTTCTTAATGTGCTTAGGATGAAAACTGTCATATCTTAGATATGTGGGACGGTCTGTAGGTTTGCGATACACAGAGGTTTGTATGTTGTTACCCCTGATGTATATGGTGGTGTCCAGAAAGTTCATCTCTGTGTGAGAGTAGGTAAGTTTCAATTTGATTGTAGGATGGAAGGCATTGAAGTTCCTGTGGAACTGGAGAAGATCATCCTCACTTGCGGACCAGATGATTAAAATATCATCAATGAAGCGGAAGTAGGCCATGGGTTTTATGCCACATGCATTGAGGTATTCCTCTTCGATTTTTGCCATGAAGAGATTTGCATACTGTGGTGCGAATCGCGAACCCATTGCCACGCCCATCTGCTGTAAATAGAGGTCCTGTCCAAAAGTGAAATAATTATGAGTGAGAATGAATTTGATCAGTCCAGCAATAGGCTTTATAGGTATGCCCTGACCCTGAAGATATTTACGGCAGGCCGCAATACCATCATCATGGGGAATGTTCGTGTACAGGGACTCCACATCCATCGTGGCCAGTATGGTTCCCTCAGATACTGGGCCGATGGCTGTCAGTTTGTTCAGGAGGTGGGTGGTATCCTGTATGTAGCTGGGTCTTTTACAGACAAGAGGTTTCAAGATGTTTTCCAGCCACCCTGAGATGTTCTCTGTAAAAGTTCCGCTCCCTGAGATTATGGGCCTGCCTGGGTTTCCCTCTTTGTGGATCTTGGGAAGCATGTAAAAGCAGGCTGTTCTAGGCTCTTCAGGGATAAGGGTCCTTACATGTAGTCTGATGTTTGCAGGCAATCTGTTAACCATCCTATTAAGTGCCATCCTGTAGCCTTTTGTGGGGTCCCCCTGTAATTTGGCATAGTGAGCGGTGTTGGATAATTGTCTTTGTGCCTCCTGGATGTAGTCACTGGTGTTCATTATGACTATGGCACCACCTTTATCCGCTGGTTTAATAATAATGTCCTTATTCTCCTTAAGGGATCTGATGGCCTGTCGCTCCTGTGGTGTTACGTTCTGGGCCAGTGTCTTTCTTTTACTCAGGATCCTGTCAGAGATTCTGCGTCTGAATTTGTTGATGTATTTATCCAAGGTCGGGTTTTCTCCTTCTTTGGGGGTCCATCTTTTTTCTTCTTTTTAGATCTGGTGCGTTTTGGTCCATTATCCATTGTATCACAGGCTTCCTTATCATGGTAGTGTTCCTTGAGTCGCAGCTTTCTGAAAAATTCCTCCATATCTCCACAGAGTGCAATCCTGTCTATGGGTCTTGCAGGGCAGAATAACAGGCCTTTGGAGAGTACTGACATTTCAGCTTCAGTAACCTGATAAGTGGAAAGATTCATTACACCTGTGGGTTGCTCTTTTTCTGCTGCTTGTGCATCCAGGCGTCCACTCTTAATTCTAAGTCTCTGAAGTTTTTTCTTTTTGTTGTTAATTAGGAATCTCTGTAGTTTCCTATAGAAAATCTGTAGTTTATCCCATGTATATCCAGTGGTATCATCATTCAGAGACAGTTTCAGGCTCTGTATCTCATCCTTTGTAATCCTCTTACGGTTATAGCAGACTCTTATAAGGTAATTCCGTATTCTCTCCGAGCTCCTCCTGCAGATTTCTTCTGCAAACCTGCTATTGTATGTATGCAGGGTGGGATTCTGTATCCTTAGTCCTTGAGGTATAAGTTTTTCCTTTTTGCATGTAGTCAAGAAAAAGATGTCGCTGTCCAGTTGTGCAAGTTTCTTCAGGTCTTTCTTTAGTTCCAGGAAAGTGCGGTACATTGCGGTATCTTCAAGCATAGTAGTAGCAGTAGGGTATTGTACCGTGTTAGCCATCAGTAAAAGCAAGAAGTTTTAAATCAGGATGATACCATTTATTGGCTAACTAAAAATGAATAAAATAAGCAAGCTTTCGGCCTTGCAGCCTTCGTCTGGCTTGTATCCTGTTAGTTTTCAAACTGGTGGTACAGACAGCTTATATACATGCAAAATCAAAAGGGAAAACAGATATTTTTTTCAAGCATAAATACATGTCATTAAGATGCCTAAATTCACACAGACCATCGACCTGGGGTTAGAGGCTGTAAGCCAAGATAAGAATCCTTACTCCCTGCTCTGTGTCAGTCCAACTCCCAGGTATGTGAGCAGGGAGTAAACAAGGATTCTTATCTTGGCTTACAACCTCTAACCCCAGATCGATGGTCTGTGTGAATTTAGGGATCTTAATGACATGTATTTATGCTTGAAAAAAATATCTGTTTTCCCTTTTGATGTTGCATGTATATAAGCTGTCTGTACCACCAGTTTGCAAACTAACAGGATACAAGCCAGACGAAGGCTGCAAGGCCGAAAGCTTGCTTATTTTATTCATTTTTAGTTAGCCAATAAATGGTATCATCCTGATTTAAAACTTCTTGCTTATAATTGTTGGTGATAAGAAAAAACAGTTCACCAGTAACCATTGAAAACATGTGACAACATTCAATGGTGCGGTAGCTAACAAGAGCCACCAAAGATGGATGAAGGCCCAGAATGGGGAACCTCCTGAGACACATACATGGATCCAAGTGGCCTCCCAAGTAACCAGAGCTAATCCCTACTAAACCATCAATTTAGTCCCCCTTTTAAGTGCATATAATCATATCCCAAAGAAATGGCATATTAGTATGAATATAACACAAAAGGGCTATAAAAGGGTGGGAGAAAACGTCACATTTGTAACTTAGGAAGGGGAAGAAAAGGTGGAGAAAGCAAAAGGGGCTTCATATTGCATAGTCAGCCATCATCTTCCCCCTAAGTGTTAGGCCTCTAAAGGCCTATATGCAAATAACTAAACATGTTATAAACCAAGGCAGATAACATGATAGAAGGCATGAGAACCCCATAGCATAAAACTTAAGTTAAGAGCAAAGTATACAGTTTTATTGACCTGCAGCAAAATATAGCACCCCTATGACATCGGGTGTGCCTGATCTATTGTTAGACTTACAACAGCAGCAAGTGTTCCCTGAATCCCAGAAAAAAAGAGGTATAGATAGGGGAATCACTCCAAAGTAGGATGGAGCATATCAAAGTCAACTTGTTTGGACCTCTGTTTCTTCAGACCTATCTGGTATAGAGAGGTTGCGCAGTGGAACTTTGGTCCATTTGTATATGTGTCTCATGTTGCAGGGTGGCAAGGAGGCTGTAGAGCGCCTGAGAGGTTGAGTAGTCGGAGGAAATAGTCTTAAGCCCAGTTGTTTAAGGAACATGGGGGTGTCATCAATATCTGAGAGAGTATGATGGAGGGGTCCTTCACAGTGAGAGTGGTTAAAATCTGCAATATCTTACCTGAGGAAGTAGTTATGGCAAACTCTATATCTGCATATAAGTAGTGTTGGGCGAACACCTGGATGTTCGGGTTCGCGAACGTTCGCCGAACATGGCCGCGATGTTCGGGTGTTCGCGCCGAACTCCGAACATAATGGAAGTCAATGGGGACCCGAACTTTCGTGCTTTGTAAAGCCTCCTTACATGCTACATACCCCAAATTTGCAGGGTATGTGCACCTTGGGAGTGGGTACAAGAGGGAAACAAAATTAGCAAAAAGAGCTTTTAAAGTTTCAAAGGGAAAACTGTCTTTTAAATGCGGGAAATGTCGGTTTTCTTTGCACAGGTAGCATGCATTTTGCCGCCATGCAGTCATAAATGTAATAAAGATAAGAGGTTCCATAAACAGGGACCGGCAACGCTAACCCAGCAGCAGCACATGTGATGGAACAGGAGGAGGCGCAGGAGGAGAAGGCCACGCTTTCAGACACAACAACCCAGGCCTTGCATGAGGACAATAAGCGTGCGGATAGCATGCTTTTTGCCGCCATGCAGTCATAAATGTAATAAAGATAAGAGGTTCCATAAACAGGGACCGGCAACGCTAACCCAGCAGCAGCACACGTGATGGAACAGGAGGAGGCGCAGGAGGAGAAGGCCACACTTTCAGACACAACAACCCAGGCCTTGCATGAGGACAAGAAGCGTAATGTAATAAAGATAAGAGGTTCAATAAACAGGGACCGGAAATGCTAACCCATCACAGATGGTCATTGTTCATGTTACTTGGTTGGGGTCCAGGAGTGTTGCATAGTCGTTTCCAATCCAGGATTGATTTATTTTAATTTGAGTCAGACGGTCTGCATTTTCTGTGGAGAGGCGAATACGCCGATCTGTGACGATGCCTCCGGCAGCACTGAAACAGCGTTCCGACATAACGCTGGCTGCCGGGCAAGCCAGCACCTCTATTGCGTACGTTGCCAGTTCGTGCCAGGTGTCTAGCTTCGATACCCAATAGTTGAAGGGTGCAGATGGATTGTTCAACACAGCTACGCCATCTGACATGTAGTCCTTGACCATCTTCTCCAGGCGATCGGTGTTGGAGGTGGATCTGCACGCTTGCTGTTCTGTGGGCTGCTGCATGGGTGTCAGAAAATTTTCCCACTCCAAGGACACTGCCGACACCATTCCCTTTTGGGCACTAGCTGCGGCTTTTGTTGTTTGCTGCCCTCCTTGTCGTCCTGGGTTTGCGGAAGTCAGTCTGTCGGCGTACAACTGGCTAGATGAGGGGGAGGATGTCAATCTCCTCTCTAAAGTCTCCACAAGGGCCTGCTGGTATTCTTCCATTTTGACCTGTCTGACTCTTTCTTCAAGCAGTTTTGGAACATTGTGTTTGTACCGTGGATCCAGAAGGGTATAAACCCAGTAATTGGTGTTGTCCAGAATGCGCACAATGCGTGGGTCGCGTTCAATGCAGTCTAGCATGAATTGAGCCATGTGTGCCAGAGTCCTGCCAGAATCCTCATCATCCTCTTGTGAGCGTTGTGATAGTTGTGATGCATCATAGTCGTCACCTTCTTCCTGGTCTGCTTCTGCTGACCATTCGTGCTGAATTGTGGAAGTCCAACGTGCACCGCTCTGGCCCTCATCAGTGGTGGTATGAAATTCCTGCTCCAACTCCAGCTGATCCTCCTCCTCTTCTTCGTCATAGCTGCTGGGGCCAGCGTTTCCTGAGGCAGAATGCCTGATGTTGGTATCATCACGCTGATCGTTTTCTCCTTCAGATTCCCCCAGTTGCATCATGACAGCTGTTTCCTTGATTTTCAACATTGACTTCTTCAGTAAACACAGCAGTGGTATGGTAATGCTGACTGAAGTGTTGTCACTGCTCACAAGCAACGTGGATTGCTCAAAATTTTGGAGGACTTGGCAGAGGTCCAACATGTTGGCCCAATCGGATCCACAGAAGCTTGGCAGCTGTCCGGATGCGCCTCGGTACTGCGCCGTCATGTACTGGACCACTGCACTCTTCTGCTCGCAAAAGCGGGCTAGCATGTGCAGCGTAGAATTCCAGCGCGTAGGGACATCACACAGCAAGCGATGGTGGGGGAGATTGAAGTGCTCCTGCATCTTGGCGAGTGCCCCCGAAGCAGTACTGGAATTTCTACAATGTTTGGCCACTCGTCGCACCTTCAACAGAAGATCGGCCATGCCTGGGTATGTCCTCAGGAACCGCTGAACTACTAGGTTCATCACGTGCGCCAGGCAAGGGATGTGTGTCAGCTTAGCCAACCTTAAAGCACAAATGAGATTACTCCCATTATCACACACAACCATGCCCGGTTTCAGGTCCAGCGGTGCCAGCCACAAATCCGTCTGTTCCTTTATTCCCCTCCAAATTTCCTCCCCTGTGTGCTGCTTATCCCCAAGGCAGATCAGCTTCAGCAACGCTTGCTGACGCATGCCAACAGCTGTGCTGCACTGCTTCCACGATCCTACTGCTGCTGGGTTAGCGTTTCCGGATGAGGTACAGCTTTGAGATGCGTTGGAGGAGAAGGAGTCAGAGAGGTAGGTGCTGCTGTTGTTATCCAGTGGGAGGGACGGCGGTGCAGCTGTTTGCGGCGTGGGCAACACCCACGCCGTAGCAGGTGAGGAATCGCTGCCAGGCTCCACAAGGTTCACCCAGTGCGCGGTAAGGGAGATGTATCGACCCTGGCCGAATGCACTCGTCCAGGTGTCAGTGGTGAGGTGAACCTTGCAGGCAACGGCATTCTTCAAGCTTCGGGTTATTTTGCTGACCACGTGCTCATGCAACTCAGGCACTGCAGAGCGCACAAAGTGGTAGCGGCTGGGAACCACGTAACGTGGGATGGCCACTGACATCATGCCCTTGAAGCTGTTTGTCTCCACCACTCGACATGGCAGCATTTCGCAGGCCAGAAGCTTGGCTATGCTGGCTGTTAGTGCCACGGCCCGGGGGTCATTTGCTGGCAATTTCCTCTTGCGCTCAAGCATCTCCGAGACAGACAACTGAACCGTAGGGCTGCACACTGAACGGCTGTTGGTTGTTGTGTTTGATGACTGGGAGACCTCAAGAGCACTATTCCGGAAAGTGACAGTGTCAGCGTCGTCTGATGTTTGTGAATGTTGTTGTGAACCACGCAATGGCTGGGCTACTGCTGCTGCTGGGGAGGGTCTGGTGGTGAGTCTGGTGACCCCAAGGGAGGCAGTGTTGCTGCTGGTACCCTGTCCTGGCGGCCACAGAGTGGGATGTTTGGGTACCATGTGGCGGGTCATGCTGGTGGTGGAGAGGTTGTTAATGTTTCCCCCTGCTCAGGCGGGTCTTGCACACCTTGCAAATCACCATGGTACCATCGTCACTGCAGTCTTCAAAGAAAGGCCAGACTTTGGAGCACCTGCCTTGCTGGCGATTTCTGTTTGCGCCTCTTTTGCGTCTCACTTGAACTTCCACGCTTGTGGTGCCTGAAATTTCGCGCCGCCTACCTTGTGGCACAAGGCGAACTCGTGCAGCAGTGTTGGGTTTCAAAGTCCTCTTCGGACTCGTCTTGCATTTCAGTGCGCGGTGCATTTCCCACAGTCAATGGTTGTGAATCCGGGCACAAAATTTCTGGCTGTTCCATTGACCTTTGAAAGGTGGAAGTTTGTTGGGCTGGGAATAGCTCCTGCGAATACCCCATTGTGTCCTGAGGAAATTCTTCGGACTGGTTATTTGGCAGTTGTGTGCGTGGTGTCGCTGCCGGTTGTGTCAGCTTTGTGCCCACTGGCTCCTTGTAACTGGCTGTGGACTTGGACCTCGTGCGTGATGTGCTGGTGCTGCTTAACCCACTGCTGGTCGCTTGAGAGGTCATCCAATTAATTATCTGGTCCTGTTCTTTTGGATTTGTGAGGGTTGATTTCCTGGACAACATGGGCGGTATTGAGTGGGTTTTCTTAGGTGCTCCACTGTGGCCTGTACGTGAACCGTCAGGGGGAACACCTCTTCCCTTGCCCCTCCCTCTTTCACAGGATTTCTTCTTCATTTCACTTATCCGTAAAAGTACACGCTGACTGGCAGCAGTACAGTGGCAGTACAGAAATGCTATACAGTGGCGGGTGAGCGGGGTACTACTATTCCCAGCAGCGACACAGACCACAATGCGATACAGTGGTGGGTGAGCGGTGTACTACTGTTCCCAGCAGAGACACAGAGTGGCAGTAAACACAATGCTATATAGTGTGGCTGAGCGGTGTACTACTGTTCCCAGCAGCGACACAGAGCACAATGCTATACAGTGGTGGGTGAGCGGTGTACTACTATTTCCAGCAGCGACACAGAGCACAATGCTATACAGTGGTGGGTGAGCGGTGTACTACTGTTCCCAGCAGAGACACAGAGCACAATGCTATACAGTGGTGGGTGAGCGGTGTACTACTATTCCCAGCAGTGACACAGAGCACAATGCTATACAGTGGTGGGTGAGCGGTGTACTACTGTTCCCAGCAGAGACACAGAGTGGCAGTAAACACAATGCTATACAGTGGTGGCTGAGCGGTGTACTACTGTTCCCAGCAGAGACACAGAGTGGCAGTGAACACAATGCTATATAGTGTGGGTGAGCGGGGTACTACTATTCCCAGCAGCGACACAGAGCACAATGCTATACAGGGTGAGCGGTGTACTACTGTTCCCAGCAGACACACAGAGTGGCAGTAAACACAATGCTATATAGTGTGGGTGAGCGGTGTACTACTATTCCCAGCAGCGACACAGAGCACAATGCTATACAGGGTGAGCGGTGTACTACTGTTCCCAGCAGACACACAGAGTGGCAGTAAACACAATGCTATATAGTGTGGGTGAGCGGTGTACTACTATTCCCAGCAGCGACACAAAGCACAATGCTATACAGGGTGAGCGGTGTACTACTGTTCCCAGCAGACACACAGAGTGGCAGTAAACACAATGCTATATAGTGTGGGTGAGCGGTGTACTACTATTCCCAGCAGCGACACAGAGCACAATGCTATACAGGGTGAGCGGTGTACTACTGTTCCCAGCAGACACACAGAGTGGCAGTAAACACAATGCTATATAGTGTGGGTGAGCGGTGTACTACTATTCCCAGCAACGACACAGAGCACAATGCTATACAGTGGTGGGAGAGCGGTGTACTACTATTCCCAGCAGAGACACAGAGTGGCAGTAAACACAATGCTATACAGTGGTGGCTGAGCGGTGTACTACTGTTCCCAGCAGAGACACAGAGTGGCAGTGAACACAATGCTATATAGTGTGGGTGAGCGGGGTACTACTATTCCCAGCAGCGACACAGAGCACAATGCTATACAGGGTGAGCGGTGTACTACTGTTCCCAGCAGACACACAGAGTGGCAGTAAACACAATGCTATATAGTGTGGGTGAGCGGTGTACTACTATTCCCAGCAGCGACACAAAGCACAATGCTATACAGGGTGAGCGGTGTACTACTGTTCCCAGCAGACACACAGAGTGGCAGTAAACACAATGCTATATAGTGTGGGTGAGCGGTGTACTACTATTCCCAGCAGCGACACAGAGCACAATGCTATACAGGGTGAGCGGTGTACTACTGTTCCCAGCAGACACACAGAGTGGCAGTAAACACAATGCTATATAGTGTGGGTGAGCGGTGTACTACTATTCCCAGCAACGACACAGAGCACAATGCTATACAGGGTGAGCGGTGTACTACTGTTTCCAGCAGACACACGGAGTGGCAGTAAACACAATGCTATATAGTGTGGGTGAGCGGTGTACTACTATTCCCAGCAGCGACACAGAGCACAATGCTATACAGTGGTGGGTGAGCGGTGTACTACTGTTCCCAGCAGAGAGACACAGAGTGGCAGTAAACACAATGCTATATAGTGTGGGTGAGCGGTGTACTACTATTCCCAGCAGCGACACAATGACCGGGGGACCCTGGCTAGCCTGGCTGGAGAGAGAACTACCCTGCCTGCCTACCCAAAGCTAAACCCACAGACAAATGGCGGAGAAATGACGTGCATCGGGTATTTATTTACCCGAACCACGTGACCCGTTCGGCCAATCACAGCGCTAGCCGAACGTTCGGGTAACGTTGGCCATGCGCTCTTAGTTCAGCCACATGGCCGAACAGTTTGGCCGAACACCATCAGGTGTTCGGCCGAACTCGAACATCACCCGAACAGGGTGATGTTCTGCAGAACCCGAACAGTGGCGAACACTGTTCGCCCAACACTAATAAAGAGGGCTTGGATGCTTTCCTTGCATTGAAGGGCATCCACAGCTATAATTACAAGGAATTCCCGGGAGAGTTGATGTAGGGACTTAGCTGACTGCCAGTAAGGAATCTTTCACAGGCCTTGTAAGGTTTTTTTGCCTTTCCCTGGATTAACTGGGATATGTGCGTGTTCAAGATGGTATTTATTTTTTTTCAGGTTAAACTTAATGGCCGGATGTCTGGTTTTTAACCAAACTAACTATGTAGCTATATTATATATTCATCGTCTCATTCCTGTTGAAGATCAGTCTGAGTGGGAACCCCTATTTATACAGAATCATTGCATCTCTAAGTGTGATGAGTTTTAGTGCCCCATGTTTCATCAGTGTGGTTAACAAGATATCATTATGAATCTAAATGAGGTCACTAGAAAGTGAAAGACTGATTATTCCATAGAGCTTTGAAGAGATTTTCTTTAGCCTCATAATAGTGCGGAGATGTATGTCTCCTTAGGCCAACCAGCCTGCTGCTGTCTCTCCCCCAGTGGTCTGACAGCACTTTCCATCCTCCATAGTTCCTCTTGAAAGTCTGTGGCTATAATTTAAATAGTTGAGCCAAATATTCAGTAAGGTGCTTGTTTTTAACAAGGTTCCTGATGGTACTTTGCGCACAAATGGTGGGGGCCGCTCTCAATGTGTAGGAGAGCTGGGGCCGTTCGCCATCCACTAGATCGAAATCAGCTGCTGATATTGATCTAGTGGACATCCTTATGTATATGTGGAAGGGGCTAACTGAGTCGGTCCGTAATTGCACTCGCAGCTACCGCTGGCGTGACTTATCTGCCAGCGTGATGGCAGCCTCCACCACACTGAGAGCAGCCCCCACCATTTGTGACCTTGCAATACGAGGTGACAGCAGCAGAGGAAAGTACCATCGGGAACCTCACACCACACTGGTGACATTTTTTTTTATAGTGTTAACTGTGCTTTGTATCAATAAAAAACACTTTTTGTACTACAGTATTGACATCCACTGTTGGCTTTGTCCACCACTGCGACCCAAATGTACTGTTAAGTCGTTCATCCTCTGTAGACTAACCAACTCCTGATGTATTTTTCAAATAGTCAAGCGACACTGACGTGGGGGTGATCTTTTAATGTAGCAGAGTAACGTAATGTAGCACTGTAACATAGCTTCACTAAGTGGGGGTGATCTTTTTAATGTAGCAGTGTACATAGTGTATCAGTGGTACATAGACTATGTTACTATCTAGTGACTGTGGCAAGCATAAAATAAGGATAACCAGTGCTTTTTATAGTTTTCTGTTTACAACAACAACAAATAACATTTGTAAAGCGCTTTTCTCCTGTAGGACTCAAAGCGCATAAGCATGGCTCAGACCATCGTGGTACAGAGGAAGAATTTTATAAGTCCGGAAATGCCAGGCTAAACAGGTGGCTTTTCAGTCTGGATTTGAATAGCCCCAGGGATGGTGCTGTCTTTACTGGGTGTGGCAGGGAGTTCCAAAGAGTAGGGGCAGCATGACAGAAGGCTCTGTCTCCAGATTTTTGGAGGTGCACTCTGGTAGTGACCAAGTTTATAGAACTTGCTGATCTGAGGTTGTAAGAGGTGTGGTGCAGCTTCAACAAGTCCTTCATGTATCCAGGGCCCAGATTGTGCAGGGATTTGAATGTCAGCAGTCCAATCTTGAAGAGTATTCTCTATTCTACTGGTAGCCAGTGCAGTGAGCGAAGGATCGGTGTAATGTGACAGTGGCGAAGCTGGTTTGTTAGCAATCTGGCAGCAGCATTCTGCACTAATTGCAGGCGACGCAGGTCCTTTTTAGGGAGGCCAGCATAAAAGGCATTGCAGTAGTCCAGCCGTGATTTGATGAAGGCGTGAACTAGGGTTGGAAGATCTTCTGGGGGAATCAGATGTTTAATCTTTGCAATGTTCTTCAGATGAAAGTAGGAAGATTTAACTACAGATGAAATTTGGTTTCTGAAATTCAATTCCCCATCGATTAGTACGCCAAGGCTGCGCACAAGGTTGGAGCTGTTTATGTCTGAATTCCCAATCCTGATTGGTGTTGCTTTAGGATAGAGCTGTTTTGATGGCAAGCACTGGCTTTGGACAAAAAGGACCTCAGTTTTGTCAGCATTCAGTTTCAACCAGTTATCATTCATCCATGCCTGTAGCTCAGCTAAGCAAGAGTTTATTTTTGGAGTAGGGTCTGTTCCACCAGGTTTGAAGGACAGGTATAGCTGTGTGTCATCGGCGTAGCAGTGGTGCGTCAGGCCATGTCGTTGGATAAGTGTACCGAGTGGCAACATGTAGATTGCAAACAGCAGAGGGGATAGGATTGATCCTTGTGGCACTCCGAATTGTAGAGGTGCAGGTTTGGACATTATAGGTCCTAGGGATACTCTCTGTGTTCTGTCAGTCAGGAATGATCTGAACCACTGGAGGACTGATCCACTGATGCCACAGTACTCCTGCAGTCTGTTAAGCAGGATTTCATGGTCAACTGTATCAAAAGCCGCTGAGAGATCCAACAGGATTAGGATGGAGCATTCCCCTCTGTCCCTTGCCATGAGCAGATCTTTGCAGACTTGGATGAGGGCTGTTTCACAGCTGTGGTGTTTCTTAAAGCCAGATTGTACAGGGCACAGGATGTTGTTTACTGACAGCCTGGTTTCAAGTAACTTTCAAGTAACAGCCTTTTCAATAACTTAACCTAAGAAGGGGAGGTTGGAGACAGGTCTGTAGCTGCTCATTGCATCTGGATCCATGGAAGGTTTTTTAAGAAGGGGCTTGATGATTCCTTCTTCTAGAGAGGTAGGAAACCTGTCTGCTTGCAGAGAGCAATTTACTATTTTGTGAAATGCTGGACCAAGCAGGTCAGGGCATTTCAGCATATGTTTAATTGGTCCAGGGTCCAGGTTGCAGGTTGTCTGAGGGAGGCGACAGAGGATGTCTGAGATCTCTTCCTCACTAATACTTTTGAAGTCAGTCCAGGGTGTTAGGTTGTTCTCAATTATGTCGGCCAATCAGAGCGGCTGGTGGCCGCCGGCCAATAGTGAGAGAACTCCAGCGCCGCCCAGTGTGACGTCACGATCATCATATGAGCGTCCACACTGAGCGTGATCACAGGCCACCTCAAGGTGTAGGAGGAGGCGTGCGGCGTCATGACAACACCGCACCGCCCCTATAAACACAGACGGGGAGCGTGCATAATAAAACAGCAAAAGCTGAAAATTATTACATATACATCTGAAATTTCAAACATATTAAATTAAAACTTACACCTCCCCAGCAAGCCCTCCGATGTCCTGGTAAAAACAATTAAAGAGCACCTGTAAAGATATAAAACAACATGTAAATAAAGATGATAGGCGACCACAACAGTAAGACATCCCTCCCTCACAAACAAAATCTGAGATCATATTCTTTATTAAGGCCACCTGGACCCATGGTACCCAGTCTCCTTATCCAATATGCCTCCTTACGTAGTAGTTCCTTATCGCGACTCCCACCCCTAAAGCTGACCGGTAGATTTATGTGATGATATGCGGTCCTTCAGACGCTGTGGGTGTGTATATTAGGTGGTGGTGTTTGTTACACTATTGAGCAGTTTGATAAAGGGCTTGTCAGCCCGAAACAGCGTCTGTTACTGCTGTTACCAATAAAAGAGCTTTATTTACCTTTGGTGGTGCCGACCCATCTGTATTGATTGGACATTGTGGTCCCAAGAGACACTGGGACGGGGTCGTGGCACACCCACCTATGCTAAGGTGCTCCTTACTTCACCTGTCTGCAACTGAGAGTGTCTCTGTTTGGTACAGTACTTAGCTCTAAGATGGCGGAGACCACAACGGTGGACACCTTCTTTTATAATGAGGCTCAGGCTTCTGAGATCTTGGCTCTTGATGATGGAGAAGTCGAGTTTCTGCAAGCACCTGATGTTAGAGCGCTACAGAGGGAATTGGAGATTGTTAAAAAGCGGAGGACGAATTTACATCTCCATGCCAAAACCCTAGGAGAATACTGTAGAGTAAGGAGAATACCACGAGCTATGAGATCTCAGATAGCCCCCATAATGTTCCCACATGATGTGGCCTTTACAAAAACATGGGAGTGCATCTGGAACAAAGCTTCATTCGATGTGATGTTACTTACCATTGCTCGTATACACAAGGAACTTCCGGTTCTCGATACAAAGATTGATTTTCTGACCTCTCAAATCAAAATCAATATGAATTCAAGTGAATTTATACAATACACTGAGATGCTTGTTAAGAAGATGGAGGAATTCACTAAAGCCGTCCAAAGTGAGAAAAGAGGGAAGTTTGTACGTGACTCGACTGACTACAACTCAGGCTAAGTCTACGCCTGGCAGAAACAACCGGTCCCGAGACGCCAAGGGCCCAGGGGTGGTAAGCCACCACGGGGACGTAAACCCAGGGTGCCTGGCGCAGGTTCCGGGGCAGACCCTGCGTCTGATGTGTCTGGTGCTGACTCCAGGGATCCGTCCCCAAACGTGGGAGCAGGAGGAGGACCAGGAGGGGCGGACGGAGGCGCAGGCGGCGCCGGGAGAGGCAGACAGCCTGTGAGCCCCAGGGTACTGAGACCCCGGAAGTAAGGAAGTCTCTGGTCGTAAACATCTCCTCATATCCCCTCACTGTGGAAGAAACTGAGGTTCTGGAATTAGGTTTATCCTATTGTCCCACAAATTTTCCCAATTTTTTCAATCTTGATCAAGAACTTTATCGCTTGTTTAGGTCATTGAAACTTAAACAATTTTTCTCCACTATACCATCATTTGCCAGTAGAACAGTACCAGTGGATGGATGGTTTGAATTGAAAACCTTGGGACTTAGAAATCGGAGTGATTTTGTGCCCCCCAGTCATCCTATTATTGAGTCTTACATTACCAAGGTACAGGAGGATCTTCACCAACTAGAAGTGGACTTCAATCGTGGTTCCTATAGGGTACAATGTAATTTAACCCCAGTCCAACGGGAAGCATTGGGAACATTGCAAAAGAACTCTGCCATCACGGTCCGCCCAGCAGACAAGGGCGGAGCCGTGGTGGTGATGGATACCATAATGTATGAGACCGAAGTGTTACGCCAATTGGCTGACACTGATGTGTATGAACTGATTGGTTATGATCCTGTGCTCTTGATAAGATCCAAAATTGATGACATATTAAATTCTGCATTGCACTCTGGTGTGATAGATGAGGGCTTATTTAAGTATCTCAGGGTTGAGTTTCCAAGTACTCCGTATTTGTATATACTACCCAAAATTCACAAGCGATTGGAGAGGCCTCCGGGGAGGCCGATAGTGGCAGGGATAGGTTCCATTTTTGTCCCTGTAGCCAAATTCCTCGATGGCCTTCTCCAACCGTTGGTGCAGACACTTCCCTCTTATTTATGGGACACGTCCATGTTCCTGGACAAACTTAATAAGCTTGATTTTGATGGTGATGTGTTCTTGGTCACCATGGATGTGGAGAGCCTCTACACCTCCATCCCTCATGATGGGGGTGTAGAGGCTGTTGACTGGTATCTTATGATGGATGCCGACCTTACATTAGAACAGCGGAGGTTTGCAATCAAATTGTTGGAAATTGTGTTGAGGTTTAACTATTTTTCTTTTGCAGGTGCCTTTTATATGCAATTTTATTTGTCACCATCTCGGAGGTAAACACAGGGAGAGGGATTCCCTGTTCAAAACGCCCACCAGGGGCGTTCTTACAGGATTTCCAGAGCTATCATTGGGCAGCTCTCTTTCCATAGCCACGCCCCCTGCCGCTCCCTAGCCTCCCTGCATGCTGGATGAGAGAATTAATCTATCATCCCAGCGTCGTGACCTATAGGTCATGAAAGTAGGCAAGTGCAGCGGTTTTTGCAGCTACCTGATCCTGAACTGTTCTCTGCAAAAGAAAAACACAGTAAAGTTAAGATAACCTAATCAGAAGTCAGAGCTCTCTGCAACTTTCAAAGTAGTAGAGCTCAATGGCTATTTGCATAGATAACAACTGGAGTTTCTTAACTCTTCCAGTACTGGAAACAAATATTAGACCTATGTCTTTGTTCATAATGCTTTATTTCTTAGCTGTACTACACAACCAATTCATTATATCAATTTTTTTTTCGCTTCAGTGTCTCTTTACATAGTTTAAGTTTAAATAGGTATATATCTATGTAGCGCACTTTGTAAATAAAAAAAATGCAGTTAAGTCATTCCAGGAACTTGCCAAATAATCACACATAAATTACTGTTTGAGTTGCAGAAAAAAAATGAGAACTGTATATTTGCATTATTAAAAAGATGAAAACACCTCCAGGTGGTGGGAGGTGCAACTCTATCAGATAATCCGATAACATCAAAGTGAATGATATTTACAATAGTAAAAATGGAAAGTCCCTTCAAGATTGGGGAATATGGATAGTTTTTTACGGCACTGCATAAGTTTGTATACTGTATATGCTGTTTTGAAGACCTAAGCCATTGAAAAATGATGCAGTTTATCTGTCTTCAGAGAAACCATTTATTTATCTCATGTTTATCTTTTTGTGTCAGCTTTTCTATTAGGTAAGAATGTATTCAATAAATGTATGACTGACTTTTGACACGTGAACAAGTCTAAAGGTTTCCAATCTCATGAATCCATATATTGATTTCTGAGCTTTGCTATACAGTTGTCCTGTTTTCAGATTATTTTTATTTAAATCTTTTCTTGAAGTGCACCTGCTATTTGCTATTGTATTCTGATTAACCGCTGTTACTGTACAGTCAAGTGACCCACAAGCCCAGAGGCGTATCTAGAAGGGTGCAGGCATGGCTTGTGCCATGGGCGTCACAACACCATGGGCGCCATGGCTGCCTCCTCCTCCCTCATGCTTCACCACCGTACTGAAGGATGCCTCTCAGGCGTTTGTATTATACTGGGGGATATCTTTCATTACTGGGGGGGGGTCTACTTATACTGGGGACACCTGCCAAATCTATCCTGGGGGGTTACTTATACTGAGGGGAACCTCTCATTACCTATACTGAGGGACTACTTATACTGGGGGGATACCTCTTACCACTTATGCTAAAGAAGGCTACTTATACTGGGGAGACATCTCTAACTACATATACTGGGAGAGTAACTTAAACATGGGTCTACTTATACTGGGTGAACTACCTCGGGCTACCTATACTAGGGTGCTACCTCTGGTTATTTTTACTTGGGGGTTAACTTTAGCAACCTATAGTGGGGAGACTTGTATCATTGCAAGAAAATAAGCTGTTATTATGGGAAAAGGTGGTCTGTTGGGGGAGGGGGCGCAATTTCAGTGTTTGCCATAGGCGCTATGTCACCCAGATACGCCCCTGCACAAGCCCTCCTGGCTGTATTTAAAGGAAGGAGTGGTTGCTGAGGACTTCATTTGATAAAATAAGGTTATTTAAAGATATCTTTAAGGCACTGAGCCTCTACTGCACTGCACATGCCAGTCATAAATTAATTAATGCCCACTTTGTATGCTCTGCACTCTATGTTCTTATTGTGCTGAAGTGTGTGTAGGCAGTAAGTGCACTAAATGTTTTACTAAAAAAGGCGATAATGATTGTGCTGTCTGATATATTCATTGTTTGATCACATAGGTGAATGTTCTTGACAGAGGAACCAATGTCTTAATTTAGTGTAGCTGTAGAGGCAGAGCTGGGACAAGGTCCTCCAGCACCCAAGGCTGAGACACCAAAGTGCGCCCCTCCATCCCTCCCACCCCAGCCATCACACACTGATTGCTATTAGAATAAGAGTCTCCCCAGGGCCCCCAACACCTCCAACACCTTCATCTCTAGTTATCTGGCTTGCAATCATTGTCATGTATCCCCTTCCTTATTTCTCTCTGCTTCAAACACAATAGGGGAATGATAGCTGAGTGAGTTTTGCGCCCCCTCCTACACTGCGCCCTGAGGCTGGAGCCTCTCTTGCCTCGGCCCAGCTCTGTGTAGAGGTAAAGTTTGTGATAAAGTTACCAGTATGAGGGGAAATGTAACACTTTGAGAGGGGCTAAGTGCACCCCAAAGCGTATCCCTCCCCCTCCCCCAAGTGTCTAACCCTTGAAAGAGAACTGGACCACTTGAGGCTGCTGAGAGAAATCAGGGGACTGCCTATTACTGCTAACTGCTGAGGTTGGGCTGTCACTGCACTGGAAGAATTTTGAGGTCATTGACCTGACCACTGCCTGCTATGTATTTAAAGGTGCCCATTAACGGTACAATTTTTTCACCAAATGCGATCTTTCAGTGTGATTTTTATGATCGAGTTACATAGTTACATAGTTACTTTGGTTGAAAAAAGACATACGTCCATCGAGTTCAACCAGTACAAAGTACAACACCAGCCTGCTCCCTCACATATCCCTGTTGATCCAGAGGAAGGCGAAAAAACCCTTACAAGGTAAAAATTCCTTCCCGACTCCAGATGGCAATCAGATAAAATCCCTGGATCAACATCATTGGCATTACCTAGTAATTGTAGCCATGGATGTCATTCAACGCAAGGAAAGCATCTAAGCCCCCTTTAAATGCAGGTATAGAGTTTGCCATAACGACTTCCTGTGGCAATGCATTCCACATCTTAATCACTCTTACTGTAAAGAACCCTTTCCTAAATAAATGGCTAAAACGTTTTTCCTCCATGCGCAGATCATGTCCTCTAGTCCTTTGAGAAGGCCTAGGGACAAAAAGCTCATCCGCCAAGCTATTATATTGCCCTCTGATGTATTTATACATGTTAATTAGATCTCCTCTAAGGCGTCTTTTCTCTAGACTAAATAAACCCAGTTTATCTAACCTTTCTTGGTAAGTGAGACCTTCCATCCCACGTATCAATTTTGTTGCTCGTCTCTGCACCTGCTCTAGAACTGCAATATCTTTTTTGTAATGTGGTGCCCAGAACTGAATTCCATATTCCAGATGTGGCCTTACTAGAGAGTTAAACAGGGGCAATATTATGCTAGCATCTCGAGTTTTTATTTCCCTTTTAATGCATCCCAAAATTTTGTTAGCTTTAGCTGCAGCGGCTTGGCATTGAGTACGATTATTTAACTTGTTGTCGATGAGTACTCCTAAGTCCTTCTCCAAGTTTGATGTCCCCAACTGTATCCCATTTATTTTGTATGGTGTTAGACCATTGGTACGACCAAAATGCATGACTTTACATTTGTCAACATTGAATTTCATCTGCCATGTATGTGCCCATATAGCCATCCTATCCAGATCCTGTTGCAATATAACACTATCTTCCTTAGAGTTGATGATTCTGCACAATTTTGTATCATCTGCAAAAATAGCAACATTGCTCACTACTGTATCCACTAGGTCATTAATAAATAAATTGAAGAGCACTGGACCCAGTACAGACCCCTGTGGGACCCCACTGCTAACAGTCTCCCATTTTGAGTATGATCCATTGACCACAACTCTTTGTTTTCTGTCCATTAGCCAGTTCCCTATCCAAGCACACAGACTCTTCCCCAGTCCTTGCATCCTCATCTTTTGCACCAGACTTTTGTGGGGAACAGTGTTGAAGGCCTTAGCAAAGTCTAAGTATATCACATCTACAGCATTCCCAATATCCATATTAGCATTCACTACCTCATAAAAGCTGAGCATGTTAGTCAAACAGGACCTGTCTTTAGTAAACCCATGTTGATGCTGAGAAATAAGATTATTTTCTACTATGAAGTCATGCATAGTATCTCTTAGTAACCCCTCAAATAGTTTGCATACAACTGATGTTAAGCTTACAGGTCTATAATTTCCTGGATCTGATTTTTTGCCCTTCTTAAATAATGGGAAAACGTGGGCTGTACGCCAATCCACTGGGACTCTGCCAGTTGCAAGAGAGTCACAAAAGATAAGATAAAGGGGTTTATCTATAACTGAACTTAATTCCCTTAGGACCCGAGGATGCATGCCATCCGGGCCAGGTGCCTTGTCTATTTTTAATTTATTTAGTCTTGCCTTTACTTCTTCCTGCGTTAAGTATTTAATATTACAGTTAGAAGATTGAGACTCTTCCGCCTCTGTAATTTGCAACAGTGCTGTTTCCTTTGTAAAGACAGAAGCAAAGAAAGCATTTAATAACTCTGCCTTACCTTGGTCATCCACCATTGAGTTTCCACCTTCATCCTTTAGGATATAGAAAATTCGCCATTTATGAAGGCATTTGATAAGGAACGATTCTTTGGTAGACTGCTAAATAGAATAAAATTGTTCCAAAAGTTGGATTTTAGGATCAAATTTGAAGGAGGAATCGTTCAGTACGATTGTGAACAATCTATAATTGCCTTCCAATTAGTTACTATTATTCAAATCACATTGAAAGATTGCATTTAGTGAAAAAATGTACCGTTAATGGAGAAAACCCCAGGTGGGCAGATGGGACACAGAGGCATGTTCTCTGCCTCACGACATGCCTCTGTGACCCCACACCACCGATCTCTGCCCCCCCCCCAACCTCCACACAATAGCCCCCGAGATTGGCGACATTATTTGTCACCATCTCGGAGGTAAACACAGGGAGAGGGATTCCCTGTTCAAAACGCCCACCAGGGGCATTCTTACAGGATTTCCAGAGCTATCATTGGGCAGCTCTCTTTCCATAGCCACGCCCCCTGCCGCTCCCTAGCCTCCCTGCATGCTGGATGAGAGAATTAATCTATCATCCCAGCGTCGTGACCTATAGGTCATGAAAGTAGGCAAGTGCAGCGGTTTTTGCAGCTACCTGATCCGCCTAGCCCCATGGATCAGGTAGCCTACTTTTTCTTTTTTTTTTTCTTTTTTTGAGCCCACCTCAGGCTCTCTTTAAAGTGGAACTGAAGAGAGAGGTATATGGAGGCTGCCATGTTTATTTCCTTTTAAGCAATACCAGTTGCCTGGCAGCCCTGCTGATCCTCTACCTCTAATACTATTAGCCATAGCACCTGAACAAGCATGCAGCAGATCAGGTGTTTCAGACTTTAAAGTCAGATCTGACAAGACTAGCTGCATGCTTGTTTCTGGTGTTATTCAGATACTAATGCAGAGAAATAGACCAGCAGGGCTGCCAGGCAACTGGTATTGATTAAAAGGAAATAAACATGGCAGCCTCCATATACCTCTTACTCCAGTTCCCCTTTAAGGCTTGGCTTCTCCCCACCTCCTTTGATTCACTGAGTGTTCACTGGGGATGCTATTAATATTGTGCTGTGTGTGGATGGGGGGGGGGGGGGTGTCGGTTGTTTGGAGAACCTCTCCCTGCAATCAGAGTGTAGTCCTGATTTTGTCCCAATACACACACTCGCAAGTATTCTCCAAGTGGTTCAATTTAAGGGAAGACAAGTCAGTAGGAGGAGGAAATAGTATTTCCCTGTTGTCGCCTATATTTCCCCCAGCCCAGCAGTTCACTCTGGACACTTTACTCTGATGTATTGGCAGTCCAAAGAACCATCTTACCCCCCCCCCCCCTAATGGTCAATACATTTCAATTCCAGCTGTTTTTATATTTTAAATACTTGATTCACTGCTGGTCTTCACCTCACAATAGTATGCCTCCTTAACATTTGTGCTAGACTGCTGGCACCTTTCATAAGTGAGCAAGTAGTGGAAGGTTATTACCAGTTCCAGCTCCACGTTGTTGCCCATGATATACTGAGCCTAATGGTGCCCATACATGGTACAATTTTTTTCATCCAATCTTACCATTTCTATGTAATATCAGGGAACTAAGAAAAAATGGGGGGAAGGCTGTGCATCCCTAAATACATGCTGCAATTGAATGGTTAATCGCATAGGCATACACCGCCTCTATTAGACTGAAAAATGCATGCCCTGCATCCAAAACAAGTGCTAACATTTATTACACTAGGAGTAACTTTAGCTTCCAATATGGTTTGCATGCAAAGTATAACGTACTAGACACTTGCGCCACGGTGAGGCAAACCTCCGGGCAAGTGACCTAACCTAACTTTAAAACCTTGGGAGTAGCTAAGCAAAAAAAAAGTGTAACATTTTGTTGGACTTTGCAGAAAGCCTATTAGAAGTGCTGCACACATGAGCTGGTTGTCATTTCAGATGCAGCCTTAGTGGTATGCGCTGGCGCTCTCCTCCCTGTCCAACAAAATGTAAGTTACACATTTTTTTTGCTTAACTGCTCCCAAGGTTTTAAATTCAGGTTAGGTCACTTGCTCGGAGGGTTGCCTCACCGTGGCGCAAGTGTCTACTACATTATACTTTGCATGCAAACCATAATGGAAGCTAAAGTTCCTCCTAGTGTAATAAATGTTAGCACTTGTTTTGGATGCAGGGCATGCATTTTTCAGTCTAATAGAGGCGGTGTATGCCTATGCGATTAACCATTCAATTGCAGGATGTGTTTAGGGATGTGCAGCCTTCCCCCCATTTTTTCTTAACTCTGCAAGTATATAACTATCAGGTTAGCTGCTACCAGCCCCTTCTCCTGAGTTTCCTGTTTGCATGATAAGTAGTAGCAGTTTTGTATATGATTTGCATCTGAATTGAATGCAAAGTTTGCAGAAAGCCTATTAGAGGTGCTGCACACATGAGCTGGTTGTCATTTCAGATGCAGCCTTAGTGGTATGCACTGGTAATATAAGGGAATTATCCTTTCAGTGTATTCACTTGATTTAACCTTATACTACATAGAAAAGGTGATTGGAAGAAAAAAAAATTGTACCATGTATGGGCACCATAAGGGGGATTGTGGTCACATAAAAATCTGTCATAGGACAAGATGTGGCCCCAAGCCACAGGTTAAATGTGGAAGGTTTATATTATGTGATATTCTGGTGTGGTGAAGTCAACACACAAATCCACACCTTTTTGAGAGGATTAAATGAGTTAATAAATGTATTTTTTCCAGTAACCTGCAGGACAGGTCCACCATGAGACGACATAGGCTCCTCCCAGAAACAGGAAACGTTCCACTTGAGCACTCTATAAATTTGGTTGGCGACGCATGGTGGGCCTGCCTGGAGAGGATGGGGGTCCGATGTAAGAAGGTCGGCTGTTCTACCTTCTTAGAATGCGTCTTGGCTGCCCGGGTGGTGGTGGTTCCGAGGACGCGAGCGGCGTCCATGATTCTCTCTTGGCGGAGGCTGTGGCGCGCCGGAAGTGACGTGGGGCAATCCTGGGCGTCCGGAGTGATTGGCAATCGGGTTGCCCTCAATGGCGGCGCTCGTAGAGCGGACTTCCGCCCATACGCGACGTCACTTCCGGTCGCGTGAGTGAAGAGACGCCGGATACCTGCATGGCTCGGCATTTCGTTGTGCGAGCGGAGCAGGATGGACGCTAAGCAGGAGCCGGGAAAGGTAAGATGGGCGGAAGGCTTGGTGACCTTTATGGTATGAGCCGAGGATCCCTATATCGCGTCTATGCTGAGGTCTGATCTGATTATAAATATTAAGACACATAGCATATGATACTGCTTAAGCGTCTGATCTGAGGTCTCTTACTTTGACAGAGGATACTTATTAATGTATATATTGCGTCTGTCTGAGGTTTGAATTTATGCAGGGCTTAGTATGTATATCCATGCATATATTTTGGGACATCTGGCAGTCACTTTGTTGCTAATTCATCTAGATGTCTTATTACGAATTTAGAAAGCCTTTTGTCTCTGCATATATTGTATATATTTTTTTCCCCAGAGTACCTCAGTTAAGGTTTATGTATTGTTTATTGATATACATGTACCTTTTTTCATTCTGGTGAACGGATGATTACTCTAATCACGCTCTGAGAATTTTATGCACCTGGGTGTCATTATAGCTACAGTTGTAGGCAGAGGATTGACATTTGGTTTTTATTGTGTTTTATTATAGGGCACAGAGTCTGCTGACCCTTCAAGGCCTAGGAGGCGTTGCCCGCTCTGTGACACAAAACTTGCCCATACGTACACTAAACAGTTTTGCCAACCCTGTTTTGTAAAATTAATTCAAGAGCAATCAGGGGGTTTGAAAGAGGAGATTATGACAGCAGTTAAACAAGAAATGTCTGATACAATTAAATCCTTAAAGGAAGTTTTTTCTGCTGCTATGACCCCACCTACAGATACGTCTAGTGCTAGCGCTAGTACGGCTGCACTGGCAACTCCTGTACCTTGTACTGGTGAAACAAGGTCTGAACAGCCAGCAAAGAGTAAGAGTAAGAGTAAATCCTCCACCAAAAGACCTATCATTTCTTCCTCTGAAGATGAAGAGGCTGAAGAAGGGGAGTAGGAGGATGATAATGAATCTGAAATATCTTCAACCAAGAGTATGGAGAGTATATCAGAAATAAAGAAGGTGTCTAGATTTAGATTTCCGGCTGATGAGACTGATCAACTGATATTGGCGATCAATAAGACTTTAAAAATTGAACCAAAGAAATCTGAAGAGATATCTTTACATGATAGATTGTACCAGGGAATGGAACCGGATGAGCCACTTACATTTCCGGTACATAGATCTACAAAGAATACGATTCTTAGTCAATGGAAGTACCCAGATAGAAAGTTGTTCATGTCTAAGGGGTTTATTAAGAGGTTTCCATTCGCTGAAGCGGATGCCAAAGTATGGGATCGATGTCCTAGACTTGATGCAGCATTCTCTCAAGTTAATAAGGATAACGAATTAGCTTTTGAGGATCTGGGATATCTTAAAGATCCACAGGATAAGAAGGTGGAGTTTGCACTTAAGAAAGCATGGACGTCAGCAGGAGCAAATTTTTCGACCAGCAGCTGCAACATGTGTATCCAGGGTATTAGCCTTATGGGTAAAGGACGTTGAAGAAAAGGTAGAGAGAGGAGCATCTAAAGAGGAGATCCTAGAGTCATTAGATGTGGTGTCAAAGGCTACGGATTACATAACAGACGCAGCAGCAGAAAACATAAGAGTGAATGCAAGAACTTCTGCTTTAATTAATTCCGCAAGACGTAATTTATGGATAAAGAATTGGGAAGGCAGTCAGGCCTCAAAAGCAAGGGTGTGTAACATACCCTTTGATGGAGACCTGTTGTTTGGGGCCCAGCTGGATGAGATACTGGAGAGAACAGGAGATAGAAAGAAGGGATTCCCAAAGAAAAAGAAATTTATACAGAATAAGAGGTTCTTCAGAAGAAATAGACAGGAAAGCAGGGATAAACCTCAGCAGAGAAGGAAACCCTGGGCTATCAACAGAGAGGGAACGAAAAGGAATTTTCCTTTTCGGAACCCAGAAAACCAAGAGAAGAAGTGACGCCAAAGAAAGAGTTGGGGGTCGTCTAACACAATTTTATTCTCAATGGACGGAAATAAGCAGAAAGTATTTCATCCTCAGTCTGGTAAATCAAGGGTACAAGATCCAATTTCAATCACTTCCAAGAAACAGGTTTGTTTCCACTCCTCTGCCAAGGGACATACAAAAGCGTCAGGCCTTACAAGGCATCATAAGGGATATGATAGAGGAGAAAGTTGTTGTTCCGGTTCCTTGCGATCAACATTGCAAGGGATTTTACTCTACGATTTTTCTAGTAAAGAAACCGACGGGCAAATTCAGGTTAATCTTGAACCTAAAACCTTTAAACCCGTTTGTGACTTATCAAAGATTCAGGATGGAATCAATCTTCTCTGTGAGAAACTTGCTAAACCCCAACTGCGTCATGACGAATATAGATCTGAGGGACGCCTACTGGCATATCCCAATAAGAGAGTCGTCACAAAAATTTCTCAGATTTGCGGTAAAACGGAAAGATTCAATCCAGCACCTCCAGTTCAGAGTCCTGCCCTTCGGCATTTCATCAGCACCCCGCATATTCACGAAAGTAATTGGGGAGGTGATAAAGGACTTTCACGTAATGGGAATTCTGGTAATTCCCTATCTAGACGACTTACTAGTAGTGGCAGACTCTTATCAACAGGCAAAGGAGGACACGAAGAAGGTGCTGGATCAACTTCAAGCTCTCGGTTGGCTGATAAATTGGGAGAAGTCGGTATTGGAACCGACATCAAAGATACAGTTTCTAGGAGTAGTCATAAACTCAGAAAAAGAAAGGCTGTACTTAACAGAAGAAAAGATGACAAAGTTAAAGAGGATAATACAAGATTGTATAACATATCCAAATCTAACAATAAGAGAAGTCATGCGAATACTAGGATTTCTGACGTCAACATCCCCTGCAATCCAGTGGGCGTTATTGCACACAAGACAACTCCAATTTTGGATGATGGAAGTCTGGAGCAAAAAGCAGGAGGATTTGGAAACAGAGGTAACATGTCCAGAGACAGTATTAAAGTCATTAGAATGGTGGACGTCAGAAAAGATTCTAACCGAAGGAAGATTATGGACAATCCCAACACAAAGATATATTACCACGGATGCAAGTCTCCTAGGATGGGGAGCTCATCTAGACGGGAAGATGTTCCAGGGTCTCTGGCCAAGACTAATAAGGCACCAGTCGTCAAATTACAGAGAGCTAAGAGCAGTAAAAGAGACATTATTACGGACAGTACAGTTACTGAAAGGGCAACATGTGCAGATCAGGACAGACAATACGACAACAGTAGCCAACATAAACCGCCAAGGGGGGACAAGGTCAAAGAAGCTTCTAGACCTGGCAATAGAAATCCTAACGATAGCGGAAGACAATTTCCTATCCTTATCAGCAGTCCACCTAAAGGGTTCCTTGAACAGCATGACGGATTTTCTAAGCCGACACAGACTATCGAATTCCGAGATAGAAATATCCAGGAAGGTCTTCAGAACCTTAGTCAGGAAATGGGGTCAGCCCCAGCTGGACATTTTTGCGAACAAAAGAAACATAAAATGCAGAAGATTTTATTCCTTAAATCCAGGAGAAGGGGTGGAGGCAGTGGACGCGCTCAGTCAATGTTGGACCTTCAAGAAGGCATATGCGTTCCCACCAATTCAACTGATACCCCGAGTTTTGCAGAAATTAATGCAGACCAGAGCAACTTTAATCTTTATAGCTCCAGACTGGCCAGGGAGAAGCTGGTATCCAATTCTCCTGAAGATGAGGCTGGAGGGACCAGTGAGACTCCCTCACGGGAAAGTGCTGTCTCAGGTGCAGAGAGGAAGTGTAAGTTACATACCAAATCTAAACCTGTCTGCCTGGCTTCTGAGAGGTCTCCTTTAAGGAAGAGAGGGGTTTCAGAAAGAGTTATCAGTACACTTCTGGACTGTAGAAAGAAGATAACCAGGAAAATATACTTAAAATACTGGAAGACTTTCAACATGTGGAAGGAACAATCAGGATTTTCCGGAGGAGTGATACCCACAGTGTTAGAATTTCTGCAGGACGGAGTAGAGAAGAATATTGCTCTCAGTACATTGAAGGTACAGGTGACAGCAATATCTACTTATCTGGACATAAAATTAGCAAACGATCCCCTTATTATTCAGTTCTTTAGGTCTATAGAAAGAAAGAAGCCTATAATCAATAGGAAGGTTCCTTCTTGGGATCTATCCTTAGTATTAAGAATTTTAAAGGGAGACCAATTTGAACCAATAACGGAAATTCCGATAAGACAATTGACAATGAAAGTAATTTTTTTAGTAGCAATTACTTCAGCCAGAAGAGTGAGCGAGCTGGAAGCCTTATGCTGTGACGAACCCTTTTGTCTAATGTTTAAGGACAAGGTGATATTAAAAACATGTGAGGAATTCCTTCCTAAGGTAGCTACAAAATGTCATAGGTCACAGGAAATTGTACTACCATCATTCAATGAAGAACCATCCTTGGACGTCAGAAGGTCCCTTATAGCTTATTTGGATAGAGTAGCAGATTTCAGAGAATCAAGAGCTCTATTTATCAATACCACAGGAGCTACAAAGGGTAGAAAGATGTCTAAAAGAACTATAGCCAAGTGGATAAAGATATGTATAGAAGAGGCCTATAGGTTAGCAGGATCTACACTGCTAGGTACAGTTAAGGCTCATTCAACTAGGGCAGCTGCCACATCATGGGCCTACAGAGCGGGTGCTACGCCAGAAGAAATTTGTAGAGCCGCTACGTGGTCAAGTATGGGCACCTTCTCAAGACATTACAGGGTGAATCTGATGACTGCATGACAACAATCCTTTGGGGAGAAAGTTCTACAGGCAGTCGGCCCACCCTAGAATTGGTAAGATCTTCTTGCTCATCTTCTCATGGTGGACCTGTCCTGGAGGTTACTGGAAAACCCAGTGTTAGTTACCTGGTAACATCCTTTTTAGTAACCTCCAGGACAGGTCCGTAACCCACCCGGATAACGGGATATATATATATGTATAGATATATGTGTATGGAAATGTATTTATGTATGTATGCAGTTATGTATATAGGTACATGGTATAATGACCCTCTTTTTGGTTAACAGTTCTTGTGGTTGACTGAGGTTAGAGGGGTCGGTTTAAAATTTATAGAGTGCTCAAGTGGAACGTTTCCTGTTCCTGGGAGGAGCCTATGTCGTCTCATGGCGGACCTGTCCTGGAGGTTACTAAAAAGGATGTTACCAGGTAACTAACACTGGTTTCAGAAATAATTCTTATTCTTTATATTTTTAAATTACTCTTAAAGGATACCCGAACTGACATGTGACATGATGAGATAGACATGTGTATGTACAGTGCCTAGCACACAAATAACTATGCTGTGTTCCTTTTTTTCTTTATCTGCCTGAAAGAGTTAAATATCAGGTATGCAAGTGGCTGACTCCGTCCTGACTCAGACAGGAAGTGACTACAGTGTGACCCTCACTGATAAGAAATTCCAACTATAAAACACTTTCCTAGCAGAAAATGGCTTCTGAGAGCAAGAAAGAGGTACAAAAGGGCAATTTCTTATCAGTGAGGGTCACAGTTTTAGAAGAAAAAACTGTTGGTAATGCTTTTATAAATCTGGCCCAATGCATCTCTGTCAGCCCTGACACTGCCGCTCACCATCACAGCACCACCAGGACCTCCGTTGCTCCCCACCGAACTGTTTTTTGTTTTTATAACAGGAGTTATATTTTATGTACAATAAAAGTTTAAACCTAAAGAAGTATAAAAACACGTATTGCCTCTTATTCACTTAAATTGCCATAAAAAGGAATGGACAACAACTTTAGCCTTCCAAACAACAGCTGTTTTGTTCCAGAAAAAGTCAAAACACACACTTCAAAACCACTCCCTTCTGCAGCTATGTTTATTTTAACTAACAGGAGGAAGAAAAGTCCACACTGATCTCATAAGGTAGTCAGAACAGTTCCCTGGCTCAAAATATTTCCATATTATCCTTTGCCATTTGGATTCTGTGGTAAAGAAAGCATCTAATACATTATTCATAATAAACGCTCTGTTAATTGCTTTAAATGTCATTTTATTTTTATTGTGAAGCAGTTGATGATACATTATTTGCAGCATGCTTAAGATTAAACATGATTATGTTCCAGCATTATTCTTTCAGGCTTTCCTGTCTGTGTCAGGCTTATAGAAACTGTATTCTCATCTCTAAGCCCACCCTTTGGGAGACAGTCTGAGGAAACGTCACCTTGGCAACCAGGCTCCATCAGATTCCTCACGCATACACACATACATATACATCCTAACAGGAGCACCTGATACTAGCATCAGATCTTGGACGGAAGGTAATCCTGGGGTCAGGGTAATACATTTTAACCCTTTTTGTTCGTAATTATTTCTAAGCTGTTATGTGCAATTTTTTCTTTTCCCAACATAAAACGACTTTGCATTGCAATTGCATGTTTATAAATTGCCTCATATGCATGTAGCTTCCAGTTTTGTTTTTTGCTTTTTTCAGTTTTTTTCTTATTTCTAACCCTTTGTGTGCTGGATCAATGAAGCAGTTACAAAACACAATGCATACCAGTATGTTTCCAAGCATGAAATACAAGGACAAAGCCGTTGAGGCTATATTCACCTTTTTTAACATCTACATGCTATTATTTATTTTCATCTTTTTTGTTATTGATGATATGTGTACATTCATTGTTTTACATACAAAAAAAAGCTATTTTGCAGTAATTTTGTTCTTGGCATCAGTGCTCCAGTAGGTATACTGATTAGGATATTGGCTTACTTTTGATGAAACAGAGCATAGAATGAGCTGATTTGATGGATACTTGCATCTTGCCATTAGATAAATTACAGGGACACTTAGCAGGTGAATTAGCCATGCACATGCTGATTTTGTATCTTATTTCATTGTTCTTCAGCAAGTCTTCAGCTGCAGTGTTTAAAGAGCTGCATATAACATGATGTCATCTTCATTTCTTGATACCGTTTACTAGCACCAGAATGTTGCAGTTCCATTACGGTAGATGATTCCATGTTCCAGTAAAATGATGTTTGCTATTTACACGTAAATTAGCATTTCTTTTTTTATTTTGTAAAAGATGTTTCCTATTAGTAAATATCAATCTATATGTATTTCCGCCATTAAGGTTTACATGTTAATATGCCTATGAACATTATTTCTTTAACAACGGTGTATTTGCTATTGTAACAAATGTACCTCTGCTGTTTGGCTACCAGAAAGGCCATATTTAAATGCTGACTATTAAAAATTGCATAAAATCTCCAGATTGCAGCAGTGGCCAATCAGGCCTCGCTTTTATTTTTTATAAATGTTTTGCAAAAACAGCAGATTCCAAATGTTTTGTGATTCAGGAGCACAAGGCATCATTGACAGCACTGGGCTTTATTGCTTACATCTACAGTTAGTCAATTGTGACTCTATGGGCTAAATAGATAATAATGGTATTGAAACTCATGCTGAAGATTCCATATGCATTTCTAGCATTATCAAAGTCTGTGAATAGGTAATGGTCTGTAGTGTGTAGAATATGCAACATGTCTGCAGTAATTACAGAGTGAAACTTCCCAAGTGATTTATTTTATATGCTACTTAGCATTATAATCAATTCATGTTCACTAGCAAATAATTTAAAGGGGAAGGAAAATCAGAAGAGGGGCTTAAAATAAAATACGATTGCTGTGGATCCACAAACTATGCAGTGTAATGGCCCCTCAAGCATACTCTAAAACTATCTCAAAAACCTGAGCACCAGCCATTGCACAGCGTACAAAATTATTTATTGTTTATAACCAGGTATCTATAATCTCTGGACAACAGTACTTTGGTGCTCCACAGCACTGGAAGCATAGATACACGTCATCCAGCCACATGGAGAGGAAGAGTTTAAAGCACAAAGCTTGCACTTAGGACAGGAGTTAGGCCAAAGAATTAGCGAAGCTGAAGTACATAGTTGGTATGTCTTGAAAATGCTCAGATCACAATATTCAGATTTACTGTAAACTCTCTCACCATAGTTGTAGTAGCAATGCGCCACTCGACTTACACATCCATCTCCAGTGTCAGTGCCTGTTCCAATCATAACAGGTAATCCACGCCAGCGTAAAACCATAGTCTGGACAAATTTGCAATTGTGGGGCTCCTCTTGCTTGTCTGTGAGCTGCATTGTGTGGGGAAACAATCTATGCCTGCAGGTAAAGATTCATCACTGCATGTAATACAGTAGCTTCTAACCACAGTCCTGACACATGATCAGTTCCTCCAGCAACAAGCACCAGCTGTGAAGTTCCTTCTAGATGTGGGGTGGTGTCATGCACCCAGACATATGATGGCAATTCATTTTGCTTGCAGGCTTCCTCAGGTTCACTAACAAAGATCCATGCAAATGTGATCAGCTGTTGGTACATAATAAAAATGATTATAGTTTTTAATAGTTATTTACAGTGCTATTTTAGCCACCTGTAAATTAGGCAGTTGCACTGCCTGTTGGGGGAGGTGGGCAAGGAACTGTGCAAAAAACTGTTCACATTATGGACAGGGCAGCCACATTGGGAGACAAATGACCTTTGCAATAAAATGATCCCTCTAATTAGGGAGTTGAATGTATAGAAATATATGGTGTCGTTCCTTCATGTGTACTGAATCCAACAGAAGTATATATCAGGATGAATATTCCATGGCAAGCTATGTACACACACTAGATTTAACTCGATAATTACCGCCTCTACTGAGAATCTAGCATGCATACAGAAGCCCCCTATATTTCTCAGCTTGTCAGCGAGTGATTCTGGCAGATCGATTGAGCTGAACACTGGCTGGGGGCATTGTTGTCCCCCCTCGCCCCACCCAATCAGTGACACTCCTCAAGCATTGCTTCGTCAGCCCCCCACCCCACTACACAGATCAACAGAAGGTGTCACTAGCCTAGAGACTAGTAATACATCTGTTCAGCCTCAGCCCTGTACTATCACCCGTGTCCTGACCCCTGCCAGGCAACATGCCTTGTGTATACAAGGCTATTTTCTGTTGTATTAACATCAAGATAATTGTCAGTCAACACTTGCATATTAACCCAATCTTACAGTAGAATACAATGGCTATTTTCTAGGGAAATGTATCCTAACTGAATAGAATTACACAATAAGTTCCTATGTGCAGGAGGACTGAGAATGGAAGCCAGCACAGCACCTGTCTATAGGGAAAGGTATAAGCTATCTCAGAGGTGCTAATGAGCTATTCAAGCAGAGATAAAGGAGGAATGTGATATCTCTGCCTTGTACAGTAATTGGCATAGTTTGATTTGCGCAGACTGCATCACAAGTATATTACAAGTACAGTTAAGAAAAAATATATATAGCACTCATTACACAGCACATGTTTTATAGACTAGGAGCCATGAAGGCCATTGCCTACCCAATGCTTAGAAATGGAAGAGTACCATCTATGGAGAAGGGAGATGTTGTTCTAAGATGTGGTTGAGAACATGGAGATTTCATCAAACTGTTAACTTTGGTGTAGTTATTTTAAGTAAGGGCGTGTATTATGTTTTACTGAAAATAATTTTTACTCCAAAGATGCACCAGGGCTTATTATCAGGCGATGTATTATATTTCCATGAACAACAATCTGCATTTATTTAGATATAAGGCCCCACAAGACCCAACACTTGGCCTTGGCAAGTGCCGATGGTGGATGGAATACAGGATCTCATTACAGATCAGGTAGTCTTGCTGGCATTGCTCCTGTCCAAAGAATACGTGCTGTCACACACAAGTCGGGTAGTCCTGTTGGTGTTATTCCTGTCCCAGGCGTGTCAGGTGCTGTCAAGTTCATTGGCATTCAAGCTGCTCTCTAGGTGTTCCACTGCATCCAAGTGTAGCAGTTGTCTCCCCCTGGTACCAAGAAGCAAACGCAATGCCCTAGTACATGGGTGCCCATTGTGTAGATCACAATCTAATGGTAGATTGCAAAGGACTTCTGGGTAGATCACACTCACCACATGCCTGAGTGACACACATACATTGCGTGCTGTCTCTCCTGACTCTGACAAGCTTAGTGCAATATGCCATCCTGAATTTTTACTCAGCAGCGTAGAGGATTATGATTTTGCAAAGTGGTAAGTCATATATTATGTGCTACAGCTAATTACAATTTTGCGGAAAACAGCATGATATTGTCAGCATGATATTTGGTCAAGCGCTATCTTATTTGGCTTGCTGAAGAGGGTGCTATGATATGCATTTAATTGACCAGGAGCTTCTGGTAATGAAAGTACTATTGGACTGTCGCTGTGCATGTGCTTTAGTTGTTGCTTGCATCTGTAGGTAGAAGCTACCTGGTAGATTATTTTGACTTGGTAATTTTTGAAGTAGCTAAGAAGTTGGCATCATTGCTCCTATATAATGGACTATAATGGAGCGGTGTGACACCAGCTGGACAACCTGGTCTGTGTGTGAGAGCCTGGCACTTGCCATTCCTTATTGATTAGGGTCTTGTGTGGTCTTTTGATATCGGCTTCCTCATTGCCTACCTTGTACATCTAAGGAAAAGGTTTGAAATTGCTTCTGTCTGACAGATAACTCTTTTAGATGACAGATGGAGGTGACTAGAGGTAAAGCATGCTAAAAAATGTTGTCAGTTCACCCTGTTCTGGACATAGTACTGACAACATCTGCAAGATGGGAGATCAAACATAAGCAAAAAGCTATTGAAAAGGAGTAACAATGAAAACTTACCGTACTTTGGTGAGCATGTCTATTATTTCAAGATGCAGATAATGTTAGTTTTATTTGAAGTGTGCATTAAAGCAGTACTCCAAGATCAAAAGTAAAAGCATCACTGCACAGCCCACAGAGAGAAAAATTGTTATAAGTCATAGTTAGTTTATGAAGTGAAGCTTTTAACTACCATACTTAAAATGTTAGTTGAAAATAGTGATCACATAATCACTGTTCATCAGTGTCAATGTGTTTTTTAATGTGGGTAGGTCCTCAGGTCCCTATGACATCACATCTTTAGTGAAAACCTTTCTGTGTGTTGTGTGGTTTAAATGAGCATGTAGCCGTGCGTGTCCTAAAACAGTTTGTGTAGCTGTGTCTCTGTGGGGTGATAGTATGTGCAGAATTTTTTCACAATGCAAGTAGGTCATTGCAAGAAGTACTCTTATCAGAAACCCATCGTTCCATTATTCAGCTGCTGTCTGACCTGTTTTTTAAAAATCCACAAGATAGTGAAAAAGAGCAGAAAAAAACAACAACAAATAGTATACTATGGGGACTGGACAGTCACTAGGACTTCTATCAGGCACTGTTCTTTTACAGACACAGGAGATGGGCCTACACATCCTCACAACCTCTCTCTTGTTCTAGATGTGACTAAAAGGCGCACGTTATTGCAAAAGTTTTGACAGTGACATATGTATTGTGTTTTGTTGTTATTCTTTGCGATCAAACGCAAACTTTATGCGAGTTCGACCCGCCCTCTATACTACATCACTGGGCTAAACTTTGACCCTCTACATCACAGTCAGCAGACACATGACAGCCAATCAGCCTGCACTCCCTCCTGGAGCCCCCTCCCCCCCTTATATAAGGCAGCAGCGTCTGCCATGTTCTCAATCTGTGTGCTGCAGTATTAGTGAGAGAAGGGAGAGACAGTGGAGAGATAGGGAAAGCGATAGTTAGGAGGTCTGTCAGCTTGCTCCTTGCTGATATTTGTTGCTAAAAAGCACCCCAAAACAGCTCTTTTGATAGCTAATATTCTTGTGATGTGTTTGTGTGTGTGTGTGTGTGTGTGTGTGTGTGTGTGTGTGTGTGTGTGTGTGTGTGTGTGTGTGTGTGTGTGTGTGTGGCCCACTGACACTATTGCTATACTTTGCCAGGCCCGGCACATTCAGTGTCTACCTTTTCAATGCACCTGTGTATGTGACAGCTGCACATTTGTAATACCAGTCCGTGCATACCTGTTCACTGCACTTGTGTGTGTGACAGCTGCACATTGTATTGATACCAGTCCGTGCATGCCTGTTCACTGCACCTGTGTGACAGCACACAGTTTTATATACCAGTCACTGCATACCTGTTCACTTTACCTGTGTGACGGCACATTGTATTAGTCAAGTCAGTGCATACCTTTCACTTCATCCCCCCCAATATGGACAAAACAGGCAGAGGCAGGCCACCCGGCAGGTCTGTTCGAGGTCGTGCTGTTGTGATTTCGTGCGACCCCGGACCAAAGTATTATGTTCAGAAGGCACGTGCCATCAACCCCCAAGATTGTCAGGACGTAGTTGACTATTTAACACAGAACACCTCATCTTCCTCAGCTTCCGCATGGAACCGTGACATATCTTCCTCCTCCTGCTTTGATTCTGACACCCCACAAAGTGCCATCATCCCAGGGCTCAGCGGTGTGTAAATTTTTTTGTGTATCTGTTTTAGATGAGAGCAATGCCATCTGTACTCTCTGCCACCAAAAATTGAGCCATGGAAAGACCAAGAGTAGGGACAACTTCCTTACGAAGGAACATGATGACAAAGCACAAACTTCAATGGGATGACCACCTGAGGAAAAGCAGCATAAAAAAGCAAAGCCACACACCACAGTGGAAGATACCAGGACAAAATTATTTCTCAAAAAAGGTGATACCCAGACTGTACCGTGATGTTGAAAGGCAAGTGGTGTCATCTCTGGCACATAGCGTTGGGCCAAGGGTCCATCTGACCACGGATGCCTGGTCTGCAAAGCACAGTCAGGCCTGCCCAAAGACTAAGTCAGTCCCTACACACAGCATCTCTGCCTGCATGCCGTGTGACTGCCTGCCCCAAGCCTAAGTCGGTCCCCAGTCCCCACACAGCATCTCTGCCTGCAGGCTGCTTGACTGCCTTCTCCGCCACTGCCAACAGGGTCCAGGACTCCAGGTGGATTCCTGGATTTTTAAAAAAACAATAATAATTTTTTCTGGTGCGTGTACATGCCTGCCTAATTGTTCTGGCTGCACTGCGGCTGCAACAACAAAACAAAAGGCAGGTACATGTGTCAATTCCCCTTCGTGATCGTTACCTTGCCGCTGTGAAGGGGCTTGCGTATCACAATGAAGCAATGACCGGCTATATGAGTGTATTGGGGAGCACACCTGACCCAAGATAGTAAGGTTGTTGCTTTATTGTGGACAGACCAAATTTGATCAGCTGGACAGTCACTGTTGTTCTGTCATTGAGCTACCTCAGCCCGGCGACCATATGGGCTTGAAAACCGCCATCGCCTGCACTCTCGGCATGGTGCGCACCAGTCCAGCACGGCCACCACTACACAAACAGCTGTTTTCAGTCCATTATACAGTGAGTTTTGTCTGTCAGTGTGAAGCAGTACACTAATTACACTACCTGATTGATGTATACACACGCAAGATGTTTTAAAGCATTTTATGCCTCCAATTTAGCATGCAATGTGATTTCTGCCCTTAAAACCCTGCTCTGCGTCAAATCCGTATCCCACTCCGCTATGCCCCTCCTCCAGGTGTTAGACCCCTTGAAACATCTTTTCCGTCACTTTTGTAGCCAGAATTAATGTTTGAAGTTTTGAAAGTTCACCTGCCCATTGAGGTCTATTGCGGTTCGCAAAGTTCGCAGGTTCGCAAACTTTTTCGAAAGTTCGTGTTCGAGCCATCTCTAAACCTGACTGATCGTGGTGATCCATTGTTGCTTATTTTAGTTTTAGAGTTGATCACAATTTGTGGGCTTCAGTTTGTCCACTTGCTTTTTAAAGTCTGTCTGAAGATTTTCGATAGGATAAAGATCTGGAGAGTTCAATGCCCAAGCAGCTTTGCTATCACTTTTGCCTTGTGACATGATTCCTGAGCCACTGTATCACTTTTGCCTTGTGACGTGATGCTCCGCCATGCTGAAAAATACACTGATCATCATCATCAACTGCAAATATATTGTTGGGAGAAGTTGCTTTTGGAGGGCATTTTGATCCAATTTTTTTTTAATAACATTATTCTTGGGCAGAATTCTGAGTGAGCTCACACCCTTGGATGAGAAACAACTCCACACATGAATTGTCTCAGGATGCTCCACTGCTGGCACGACACAGGAATCATTCTACTTTACTTGTCTGGACAAATGATTTTCCAGGTGTTCCAGACAGGTGGATTCATCATAGAAAAGAATTTTGTACCAGCCTTTAGCTGTCCAACCCTTGCTCTTTCTGAAGGATTTCAGCCTTTCAATTGATACCTTGATGTTTTCCTTGGGAAGAAGTGGCTTTGTTGCTGCTCTTCTTGGTATAAAACCTGTTATCCAAAAGTTTTCACCTCACTGTGTGTGGATGCACTTACATCCACCGGCTGCCAACTGAACAAACTGTGTGCTTTAGTTTGTAAGACTTTGGCAGGGCCCTCCCTGCTTGTGTATCATACTTGATTGTGCACCATACCCACAGAATAGCACAGGCCCGCATTTACCTCACAGGAGCTTATAGGCATTGATGTCCTTGCCCTTCATGACCTTACAAACCCCCACCACACCGCAAGTGTGCTGGCTGTCCCAGCTGTCACTTCCCCCTTACTTCCCTTGCTCATCATAGGTAGCAACAGGTGCCCTTTAGTATTAGGTAGCCTGAAGCACCCTCACTATTAAAGTAGCTAGATGTGCCCCCAAGTATTAGGTAGCTAGAGGAACCTCAGTGTTAAATAGTTAGAGGTGACCTTGACTGAAGGGAGTTCTCGTCAGTGGCATGACAAGAGCAAGGTGAGTAACGTCTTATTTACACTATCATCAGGACTCTACATAGGGAAGGGGGGAGGCACTCGGGAAGGTGAGTGGGCTGCCTTTCTATCATCAGGCGCCTGTAGGCACGTGCCTACAGTGCCTTATGGCAAATACGGCCCTGGAATAGCATGAACTTGTATTATTGGGACTGCTACTCCAGTGTATGATTGGGCATTGTGTATCTTATTGCTCATTACCTCTGTTGTGTTGTTTGTCACCCACATTATCATTGTCTGTAATCTTATTTATTGCACAGCGCTGCGTAATATGTTAGCGCTGTATAAATCCAATAATAATAATAATGGTGGCTACAGCTTTCTGTAGCTTACTTCTCAGAAGGAGATTTACTGTAACTCAGCCTCTCACCTTGAAGCCCTTGAACATTCAGTAAGTGGTTCTTTCAGATGCAATATTTTTAGGTAACCATTGCTAATGTAAGAAGATGATTTCAAGCACATCTGCCTCTCTTTTATAGCAATGAATCTGCTCTTATACAGTAATTCACTAAGAATAATAGAGTGATTTTGGCTATGCTTGTTCACACCTACACCTATGCTTAATATATTACTATACTGAAATTAAAGGAATACTATCAATTAAAAAAACCTTTTTTTTTAATGCTGTATGTTAGGGCACTCATTACCACAAGTACTAGGAGCAATTTCCTCACACTGCTCTGCCTCTCTGCTGTAAACAACGTAGCAACGTAGCACAGGTGTGATGTCAGGCGGGAGCTACGTGAGTGGGGAGAACAATGCTCTCGGCCGGTGCTTTGTTGAAGCGATCTGACAGGCAGATTGCTGGCAATGCACCTAGGGGTCAGGGGCTGTTGTACACATGCTGACTTCTTAGCAGAGACGGTCATTATTGGCCAACTCGGCCGAGATTCATCTAGCCTGTGTATACAGCTTTACCAAGGATCTGTGAAAGGTACAGCAGGACTACAAAAGTGGTCAAGGGGCTAAAGTCATGAAGCCACACATGCTTATCTCTGAGCTTCTCACTACAGGCTCACTTTAACGGGTGGTTCAGACGGTCATTTAATGCTGGGGATCCACAGTCGTAATTGAAATAAATGGAAGAATTTATCTTGCATCCCTGGTTACATTGACCTTTCTAGGGCTCTTAAATGGGACAAGATGACAAACAATGTCAAACACTATTCTAAGTGGTAGCAGAAAAGCGTTTCATCGCGATGAAACAAGCCACCGGAAGCCATCCATTTAACCCACCTAATAGTTGGAAGGGGCTTGAAGGACCACGGTACAGAGCAGAGGCACTCTCTCATAACATACAAGCTACATAATAGGAATGGAGAGAGATGGTGCAAATCAATTAAACTGGCACAACTGCTAACTCTCTTACATTGTTATAGGAGTGGTTCTACACTGGCCAGACTGGTGTAGTTGGTGACTATTTTATTATTATGCATGTACATAGCACTGACATTTTCTGCATCATTTTTCATAGTACATTGAATAATTGATGTCACTAACTATCCCTTAAAGGAGCTCATAATCTAATGAGTGGCATTTCCTTGCAGTGCTGGGTCTCCGGTTAGAATCCCAGTCAGGTCAGGAGTTTGTATGTTCTCCCTGTAAATGCCTATGTTTCCTCTGGGCAATCCATTTTTCTCCCAAATTCCAAAAAAATACAAATTAGTTCATTGGCTTCCGCCTAAAATTGGCCCTAGACAATAATCATAGTCTAATGTGTATATTGCTGTATATTGTTATCCTGAATATACTTATATATAATATATGCTCAGGAAAAAGACCTCTGGTGAAGTGAAGTATTTTGCCTGTGGAAACACCCATTTTATATTTAGCTAAAAGTGATTAAATCAGGGGTTGGGCTCTGGGGGTTTCAGGGACCTTCCAGAGCAGATAGGAAAAAACGAAGAGCGACACCAGGCCATTTTTTACAATTCGCCACTTCACAACTTTAACGGTTTATTGCTCGGTCATAAAACTTAGCACCCAAATTAGTTTTACCTCCTATTCTTCTCACAAATAGAGCTTTCTTTTGGTGGTGTTTGATTGCTCCTGATATTTCTAGGTTTTATTTTTTATTAATCAAAAAAATAACATTTTTTTTTGCAAAAAAAGTATTTATTTTTTCCCCCGCCCCCAAAATTGGCCCTAGACATATAGGGAATAGGGATTAGATTGTGAGCCCCTCTAAAGGGACAGTTGAGTGAAAAAACTCTGTACAGCGCTGCGTAAAATGTCAGCGCTATATACATCGTTAAGTTTAAATAATAAAAAAAAAGCCTGCTAGTGCTGATCAGCAGCTGGCAGGCTTATTGCTGGGGCTCGCTGTGTACAATGATAGGAGCTCACGCTCTCCCATCAAATCTCATTCCTTGCAAGATGACGCACATATGCATCACGCAGGAACGAGAGAGCTGCTGTCCTGCTGCAATCCTGCGTTAGGCGGTCGGAAACTGGTTAATGGTACCTTTTTAAATAACTACAGTAGGTCTGTATAGCGATACTCACACTCACCTTGGATTGCAACACTCATAACCACAGTGTATTAGCCAGTGAGGAAATTCCATCCTCACTCAAGCTCGTTCTGGATGGGTCGCGCTCCAAAAAATATTGTGAAAAGTTTAAAAAACTTTAAAACGTTAAACAACCCCCCACCCCAGTGGAATGGGAGGCTGTTGAACTAGTGAAGTAGGATGGAGTTGCTCCAGATTTACAAGCTGCTACCCACAAGACACTTGTTTTTACTAATCTGAGTAAGCAGACTGTGATCTGCGAAACTTGTTACCTTTTAGTGTCTGACCAATAAATTAGCTTTTACCCCATGTATAGGTGTTTGTCCTTACTTGGAGGTAAGCTTTCTTTTTTTTATTTATTGTATACTACCATACAAGATTTTTGGGACGCCTCCTCCACCCTACTTCAAAAGTGATTTATTTTTTTTGCATTTTTACAGTCATGGTGAGTAAGATCATCTTCATCTTAACCACTTGCCGACCGCACGCTTATACCGTGCGTCGGCAAAGTGGCAGCTGCAGGACCAGCGACGCAGTACTGCGTCGCCGGCTGCAGCCTGATTAACGAGCGATCGCGCGGCTGTAGCCGCGCGATCGCTACGTCACACTCTTCGGCCCCCATGTGACTTCAGCCCGCCGGCCAATCAGCAGCGCCGGCGGGCTGTAAAAATTCAAATTGGCCTATAGAATGAGTATAATACAGTTTGTTTACGTAACAAACTGTATTATACTGCCTGCCTCCCGCTGGTGGTCACACTTAGCGATCGACCACCAGCGAGGAGAGCAGGCACAGTATAGCAACACACACACACACTTTAGGAGCCCCACAGACCCCCGATCACCCGCAGCACCCATCAGACACCCCCCTGTACCCCCCTGCAGCCCGCAGATCAGACCTAACCACCCCCCATATCACCCATCAATAAATCCCTGTCACCACCTGTCACTTCTATCCATCAGAGCAGACCCCCAACTACCCCTTAGGGGTATCTGATCACCCCCACACCTCCAGATCTCCCCCCGACCCCCCCCCCCCCTGTATACTGAACCTATCTATCTCCCCTGCATCTGTCTATCTCCCCAGTGATCAGCTGCCAATCACCTATCAGTCACCTGTCAATCATCCCTTGTCACCACCTGTCACTGCCCCCCATTAGATCAGACCCCCAACTGCCCCTTAGGGGTATCTGATCACCCCCCACCCCTTCAGATCTCCCCCCCCCCCCCCCGTATACTGCATCTATCTTCCCTGTAATTGCCCGCTGATCAGCTGTCAATCACCTATCCGTCACCTGTCAATCATCCCTTGTCACCACCTGCCACTGCCCCCCATCAGATCAGACCCCCAACTGCCCATTAGGGGCTTCTGATCACCCACCCACCGTTTCAGATCCCTCCGAGACACCCCCCCCTGATCACATCAGCAGTCCATTGTTTACATCTGTTTTTCCCTGTAAACACCCACTTATCACCCGTCAATAACCCATCTATCACCACCTGCCACTCCTATCCATCAGATTAGACCCCCAACTACCCCTTAGGGGTATCTGATCACCCCCCACCCCTTCCGATCCTCCCCACACCGTCCTAGTTCATTGATTGCGTATATTCTCCCCCCTGCCATTGTGTATCTTATCTCCTGTCTGTAAGGCTTGATTGTGCTTTGTTTGGCTACAATTGTCTCAATTGCACTGTGATTGGCATCGATTGTCGTGTGATTGGCTTCGATTGTCACGTAATTGGGCTTCGATTGTCGCGTGATTGGCTTCAATTGCCCGTAATTGGTTTTGATTGTGCCAATTGCCCACTGATTGGCTGTTTTGCCCTGTGATTAGCATCGATTGTCGTGTGATTGGCTTCAATTGTCACGTAATTGGTTTTTGATTGTCACGTTATTGGATTCAATTGGTCCGTGATTGGCTTTGATTGCGCCGATTGCTGTAATTGTGTTGTAATTGTCTCGTGATTGTTTTTGATTATTTGTGATTGCTCTCTGATCCCCAACCCCCCCCCCCCCCCTCACCATCACCATCACTATCACTGTCCTAGTGATCTAAAAACTTTTTTAGTATCACTAGTGGTAACAAACAGTTAGGCCAGTTATCTAAGCAAAAGGGTTGTTAGTGTCAGTTAGTGCTCAGCCCACTGCACCACAGTCACTAATTAGCGTCATCACTGTCGCTAATCAGCATTGGTACTATATAGTATCTGTAAGTGATTATTAGTGATCACAGTCAGATCTATATTAGGGTCTCTAGGATCCACAAAAAAACGCAGTGTTTGCCCGATCAGACCTGATCGTTCGCCTGCACTGCGTTCAGCCCGCCCCACCGCAGTGACAGAAATTTCTTTTTTCTGATCACTGCAAAAAACACTGTACACAAGCTGTGGCACTGTAAACATCAGTTTTGATTTTTTTTTATCTAAACTCAGTGACCACAGCTTTCTACCTCTCAAGTACTCCCTTTCGCTAGGTAGGTGCTCTTTTCCTGGGTAGTCTCAGAGGAATACCTCCTAAATTTAGCAGGCCACCATGGCAAAAAAGAGGTTTTCCAATGAAGACATCTACAGGTACATGGACCAGTCGGATGAGGATGATTGGGTCGACTTATTCGACGAATCTTCGGGTTCAGAGTACGATCCTGTAGACAGCAGTGGCTCTCAGACCGATAGTTCCGATGACGAGGTTGAGGTCCCGGCTAGAGCCAGGCGTACCACACCCCATGTCACTGGACTGCAGGTGGCGGAAGATCAGTCTCAAGGGCAGCAGAGTGGCGCTGATCTGATTTTTCTTGGTGAGGCATGCACCAGCAGCGCAGCATCTCCTGGGCCTATCAACACCAGTACTTCCGCAGAAGACCCTGATGAAGTGGCGGACACCATCCTGGAAGTAGAAACTGGTGGTACGTGAATTAAGATCCGATCCGCAGCCACCAAGTAGACGGGCCCGTACTCCCATTGGTTTTCCAGAGGTGCTGGCAAACCCTGATTGGCATTCCCCTGATCCCGCCGCACCCATACTGCCCCCTTTCACCGCCCAGTCTGGAGTCCAGGTGGAGACAGTTGAACTAGGATCGGCCCTAGACTTTTTTGAACTGTTCCTCACCCAGGATCTCCTTGACTTAATTGTGGCTGAGACCAACCTATATGCCACACAATTTATAACCGCCCATCCGAAAAGCTGCCACGCCCAGCCTTTTCGGTGGAAACCACTCCAAGTTTCCGAACTTAAAATTTTTTTGGGCCTTCTCCTCAACATGGGTATTACTAAAAAAAATGTATTGCGCTCTTATTGGTCTACACGCCAAATACATAACATGCCCGTGTTCTCTGCTGCCATGTCCAGGACGCGATTTGAGATCATCCTGCGCTTCCTGCATTTCAATGACAACGACACCTGTCATGAAAGAGACCACCCAGCTTATGACCGGCTCCACAAAATTCGGCCCCTCATAGACCACCTGTCATCCACATTTGCAGATGCTTATACCCCTGAACAGAACATCTGTGTAGATGAGTCCCTCGTACATTTTACCGGGCGCCTTGGCATCAAACAGTACATCCCAAGCAAGCGCGCCCGGTATGGGGTGAAACTGTATAAGCTCTGTGATAGGGCCACAGGCTATACATCTCGTTTTAGGGTCTATGAGGGAAAAGACTCAAAATTGGAGCCGGTCGGATGTCCTGACTACCTGGGGAGCAGTGGAAAGATTGTGTGGGACTTGGTGTCACCCTTGTTCCAGAAGGGGTACCATCTTTATGTGGACAACTTTTACACAAGTGTGGCCCTCTTTCAGCACTTAAAGTTAGAAGGAATCCGATGCTGTGGCACCGTGCGGCCTAGTCGCCGGGGCTTCCCCCAACAGCTCGTTAACACCAGACTTCAACGGGGGGAGAGGGCCGCCTTGTGTACCGATGACTTGCTCTCGGTGAAATGGAAGGACAAGAGGGACGTTTACCTTCTGTCTACCATTCACACAGACACGACAGTACAAATTACACGGGCAACAGAGGTCATTGAAAAGCCCCTCGCCGTCCACAGCTATAATGCCAACATGGGAGGGGTGGACTTCAATGACCAGATGTTAGGGCCCTATTTAATTTCCCGGAAAACCAGACGCTGGTATAAGAAAGTGTCTGTGTATTTAATTCAATTGGCGATGTACAACAGCTTTGTTCTCTACAGTAAGGCTGGGAGAACTGGATCTTTCCTTCAATTCCAGGAAGACATTGTTTCGGCACTCCTCTATCCAGAAGGTGACAGAGCCCAACCCCCAAATGCAACTAGCCGGCTGCATGGAAGGCATTACGCCTACCCGATTCCCAGTACCCCAACTCAACGCAACCCCAGAAAAAGATGTCGTGTCTGCAGCAAGGCTGGAATAAGGCATGACACCCCCGTTTACTGTCCCCGCTGTCCTGACCAGCCTGGCCTATGCCTAGGGGAGTGTTATGAGAGGTACCATGAGAAGGCACACTTTTAGAACCTAGGGAACTACAGACACAGCAGTAGGCACACAAGGGTCTCTCAGTGCTATTTCACACTGGCGCGATGCGTTAGGGCAAATTGCCTAGCAAAAGTCACACTTTGCGGTCCCCCCCTACGCCGGAAGTGCTTGACTTAACGCTAGTGCATGCCTACGTTACTGCGTGGCTTCTGCGGCAATTTGGGTCGGCCCGGAAGTCATGTTAGTCTACGGCGACGCAGTTAATTACTAGGCCGAATGCTACTCTTGTGGTATTCCCTGAAGATCTATTTTGGGCGAGACGGTGCGGCGGGCTCGACCGACCGGATAGGCCAGTATGCAGTGTGAACCCAAACATCAGGTTTTGAGAGATCCAAATACACTGGCCTGCCAGAAACCTCTCCTTTCACTTGGGACAGAATGCATAATGTACTTCGCCACATATCTGTGCGATTTGCACTTTGCACATTGACCCATGGGGGAGGAGAAGTTTATCCTCAGCTCGCAGGTAAAAAAAAACAAAAAAAAAAAAAACAGGTAAGCAAAAAAGTTAATATTTGGTTACCAATGTTATTGTTTGGTTTGAACATATTTAATAAAGTTTAAAAAGTTAATGTTATTGAAGTGCTTTGCTGCTTGCTTGCTTTTTTTTTTTTTTTTTTTTTTTTTTTTTCTTCTTCTCTCTTTTTTTCCAACCGACCAATCAGCTGCAGCACTGATGATGCATCCTGACAGAAGCATTGCGCTTCTGTCAGGTTACACAAAATCAGTGCATGCAGCGCTGTAGGACGAGATTTCTCCTCCACAGTAAAAAAGATACGTTTGCCGAGGCATATGGGCCAAGGTGTGGTGTTGGGGATTCATATGCTTTGGCAAGCACTTTGTATCAAAAAAGAACTCAAGCAATGATTTCTCCATTCACATCGATCAATGTGGATGAATAAATCAGGATTGCCTGGGCATACGAGCTGGTGGGTTTGGATTTTTGGGGTGGCAGCTCCTATGTCCAGGCGGACGCCTTCCCCTCCTTTTTGTTTTGTTTTTTTCGTTTTTCTTCTCTCTTTTTTCTATCCAGACCGACCGACCGACCGACCAATCAGCTGCAGCACTGATGGTGCATCCTGACAGAAGCATTGCGCTTCTGTCAGGTTACACAAAATCAGTGCATGCAGCGCTGTAGGACGAGATTTCTCCTCCACAGTAAAAAAGATACGTTTGCCGAGGCATATGGGCCAAGGTGTGGTGTTGGGGATTCATATGCTTTGGCAAGCACTTTGTATCAAAAAAGAACTCAAGCAATGATTTCTCCATTCACATCGATCAATGTGGATGAATAAATCAGGATTGCCTGGGCATACGAGCTGGTGGGTTTGGATTTTTGGGGTGGCAGCTCCTATGTCCAGGCGGACGCCTTCCCCTCCTTTTTGTTTTGTTTTTTTCGTTTTTCTTCTCTCTTTTTTCTATCCAGACCGACCGACCGACCGACCAATCAGCTGCAGCACTGATGGTGCATCCTGACAGAAGCATTGCGCTTCTGTCAGGTTACACAAAATCAGTGCATGCAGCGCTGTAGGACGAGATTTCTCCTCCACAGTAAAAAAGATACGTTTGCCGAGGCATATGGGCCAAGGTGTGGTGTTGGGGTTCATATGCTTTGGCAAGCACTTTGTATCAAAAAAGAACTCAAGCAATGATTTCTCCATTCACATCGATCAATGTGGATGAATAAATCAGGATTGCCTGGGCATACGAGCTGGTGGGTTTGGATTTTTGGGGTGGCAGCTCCTATGTCTCTCTTTCTTTTCTTTTTGTTTCACATTTTTTGGCAGATATTTGTTCATCCACATTGATCGATGCGAATGAAGGGATGTTTGCCGTTCATTTTTCCTTTCAGCCCAGAATGCACTACCTGTATGCCCAATATAAGGAGTATAGCAGAAATACTGGCCATACATGTAATGATTGCAGAGGCCCTAAAATGCCAGGACAGACCCCACAAATGACCCCATTTTGGAAAGAGGACACCCCAAAGTATTCCGTGAGGTGCATGGTGAGTTCATAGAAGATTTTGTTTTTTGTCACAAGTTAGCATAAATTGTTGTTTTTTGTTTTTTTTCACAAAGTATCCTTTTCTGCTAACTTGTGACAAAAAAGAATTTTTTTTATAAACTCACCATGCCCCTCATGGAATACTTTGTGGTGTCTTATTTTTAAAATGGGGTCATTTGTGGGGTTTGTTAACTGTCCTGTCATGTGGGGGGGGGGGGGCTAAATTGTGAGCACCCCTGTAAAGCCCAAAGGTAGTCATTGCACGTTGGGCCCCTTAGCGCAGTTAGGCTGCAAAAAAGTGCCACACGTGCTATCGCCGTACCCGGGAGAAGTAGACCAATGTGTTTTAGGGTGTATTTTTACACATACCCATGATGGGTAGAAGAAATCACTCTGTAAATGACAATTTTTTGATTTTTTTTACACACATTTGTCCATTTACAGAGATATTTCTCCCACCCAATATGGGTATGTGTAAAAATACACCCCAAAACACATTGTACTACTTCTCCCGAGTACGGCGATACCACATGTGTGGCCCTTTTTTGCACCCTAACTGCGCTAAGGGGCCCAGAGTCCAATGAGTACCTTTAGCATTTCACAGGTCATTTTGAAACATTTGGTTTCAAGACTACTCCTCACGGTTTAGGGCCCCTAAAATGTCAGAGCAGTATAGGAACCCCACAAATGACCCCATTTTAGAAAGAAGACACCCCAAGGTACTCAATTAGGAGTATGGTGAGTTCATAGAAGATTTAGCTTTTTGTCACAAGTTAGCGGAAAATGATTTTTATTGGGTTTTTTTTACCAAGTGTCATTTTCCACTAACTTGTGACAAAAAAAAAATCTTCTATGAACTCACCATACTCCTAACGGAATACCTTAGGATGTCCTCTTTGTAAAATGGGGTCATTTGTGGGGTTCCTATACTGTCCTGGCATTTTAGGGGCCCTAAACCGTGAGGAGTAGTCTTGAAACCAAACTTCTCAAAATGACCTGTGAAATGCTAACGGTACTCATTGGACTCTGGGCCCCTTAGCGCAGTTAGGATGCAAAAAAGTGCCACACATGTGGTACCGCCGTACTCAGGAGAAGTAGTATTATGTGTTTTGGGGTGTATTTTTACACATACCCATATTGGGTGGGAGAAATATCTCTGTAAATTGACAATTGTGTGTAAAGAAATCAAAAAATTGTCATTTACAGAGGTATTTCTCCCACCCAATATGGGTATGTGTAAAAATACACCCCAAAACACATTGTACTACTTCTCCCGAGTACGGCGATACCACATGTGTGGCACTTTTTTGCACCCTAACTGCGCTAAGGGGCCCAGAGTCCAATGAGTACCTTTAGCATTTCACAGGTCATTTTGAAACATTTGGTTTCAAGACTACTCCTCACGGTTTAGGGCCCCTAAAATGCCAGAGCAGTATAGGAACCCCACAAATGACCCCATTTTACAAAGAGGACATCCCAAGGTATTCCGTTAGGAGTATGGTGAGTTCATAGAAGATTTTATTTTTTGTCACAAGTTAGCGGAAAATGACACTTGGTAAAAAAAACCAATAACAATCATTTTCCGCTAACTTGTGACAAAAAGTAAAATCTTCTATGAACTCACCATACTCCTAATTGAGTACCTTGGGGTGTCTTCTTTCTAAAATGGGGTCATTTGTGGGGTTCCTATACTGCCCTGGCATTTTAGGGGCCCTAAACCGTGAGGAGTAGTCTTGAAACCAAATTTCTCAAAATGACCTGTGAAATGGTAACGGTACTCATTGGACTCTGGGCCCCTTAGCGCAGTTAGGGTGCAAAAAAGTGCCACATATGTGGTATCGCTGTACTCGGGAGAAGTAGTACAATGTGTTTTGGGGTGTATTTTTACACATACCCATATTGGGTGGGAGAAATATCTCTGTAAATGGACAATTGTGTGTAAAGAAATCAAAAAATTGTCATTTACAGAGATATTTCTCCCACCCAATATGGGTATGTGTAAAAATACACCCCAAAACACATTGTACTACTTCTCCCGAGTACGGCGATACCACATGTGTGGCCCTTTTTTGCACCCTAACTGCGCTAAGGGGCCCAGAGTCCAATGAGTACCTTTAGCATTTCACAGGTCATTTTGAAACATTTGGTTTCAAGACTACTCCTCACGGTTTAGGGCCCCTAAAATGCCAGAGCAGTATAGGAACCCCACAAATGACCCCATTTTAGAAAGAAGACACCCCAAGGTACTCAATTAGGAGTATGGTGAGTTCATAGAAGATTTTATTTTTTGTCACAAGTTAGCGGAAAATGACACTTGGTAAAAAAAACCCAATAACAATCATTTTCCGCTAACTTGTGACAAAAAGTAAAATCTTCTATGAACTCACCATACTCCTAATTGAGTACCTTGGGGTGTCTTCTTTGTAAAATGGGGTCATTTGTGGGGTTCCTATACTGCCCTGGCATTTTAGGGGCCCTAAACCGTGAGGAGTAGTCTTGAAACCAAATGTCTCAAAATGACCTGTGAAATCCTAAAGGTACTCATTGGACTTTGGGCCCCTTAGCGCAGTTAGGGTGCAAAAAAGTGCCACACATGTGGTATCGCCGTACTCAGGAGAAGTAGTACAATGTGTTTTGGGGTGTATTTTTATACATACCCATGCTGAGTGGGAGAAATAACTCTGTAAATGGACAATTGTGTGTAAAAAAATCAAAAAATTGTCATTTGCAGAGATATTTCTCCCACCCAGCATGGGTATGTGTAAAAATACACCCCAAAACACATTGTACTACTTCTCCCGAGTATAGCGATACCATATGTGTGACACTTTTTTGCAGCCAAACTGCGCTAAGAGGCCCACAGTGCAATGACTACTTTTAGGCTTTACAGGGGTGCTTACAATTCCGCACCCCCCAAAATGCCAGGACAGTAAACACACCCCATAAATGACCCCATTTTGAAAAATAGACACTTCAAGGTATTCATTGAGGGGCATGTTGAGTCCATGGCAGATTTCATTTTTTTTTGTTACAAGTTAGCAGAAATGGAAACCTTTTTTTTTTTTTTTTTTTGTGACAAACTGTCATTTTCCGCTAACTTGTGACAAAAAATAAAATCTTCTATGAACTCACTATGCCTCTCAGTGAATACTTTGGGATGTCTTCTTTCCAAAATGGGGTTATTTGTGGGGTATTTATACTATCCTGGAATTTTAGCACCTCATGAAACATGACAGGTAGTCAGGAAAGTCAGAGATGCTTAAAAATGGGAAAATTCACTTTTTGCACCATAGTTTGTAAACGCTATAACTTTTACCCAAACCAATAAATATACACTGAATGGGTTTTTTTTCATCAAAAACATGTTTGTCCACATTTTTCGCGCTGCATGTATACAGAAATTTTACTTTATTTGAAAAATGTCAGCACAGAAAGTTAAAAAAATCATTTTTTTGCCAAAATTCATGTCTTTTTTGATGAATATAATAAAAAGTAAAACTCGCAGCAGCAATCAAATAGCATCAAAAGAAAGCTGTATTAGTGAGAAGAAAAGGAGCCAAAATTCATTTAGGTGGTAGGTTGTATGAGCGAGCAATAAACCGTTAAAGCTGCAGTGGTCTGAATGGAAAAAACAGCGCTGGTCCTTAAGGGGGGGTAAAGGCTGAGTCCTCAAGTGGTTAAATATATTGGTACTATGCAGGGCTCTACAGTAAAGTAGTAAAAGATGTACATACAAAACTAAATAAATCAATTCACATTACTGACCCTCCCAGATGTGAATGTCACTGTTAACCACACTACCATTCGCCCTACCTCTCAGGCCCGTTGTCTGGGTGTCACCCTGGACTCCGCACTCTCCTTCACCCCCCACATCCAAAACCTCACAAAGTCCTGCAACTTCCACCTACATTATATCTGCAAGATCCGCCCTTTCCTGACCTCCGTCACCACCAAACTCCTCATCCATGCCCTCATAATTTCCCGCCTTGACTACTGCAATGACCCTCTGTCTGGTCTCCCTATGACCCGAATTGCCCCGCTGCAGTCCGTCATGAATGCGGCAGCCAGAATTATCCACTCCTCCCATTGCTCCACATGGCGGCTCCCCTCTGGGAATCCCTCCACTGGCTTCCTATCCAGTCCAGAATCAAATTCAAGATACTGTGTCTGGCCTACAAATCTGTCTACAAAACCTGCCCAACCTACATTTCCAATCGTATTTAGTGGTACACACCTAGCCGCTTACTCTGCTCCTTCAATGAACTTCGCCTGACTGCCCCCCGCATCACCCAATCCAATGCATGCCTCCAGGACTTCTCAAGAGCTGCTCCAACACTATGGAACTCCCTACCTCCCCCCACTGGGGGTTCCCCCTCTTTTAACCTCTTCAAGAAAGCCCTCAAAACTCACCTTTTCACTGTGGCCTACCCCCCCCCCCCCAGGTCTCTAAACCTACAGCTGAACTCTGGTCCCTTACCTTTCATGTCTCTACCTCTCCCTCTAGAGTGTAAGTTTTCGGGCAGGGTCCTCCTCCTTTTGTCCCCTACCTGTTCATGCACCTCCATTACTGTAAACCCATCCTATCTGAGTGAACTCTTGAATGAACTCGACTTGCCTAATCTCCATGCTCCCATCCAGTGACTGACTAAGCATTACCTTGTACTCCTACTGTGCTGCATGATCTGGTTTGCATGTATTCTTGTATTGTCTTATTGCTAGAAGTTTTGCATCAGGATGATACCATGTATTGGCTAACTTATTGCTTATGTCACCCCGAAATATTGTCTGTAACCTGTCTGTAAATATTGTCTGTAACCTTAACTAATGGCCAGCGCTGTGTAATATATTGGCTCTTTATAAATACAATAAATAAATCAATAATAAAAGAGGGAAATAGAATTCTGCACCACCAGGCTTACGTACTGCTCTTATGTTCATGATTTGAGGTCTAAATGACAATGTTGGGTGCACTTTGAGAGATCTTTGAAACTCCAACCAAGAATTGAACTTTATCCCAATCAGTAGCTGATACCCCCTTTTACATAAGAAATCTATTCCTTTTCACAAACAGACCATCAGGGGGCGCTGTATGACTGATATTGTGGTGAAACCCCTCCCACAAGAAACTCTGAGGACCGTGGTACTCCTGGCAGTTTCCTGTCTGTGAACCTTGTTGCATTGTGGAAAATAGCTGTTTACATCTGTTTCCAACTGCCAAAAAATCATGCAGCAGCTACATCACCTGCCAATAGTAAAAATGTCACCATGTAATAAATGTCAAAATGTAAATCACGGATTTAAAACATTTTACAATGGGCTAACACTGACTAAATCATTTATACATAATTATTGTAAAAATGAAACACTTTTTTCATTACATTATTTTCACTGGAGTTCCTCTTTAACCACAGCTGCTTAAAATTCAGTGATTGCTAAGCAGCGCTGGTTAAATGGACACTGGTACTTACAAGCACAGTGTAAAGTAACAGATTACAACATGGCTTGTCCAGTCACTTTGGGCTACACTGAAAATAATGGTATACATTGCTACAGCAATTAGTTAGTTAGGGTTCATTGAGCTCAGTAAGTAGCTGCCATTCAAGCTGCATTAAATACAGCTACTGGCAAAAGATACATAGATACTCTTTAAATTCCTTTGCACATTTGCATTTATAGAGTTATATTAACCTTATAAGCAGCTGCTGTTCAGATTACATTAAATGCAACCACAACCAACACCTCAAGTGTGTATGCACATACTCTTACTTTCTCTTCCTGTTGCTTATTTGCTAGGTCACATTCCCCAAAGCTGAGGTAATGTTGTTTAAGTAAATGTTGATTTGTTTGTTGTTGGTAGAGACTGCTCCATGGAAAATAGACTCACAGAAAATAGGTGTGTCGGCATGTACCAGAGGAAATGTAAATGGATATTAATTAACCTCTTTCAGGACGTTGGTAATTGAAATCTACGTTCTGTTTTGGACCTGTTATCCCTGCCAGGGCATAGATTTCAATTTCCGCGCTGCATGCTCCCACCGCTCCCACCAATTGCGCCGCTCTCCAACCGCTGCAGCTTACTTGCTCTTGTTCTGTGAACTGGTCAGGAGCTGATTTCATTGGCTCCTGACGCTGTGATCACAGTGAGCCAATTACATTGGCTCATAGAGTTGGGCCGAACGGTTCGCCTGCGAACAGTTCCATGCGAACTTCAGTGGTTCGCGTTCGCGTCCCGCAGGCGAACCTTTGCGGAAGTTCGGTTCGCCCCATAATGCACATGGAGGGTCAACTTTGACCCTCTACATCACAGTCAGCAGGCCCAGTGTAGCCAATTAGGCTACACTAGCCCCTGGAGCCCCACCCCCCCTTATATAAGGCAGGCAGCGGCGGCCATTACGGCCACTCGTGTGCCTGCATTAGTCAGAGTAGGGCGAGCTGCTGCAGACTGTCTCTCAGGGAAAGATTAGTTAGGCTTAGCTTGTTCCTGTCTGGCTGCATACCTGTTCTGTGAACCCACCACTGCATACCTGTGCTGTGAACCCACCACTGCATACCTGTGCTGTGAACCCACCACTGCATACCTGTTCTGTTCAGTGGACCCGCCACTGTATACCTGTTCATTGAACCCACCACTGCATACCTGTGCTGTGAACCCACCACTGCATACCTGTGCTGTGAACCCACCACTGCATACCTGTGCTGTGAACCCACCACTGCATACCTGTGCTGTGAACCCACCACTGCATACCTGTTCTGTTCAGTGGACCCGCCACTGCATACCTGTTCTGTTTAGTGAACCGCCACTGTATACCTGTTCTGTTTAGTGAACCCGCCACTGCATACCTGTTCTGTTCAGTGGACCCACCGCATCAGTGCGCATACCTGTGCAGTTAAGTGAACCCGCCACTGCATACCTGTTCTGTTCAGTGGACCCGCCACTGGATACCTGTTCTGTTTAGTGAACCCGCCACTGCATACCTGTTCTGTTCAGTGAACCCACCGCATCAGTGCGCATACCTGTGCAGTTAAGTGAACCCGCCACTGCATACCTGTTCTGTTCAGTGAACCGCCACTGTATACCTGTTCTGATTAGTGAACCCGCCACTGCATACCTGTTCTGTTCAGTGGACCCGCCACTGCATACCTGTTCTGTTCAGTGAACCCACCGCATCAGTGCGCATACCTGTGCAGTTAAGTGAACCCGCCACTGCATACCTGTTCTGTTCAGTGGACCCGCCACTGCATACCTGTTCTGTTTAGTGAACCGCCACTGTATACCTGTTCTGTTTAGTGAACCCGCCACTGCATACCTGTTCTGTTCAGTGAACCCACCGCATCAGTGCGCATACCTGTGCAGTTAAGTGAACCCGCCACTGCATACCTGTTCTGTTCAGTGGACCCGCCACTGCATACCTGTTCTGTTTAGTGAACCGCCACTGTATACCTGTTCTGTTTAGTGAACCCGCCACTGCATACCTGTTCTGTTTAGTGAACCCGCCACTGCATACCTGTTCTGTTCAGTGGACCCGCCACTGCATACCTGTTCTGTTTAGTGAACCCACCACTGCATACCTGTTCTGTTCAGTGGACCCGCCACTGTATACCTGTTCATTGAACCCACCACTGCATACCTGTGCTGTGAACCCACCACTGCATACCTGTGCTGTGAACCCACCACTGCATACCTGTGCTGTGAACCCACCACTGCATACCTGTTCTGTTCAGTGGACCCGCCACTGCATACCTGTTTTGTTTAGTGAACCGCCACTGTATACCTGTTCTGTTTAGTGAACCCGCCACTGCATACCTGTTCTGTTCAGTGGACCCACCGCATCAGTGCGCATACCTGTGCAGTTAAGTGAACCCGCCACTGCATACCTGTTCTGTTCAGTGAACCGCCACTGTATACCTGTTCTGTTTAGTGAACCCGCCACTGCATACCTGTTCTGTTCAGTGAACCCACCGCATCAGTGCGCATACCTGTGCAGTTAAGTGAACCCGCCACTGCATACCTGTTCTGTTCAGTGGACCCGCCACTGCATACCTGTTCTGTTTAGTGAACCGCCACTGTATACCTGTTCTGTTTAGTGAACCCGCCACTGCATACCTGTTCTGTTCAGTGAACCCACCGCATCAGTGCGCATACCTGTGCAGTTAAGTGAACCCGCCACTGCATACCTGTTCTGTTCAGTGGACCCGCCACTGCATACCTGTTCTGTTTAGTGAACCGCCACTGTATACCTGTTCTGTTTAGTGAACCCGCCACTGCATACCTGTTCTGTTCAGTGGACCCGCCACTGCATACCTGTTCTGTGAACCCGCCACTGTATACCTGTTCTGTTCAGTGAACCCACCGCATCAGTGCGCATACCTGTGCAGTTAAGTGAACCCACCTACCTACGTGAGTGCACGCAGTGTGATATACCACTCCGTGCATACCCGATATGGACAAAACAGGTAGAGGAAGAGGTAGTGGCAGAGCCAGAGGAAGGCCACCCGGCAGGTCTGCGCGAGGTCGTGTAAATGTAATTTCGTGTGGACCTGGCCCACAGTACAGTGCTCGGAAGAAGGCACGTCCCATCACCTCCCAAGATTGTCAGGACGTGGTTGAGTATTTAGCGACACAGAACACCTCATCTTGCTCAGCCACCAGTGCTACTACTAGCACCACTTCCGCTGCATTTGACACTTCGCAAGAATTATTTAGTGGTGAAATCACTAATACACAGCCATTGTTGTTACAGCCAGATGAATTTTCACCAGCTCATATGTCTGAGTTACGCGGCAACATTATGGATGTAACGTGTAAGGAGGATGAAGGACCTACTGATGTTGGTGCATGTTTGGATTTGTCTGAGGCAAGCAAAGCTGGGCAGGATGATTACGATGATGACGATGATAGGGATCCTCTGTATGTACCCAATAGAGGAGATGAAGAGGGGGACAGTTCAGAGGGGGAGTCAGAGAGTAGGAGGAGGAGAGAAGTTGCTGAAAGAAGCTGGGGCAGCTCTTCGTCAGAAACAGCTGGTGGCAGTGTCCGGCACCATGTATTGCCACCTATGTACAGCCAGCCAACTTGCCCTTCAGCATCAGCTGCTGAGGTCCCCATAGTGCCCACATCCCAGGGTGGCTCAGCGGTGTGGAAATTTTTCAATGTGTGTGCCTCAGATCGGACCAAAGCCATCTGTTCGCTCTGCCAACAAAAATTGAGCCGTGGAAAGGCCAACACTCACGTAGGGACAAGTACCTTACGAAGGCACCTGGAGAAAAGGCACAAACAGCAATGGGATGGCCACCTGAGCAAAAGCAGCAGCAGCACACAAAAGCAAAGCCACCCTCCTTCTCCTCTTCCTCCTCCATCAGGTGCATTATCTGCTTCTGCCGCTTTCTCCCTTCCACCTTCACAGGCACCCTCCTCCACTCCGCCTCTGCCCTTGAGCGGTTCCTGCTCCTCTGCCCACAGCAGCAGTCAGGTGTCCGTGAAGGAAATGTTTGAGCGGAAGAAGCCAATTTCGGCCAGTCACCCCCTTGCCCGGCGTCTGACAGCTGGCGTGGCGGAACTGTTAGCTCGGCAGCTGTTACCATACCGGCTGGTGGACTCTGAGGCCTTCCGTAAATTTGTGGCCATCGGAACACCGCAGTGGAAGATGCCAGGCCGCACTTATTTTTCGAGAAAGGCCATACCCCAACTGCACCGTGAAGTTGAGAGGCAAGTGGTGTCATCTCTTGCGAAGAGCGTTGGGTCAAGGGTACACCTGACCACGGATGCCTGGTCTGCCAAGCACGGGCAGGGCCGCTACATTACCTACACAGCTCATTGGGTGAACCTGGTGGTGAACGATGGCAAGCAGGGCGCAGCGGACCAAATTGTGACACCTCCACGGCTTGCAGGCAGGCCTCCTGCCACCTCCTCTCCTCCTGCTACATGCTCTTCGCTGTCCTCCTCCTCCTTGGCTGAGTGGCAGTTCTCCTCTCCAGCTACACAGCCCCAGCCCCGCAGGGCCTATGCTGCATGCCAGGTACGACGGTGTCACGCCATCTTAGACATGGCTTGTCTCAAAGCGGAGAGTCACACTGGAGCAGCTCTCCTGGCTGCTCTTAAGAAACAGGTGGATGAGTGGCTGACCCCGCACCACCTGGAGATAGGCAACGTGGTGTGCGACAACGGCAGCAATCTGCTTGCCGCTTTGCATATGGGGAAGCTGACACACATATCCTGCATGGCACATGTCATGAATCTAGTGGTTCAAAGATTTGTGGCAAAGTACCCTGGCTTAGCGAATGTCCTGAAGCAGGCCAGGAAGTTCTGTGGGCATTTGAGGCGGTCTTACACAGCCATGGCACGCTTTGCGGAAATTCAGCGCAAAAACAACATGCCGGTGAGACGCCTCATTTGCGATAGCCCGACTCGCTGGAACTCGACCCTGCTCATGTTCTCCCGCCTGCTAGAACAGAAGAAAGCCGTGACCCACTACCTCTACAACTACAGTAGAATGAAACAGTCTGGGAAGATGGGGATGTTCTGGCCCGACAACTGGACACTGATGGAGAATGCATGCAGGCTCATGCGGCCGTTTGAGGAGGTGACCAACCTGGTGAGCCGCAGTGAGGGCACCATCAGCGACTTAATTCCCTACGCTTACTTCTTGGAGCGTGCTGTGCGTAGAGTGGCGGATGAAGCTGTGAATGAGCGTGACCAGGAACCGTTACGGCAGCAACAGGCATGGGACCAATTTTCATCAGACCCAGCTGTTTCCTCAACACCTGCGGCAGCACAGAGGGGGGAGGAGGAGGAAGAAGAGAAGTCGTGTGCAGAAGACGAATCAGACTCAGAGGATGATGAGCAAGGTGTTTCTTTGGGGGAGGAGGAGGAGGGGACAGCGGCAGGAGAACAACCTCAGCAGGCATCGCAAGGGGCTTGTGCTGCTCAACCTTCCCGTGGTATTGTTCGCGGCTGGGGGGAGGAGGTTGACTTACCTGACGTCACTGAGGAAGAGCAAGAGGAGATGGAGGGTACTGGATCCGACTTTGTGCAGATGTCGTCTTTTATGCTGTCCTGCCTGTTGAGGGACCCCCGTATAAAAAACCTCAAGGGGAATGAGCTGTACTGGGTGGCCACACTACTAGACCCTCGGTACAGGCACAAAGTGGCGGACCTGTTACCAACTCACCGGAAGGTGGAAAGGATGCAGCACATGCAGAACCAGCTGTCAACTATGCTTTACAATGCCTTTAAGGGTGATGTGACGGCACAACGCCAGCAAGGTACCACTGCCACTAATCCTCCTCCCGTGTCCACGCAGTCAAAGACAGGACGCTCCAGCGATCTCATGGTGATGTCGGACATGCGGACGTTCTTTAGTCCAACGCCTCGCCGTAGCCCTTCCGGATCCACCCTCCACCAACGCCTGGAACGGCAGGTAGCCGACTACCTGGCCTTAAGTGTGGATGTAGACACTGCTGTGAACAGCGATGAGGAACCCTTGAACTACTGGGTGCGCAGGCTTGACCTGTGGCCAGAGCTGTCCCAATTTGCCATCCAACTTCTCTCCTGCCCTGCCGCAAGCGTCCTCTCAGAAAGGACCTTCAGCGCAGCTGGAGGCATTGTCACAGAGAAGAGAAGTCGCCTAAGTCACAAAAGTGTTAAGTACCTCACCTTTATCAAAATGAATGAGGCATGGATCCCGGAGGGCTGCTGCCCGCCCCAAGACTAAGTCAGTCCCCGCACATACAGCATCTCTGCCTGCACGCCGTGTGACTGGCTGCCTGGCCTGCCCCAAGAAGACTAAGTCGCTCCCAGTCCCTCCACACAGCATGTCTGCCTGCAGGCCGCTTGACTACCTTCTCCGCCACCACCAACAGGGTCCGGGACTCCAGGCGGATTGCTGAATTTTTTAGGCCGCTGCTAGCAGCGGCCGCTGTAATAATTTTTCGGGTGCGTGTACATGACTGCCTAATTTTTCTGGCTGCACTGCGGGCAGCTGCAACAACAAAAGAAAAGGCATGTACATGCGCCCATTCCCCTTCGTGATCATTACCTTGCCGTGGTGAAGGGGCTTGCGTATCACAATGGAGCAATGACCGGCGCCTAGATGAGTGTCTCGGGGGGCACACCCACGATAATAAGGTCGTTGCCTCATTGTGGTCAGACCAAATTTGATCAGCTGGACAGTCACTGTTCTGTCATTCAGCTACATCAGCCAGGTGACCATATGGGCTGTAAAGCCACCAAAACCTGCACTCTCGCCATGGTGCGCACCAGTAAAGCACGGCTGTCACAACACAAACAGCTGTTTGCGGTGCGTTACACGATGAGTTTGGTGTGTCAGTGTGAAGCAGTACCTTAATTACACTACCTGATTGATGTATACACATGCAAGATGTTTGAAAGCACTTTAGGCCTGTCATTTAGCATTCAATGTGATTTATGCCCTTAAAACGCTGCTTTGCGTCAAATCCAGATTTTTCCCGGGGACTTTTGGCATATATCCCACTCCGCCATCCCCCCCTCCAGGTGTTAGACCCCTTGAAACATCTTTTCCATCACTTTTGTGGCCAGCATAATTATTTTTTTTTTCAAAGTTCGCATCCCCATTGAAGTCTATTGCGGTTTGCGAACTTTAACGCGAACCGAACCTTTCGCGAAAGTTCGCGAACCCGGTTCGCGAACCGAAAATCGGAGGTTCGGCCCAACTCTATTGGCTCACAGTGATAAAAGGGCCAGGAGCCAATGAAGTGGCTCATGGAGCCCTGCTGTGATAGCGACAGCAGAAACAGCTGAGAGAAATTACATTCATTATTTTCCCATTATGCAAGAATTGCCATATTCAACTTGGCTATTTGTTATTATTCCCTGATGGTTAGTTTGTACTGTGCTTATACAGAATATTTAGAACTTTTCTAATGAAAATGACTGAATATCTTTCTTTTTCAACTAACACGAGTCACGAGGCAGCAATAAATAAGAAAACGGAGTGTAAATACTGTACTGTATATACAAAGACAGTGTTCAAGACAAAGGAGCTAGAGCTAAAAATCATATTTGACCATGTTTCACATTGTCTACCATTACTCTCTTTTTGCTTTTTTGTATCTTGTTTGCTTCTCAGAGTCAAACATTCTTTTGATTAAAATGTTGTAAGCATTGCTCTTTCCATGATTCTTCTGTGCTGACCTTTTATGTTTTCGTTTTTGATCCCAATTGCTGTGCTCTCATAAATATGGCTACTAGATGTTGTCATACTTCATCAGGCTGTTTTTGTTTCATATGTGCAAAGCAGACTGTCTTGTGTTGTGAATATCACTGCCTTTGTCGATGACTGCAATTTTTGCTTTTGGAACTCTGAGATGTACTACTTGAAACACAAGAAAGAAAGTTCATACTCAGATTTCTAAATTACTATGTGTCCTTATGCTCATAGCCCTCATATATTTGTGCCAATCACATGGGCCCAAAATGCAATTCACTTTCTCTCCTATGTGATATTTTCATAGCTTGTCAATAAAATGCCCATTAAGCTACCAGCAATACTCAAAATAATTTTGATAGGCCTTTTTAATCTACTTTTTTCGGTACTTTTTCAATAACAAAGTGTTGAAGAATTTTCTTCTTGGAGAAAACTAAAGAGAAAAAGTTAATTGCATATGGGCCCAAGTTCTTTTCTCTAGAGCAGGGGTCCCCAAACCTCGGGCGTGGCCCACTGCGCATGCTGTTGTAAGCTGGGCCATGCCATCTGACATCACAGTGCAGAGAGAAGTGTCACTGAAGTTTGCAGGAAGCTATGGAGAAGAGCCGTCTGCAGCCATTGTTACTGCTGCCACCTAGTGTCTGTTATGTGTATGCATGGGAATTTTATCCCATTTTATAAAAATAAAAAAAACGGATAGACCCAGTTGTCTTTTCACTTGCTAAACACAATGCACATCCAGTATAAATTGCAGCAATCAACCCACATATAATTTGCTGCAACTTATATGTGGAGCAATCAACCCACATACAGGGCTTGATTCATCTTAATGAGAGGAGTGCGGCGTAGCGCACGCTGGTAACTTTCACGCACTCCATGTAACTGATGGCCGCTCCACTCTTCCCGCCCTGAGCCCCGGCGGGTCCAGTGGCTTTCTAGGACGTGATCCCCGCATGTTGATTGGCCCAAAAGGCTGCATGTCAAGTGACAAGCAGCTTATTGGGCCAATCAAAGTAATCGTCCATTAAAGCCACTGGACCAGCCATGGCTCAGAGCGGGTAGAGTGGAGCTGCCATTAGCTACATGGCGCATGCGTAAAGTTGGTGGGATGTTGGGCGCAGCATAATTAGGGAGTTCCCAGGTGCCATTTAGTATATGAAGCAGTACCTCCTGCCTGCGAGTTACCTGTCGCTGCCCACCCTGTCTGCGCCTAACTCCCCCCGGTGTACTGCTGCTAGCAGCAGCTGGGTTGCTCACGGAGCCCTCTGCTGGGTTGCCCACGAAGCCCTCTGTTGGGTTGCCCACGGGGCCCCCTACTGTGGACAGTCCTGATGGTCCCACATCAACGGACTCAGGACTCAGGTCCCTCCTCAAGCTGCGTGATGGCGGCCCTTTGGACTCTGAAGATTCAGACCCTGAACCAGAGCCGGACGGAGGGAGCCAATTACTACCTGACTCATCCTCGCTGCTGCTCTGCTGGAGGATGGCGGCTGCCTCCGCCACAGAATAGAGCCTCCTCGCCATTATAAAAAGGGATAGAATAAAGATGAAAAATAGAAAGAGATAGAAAGAATTTTTTTTTAAGTGACGGGTTTTTTTTTTTTGGGGGGGGGGGGGGGAAACAGTAGAGTATTAGATAGAAAAAAATAAAAAGATAGAAAGAAAAAGGTCTCAATAGAACAGTAATAAATAGATCAGTAGGGAATAATTGGCTAAGGAAAGGGAGAATCAGGCATTTATGGGGTTAAAAATTCAGGGATGGAGGGCAAATTTTATTAAAAAAATTGTCCTACCATCTATCTGTCAGTCTGTCTCTTAGCTCCTGTCACCACAGAACAGTGATTGATCTGTGTGACAGGAGCTGTGAGTCAGAGAGAGGGAAACCTTTTATTTATAAACATTATTAAGAATTCACATTCTTACTTGATGTAACTATGTGAATTCTATACTTCCTATTCACTGATTGGCTCAGAGGAGCGCTGGCTGCTCGTCACCATTCAGAGCGGCGTGTAAGCCGCGGGGTGCATGCGCACACGCGGAAGTACGCCTGGACGGACATTCCCATTCACATGGGCTTAAACCGCCGCTGTCTGGACGAGCTTGCTGAAGCGGTTAAAGAAGTGGATATCCTTGCCTTTAAACGTCTGTGGCAGAGTATGTATTATCAAAATGATTGTTGCCCCCAAATTATATATTCTCCAGATGGCACTGGTCTGGGTTTCGCACTTATTTTTCATAAGTATAGATTCTGTCATTACCAATTTTACATGGTCTTGAACAATTCCACGAATAGCTCTTGCGACACAAGGGGGATTTAGGGTTCCACATTTCCAATCATACTATTTTGCAGCCCTGCTAATCCAGGGCTGGTTGAGTGATAATAGGATGGATTCCAGTATGGCGACTGAAGCAAATCTTGCCAACTCACTTGAATCGCTGTGTGTGCTAATTTATATTGTAGATACAAGGTCGACACGGGAGATGTTGGAACATCTGTCCTTTACAATACATTAAGAATATATAAAAGGGTGTGTCATATTCTTGGCGAGCCTGCTAATTATGTCCTACAGCTCTCCTCTTTGGCACAATCCAGTCCTCCCTGAAATGCTCTCTATCCCTGATACCGCCTTCTGGTATAGACATAATGTAAAATATATATCGCAGGTATAGAGTAACGGTACCTTTAAAGACTTTGCTATATAATGTCCTGCAATTATTCCCTGCTGGAAAGAAGTCTCTACAATCATATCAGTAGAAATGAATACTCAATTTATGTTAAAGCCTCAACTTGGGCTCTTCTTAATAAGTCTATGTGAGAAAACGCGGAAGAGCCGCCGCCATGAGCCAGCGGCAGGCGGCTCTTTCCGCGCATAATGGCGCCACACACGGAGAAGCAGCCGCCTCCTCTCAGTATGAGGCAGCTGTCTCTGTGCAGGACTCAACGGAGCGCGGAGAATCCGCTGCGTCAGACACGGCGGTTAGCGTGCATGCCCCCGCTGCGGAGGTACCGCAGAGTGGGGCTGGTGTGGCTGGGACACGTAGTCCCTCTAGATTTAGAGTGACGCGCGCGCGCACTCAGCCAGGATTTATATGACAGCCAGAAGTAGTCAGCTGACCAGGCTGGTCAGCTGACTCTGGCTCCACCACTCATTGGTCCAGCACCATGGGAGGTGCTGGAGAGGTACAGGTGCATATATACTGCTAGCTGGTCATTCCCCTGGTGTCTGGCGTTGCGATCACATATGTGGAAGCACTCAGATCCGTAGTCAGATCCGCAAGTGTGCCGGGACCAGCTGGAGCTGTAACCCTACACTTAGCTAGATTCTGTTGATAGCTTAAAGTACTAGTTTGATTGTGATTATCTGTTATGACTTCTTGCTTGCCTGACTATCCTCCTGAACGCTGATCTTGCACCTCGATATTTCTGATACTCTGTTGCCGAACCCCGGCTCGTTCCTAGACTCCGCCTCAGCCTCCTGATTCTGTACCTCGATATATCTGATACCCCGTTGCCGAACCCTGCCTGTACCTAGACTCCGCCTCTGCCTTCTGAATCTGTACTTTATCTGCCCGTGTGTGTACGACCTGGCTTGTCCGACCTCGAGAACCGACCTTACCCTTGGAGGCGGTTCCTCGTCCTGTCAGTGACATCTCTTCCTGAGTGTCACTTTCAGACAATCCTTCCTACTGTCAGTCTGATTCCTCCCGTCTTGGAGAGCTCAGGTCTGCGGAAGGAATCTGTGCAGTACTCCTTGCTGCACTGAGGCCTAGTCCTTGAAGTGTTACTGTTACACCAAACACTACACTCTACTCAGGTGAACAGAGGTTAGCTAGTATATCGGATTATCGGTGATACTGCAGATCACTTATAATCTGGTATATATCTGTATTCCCAGTGATACTGCAGATCACCGGTAATCAGATCCTCTCTGTGCTTCACCGATCGTTACCGTCTAGAGTCTATCCCTCCATCTCGTCAATCAGTAAAAGTTCATCTAATTTGTACCATGATGAGGCAACTGATCTTAGCAAACTGAGGAACTGCCAATATCCCAACTTTTTTCCTGCTTCGATCCTCAATAGATCTTAATCTCCAGATGGAAAAATTATTTATAATTAGAGAGCACCCAGAATACCCCACTAATCATCTCAAAATAGACTGGAACAATATAGAAAGGCTAGACAATAACAAAAGAGTTAATCCGCCACCCCTGTATATACAGGCAGTGTGCTAGGGTTGATATAATATGCAAAAAGAGGGGGAGGGAAAGAAACCCTGTATACAGCACCACTCAAAAAGCCATTTTAGGGTATCAAAAGTATCAAATATCTTTATTATTTCAAAATTGACAATGTATTGCACTTCATATAATATTCAATAGTTAAAAACAATTAAAAGATGGGGCACAAACCCAACAAACACTCTCTGTCATAATACCCCTGTGCTTGATACACTATACAAAATATATATATATATATGTGTGTTATATGTCAAAATACACAAAAACCTCCTTATCCAATATTGGAATGATATAGAATGTCCTCATAGGGCTCAAATGAGCCCTAGTCGGATAGAACCCGGGTTCAGTATAGGCTGATATAAGAGACAGCAATTCACTGTCATAAGTGATGAGAAAAACCTGAAATCAAAAGGAACAACGTGTGCAATTATACTTGCATAGTAGAGAAAAATTTAGTACATAGAAAACCACTATAGGGAAAAAGCAGGACCAGTGAATAACAGGTGACAGCCTGTAGTGAGGGAAAAAGGGAGACTATACTTAGCCCGGTAACATCGAGGAGGAGGCAGGCACAGCGGGGCAGAGAGAGGCAAAAGGTCCCCCAGCCAGGACGACTAGTTTCGCGGGTATTATCCCGCTTTATCAAGCTGCGGGGGGAGAGACCGTGCTGTTCCGCCGCCATAGCGGCGTTTAAATACAAATGGAGGAGCGTCATGAAGCTGTCCGCCCACCCAGAAGTGACGTCACCCGGGGCGGACCTGCTGGGAGCACATGTCCAGAAGCGCAAACCACGCTGGAGCGCGGAAGTGTTAGGTACGTATCTAGCAGCGCTGTAAACATTATTTCTGATGTCTGCAACAGTATATAAATTCTAAAAGGGGCACAAAGGGAGTGATAAATCCCTAGGCAGTCAGCCAGAATATGCCACACAATGCTTATAATACTATTATGATCGGAATATGCAACCAAAGGAATGCGCATAATAGATCTGCTATATTTAAGGGGGCACCCCAGACCAACATACAAAGTTTAAGAAATGCCCAGAAAAAGAGACCACAAGAGGAGTATGTCCCTGACATAGGAAAGATAAGCCCAATCACCACAGGAAGACAAAAGTATATGTGTATGCATAAATTAAACATGGAGAAAAATCCCACATGGCCTCAATAAAATGCACATAGGAGGTCCTGATTATATTTGCTAATTTTCAAGATGGGAAATCTTCCATATACATATTGAGCCTGATGTTCATGATGGGAAATCTTCCATAACTTTTAAAGCATACAAATTTCAAGATGGGCAATCTTCCATAAATCACATGAGTGTCACAAAGGCCAATACCGGATATCTTGTAGTTCCATGTGGAGGGTCCCCAAGCAAAGACAAAAATGCACAAACCGAGGGTCAATGACCCACAACCTCACATCCCTGTTCAAAAGTGTCCCATACTTCGACATATAAGGAGAGAAACAGAGAAACCATTACTATGTATCAGATGAAGGGCAAAACTAGGCACTCCGATAGTGATTGTTAACTGTCCCATCATAAAATCATCACAAATCGATCCAAACATATGGATAAGGACATCCCTATATATACAAATCCCAACATACAAAATTGGTCTCACCCAAGGAAGCCTGACCAGTCTATTTCCTCATTTAGGCCCATAGGTGACATGCTATTCAGTTGGCAAATCCATCTAGCCTCCTTTTTCAAAAGCTGTTTTACTATATCACCCCCTCTAATGTTCAATCTAATCTGTTCCACCCCACACACCTTTAGACCACTACTTGAGCCATGATGTTGATGGAGGAAGTGGGATGCTACCGAGGTCAATTTTTTGCCCTCTTCCAAATGTTTGGGGGCCAATCTTATATTAGATAAATGCTGCTGTATACGAGTTTTTAGCATATTTTTTGTTTGACCCACATAGAGCTTCTGACAGGGGCAAGATATCACATAAATCACCCCCACACTTTTACAATTTATAAACCTATTGATCTTAAAATTCTTGGTCCCCCCACACATACCAATGTCTGTGCAGGGTCTCATATACCTACATATGTTGCAGTCACCACAAGGGTGACTGCCACGAAGAGAACCAATGCATTTTCTCTCCACATTCATATAGTGGCTTGAGCAAAGTTTGTCTTTCAAGGAGGGGCACTTTTTTGCGGAAATGGAGGCATGTGGACTAATATATTTTGCCACGGTCGTATCTGACTGTAAAATGGGCCAGGTATGGTTTAAAACTCTGTAAATATCTCTCCACTGATTGTTATAAATTGTACTGAGTCTCACCATCCCATCAGTATTTCTTTGAACACTGTGAAGTAGTTCACTTCGTGTACTGGTTTTGGCTCGTTGATAAGCCTTGGATATTACTTTCTTAGGATATCCCCTCTCTTTAAATCGATTTGAGAGACTCCGTGCCTGTGAACAAAAATCAGTATCATTAGAACAAATTCGGCGAGCTCTTAAAAACTGTCCTGTCGGAATGTTATCACGTAAAGATTTGGTATGCGCACTTTTGTAATGCAACAGGGAATTCACTGCAGTCTGCTTACGAAACAAGTCTGTCTGCAAACGGCCCTCTGTGTCAATCTTAATCTTAATATCCAGGAACTCCATTTCTGTGAACGAGATATGTCTAGTTAGTATAATGTTCATATCATTATTATTAAGTGCGTTTGTAAACTCATCACAAAGTTCACGAGGCCCATCCCATAACATGAAAATATCATCTATGAATCTATGCCAACCTAAAATACAGGGGTGAAACTTCTCTAGAGACTGTCCAAAGACCACTTCTCTTTCCCAAAGTCCGAGGAATAAATTCGCCACTGATGGCGCACATTTCGCGCCCATCGCAATACCACATGTCTGTTTATAAAAATGATTGTCAAAAACAAAATAGTTGTGGCCCAATACAAAATCCGTTAGTTGTAAGATAAATTTCCTCAATTCTCCTTGTTGATTATCCTCAGTCTCTAAAAAGTATCTAATAGCTTTCAAGGCCCATTCATGTGTGATGTTAGTGTATAAGGATTCAACATCAAAACTCACTAAGATGGTACCTGGAGGTACAGATAGGTCTTCCAAAATTTTTAGAAGATCCATGCTGTCTCTTAGGTGGGAATTCAGGCTTGTGACATGTGGTTGTAGGAAGAAATCGATGAACTGACAAGATGGCGCTGTCATGCTTCCAATCCCGGATACTATGGGTCTTCCTGGGGGACAAGTTAAATTTTTATGAATCTTAGGTAACAAGTATAACGTAGGTACCACAGGATGTTTTACAGTCAAGAAATCATATTCTTTATTGGAAATGATACCTCTATCTTTTGCTGTCCACAAAATATCATCGAGGAGTACCTTGTAGTATTCCGTCGGGTTTCCAGGAAGTTTCACATAGTTTGTTCTGTTGTTCAATTGTCTTCGTACCTCTTCTAAATACATGTTCCGGGGCCACAAAACAATGTTACCACCTTTGTCTGCCTCCTTAACAAGAAACACATCATTGTTAGACAAATTGGTCACTGCTTTAAGTTCATCTCTAGTGAGGTTTTTGCCTTGGTTAGGTATTAAAGGTAAGGATACAATTTCTCTCCAAGTATTTTCAAAAAATATTTTTATAGCTGGACATGTATTAAAAGCTATCATACACTTTGAGGGAGGACGAAACATCCTAGTTCGTCTACTCACCTCCAATGATTGTTGGTTTTCATCCAACAGATCCATCAGGTCATCAAAGACCTGTCTATCCGCTGAGTCCAGATTTGGAAGTGGTATATTATCATTTTCAAAATATTTTTTAAAAAGCAATTTTCTGCAAAATAAGTACAAGTCTTTAAGAAATTCAAATTTATCAAGGCTCTTTGTCGGCGAGAAAGATAACCCCCTTGCAAGTACACTCCGTTCTAGGTCTGACAGTTGATAATCAGACAGATTGATAATTTTCAATCCGTCAGATGATGTACCCTCGGACGTTTGTTGGGTGGAATTTGTTGAGCTCTGAGAAGCCTTTGTCTTATATCTCCTACCACCCCTCCTGGTTCGTTTTCTAGGTCGGCATCGCTGTCTGATAAAAAATCACTAGCAGAGTCTGTGGAATGATGTGCATTCCCATCATTCTCCACTGGGGGGGCCCTAGGTGTTTTTGGACCAGCACCCTGTGGATCCTGGGGTTTGGGGAACCTTCTCCGTCTCCTCCTATTCCCCCTATGTCTCCATCTATAGGCTGCCCCATTCACATAGTCCTGCCGATCCCTATTCAATTTCTTTTGTTTACCATCCACTATAAATTGCTCAAAATCCGCCATATCCTTTTTTAGTTGTGTCAAAAATGGTTGAATGATGGTGTTCCTATCTAAGGCCTGCATAGCTAATTCCAGCTCTTTTAATTCATCTTTCTTTTTAATGAGTAGTCTTTCATCATGCTCAATTAACATATCGATGATTATAACTGAGCACTTGCCCAAACCCTCCTCCCAAGTGGTTTTGTATTCGTCCATAACCTCCCATGTGGGAAAAATTTGGACCCTTAAACCACGAGGATAAATTCGATCCTTCTTGTATTGTTTCAAACTGTGTATATTCCACCACAATTTCAAAAAAGATTTATTAACTTCCTTGAAGGTTCTACATAGTTTTTTGGCCTCGCTAGGAACACCATCATTGGACTGTACAGATTCACCTCCCAAAACCAGCTGTAATCTGCGATTCCACCCCTCCTCCAAGGCCTCAATGAAGCCCTCCATTATGGAATATTACAATGAAGTGCAAAAAAATGGACAATGCCAAAATTTCATAAAAAAAGGGGGGGGGGGGCAGTGAATATGCCTAAAATTACATGTATAGAGAGGCTTGTTAAATTTTTATATACAGGGAGCCGGATTGAAGGAGGGACACAAAAGGGTGTCCCCCTAGAGGCAAGACAATAACAAAAGAGTTAATCCGCTACCCCTGTATATACAGGCAGTGTGCTAGGGTTGATATAATATGCAAAAAGAGGGGGAGGGAAAGAAACCCTGTATACAGCACCACTCAAAAAGCCATTTTAGGGTATCAAAAGTATCAAATATCTTTATTATTTCAAAATTGACAATGTATTGCACTTCATATAATATTCAATAGTTAAAAACAATTAAAAGATGGGGCACAAACCCAACAAACACTCTCTGTCATAATACCCCTGTGCTTGATACACTATACAAAATATATATATATATGTGTGTTATATGTCAAAATACACAAAAACCTCCTTATCCAATATTGGAATGATATAGAATGTCCTCATAGGGCTCAAATGAGCCCTAGTCGGATAGAACCCGGGTTCAGTATAGGCTGATATAAGAGACAGCAATTCACTGTCATAAGTGATGAGAAAAACCTGAAATCAAAAGGGTTAACAGTGAACAACGTGTGCAATTATACTTGCATAGTAGAGAAAAATTTAGTACATAGAAAACCACTATAGGGAAAAAGCAGGACCAGTGAATAACAGGTGACAGCCTGTAGTGAGGGAAAAAGGGAGACTATACTTAGCCCGGTAACATCGAGGAGGAGGCAGGCACAGCGGGGCAGAGAGAGGCAGAAGGTCCCCCAGCCAGGACGACTAGTTTCGCGGGTATTATCCCGCTTTATCAAGCTGCGGGGGGAGAGACCGTGCTGTTCCGCCGCCATAGCGGCGTTTAAATACAAATGGAGGAGCGTCATGAAGCTGTCCGCCCACCCAGAAGTGACGTCACCCGGGGCGGACCTGCTGGGAGCACATGTCCAGAAGCGCAAACCACGCTGGAGCGCGGAAGTGTTAGGTACGTATCTAGCAGCGCTGTAAACATTATTTCTGACGTCTGCAACAGTATATAAATTCTAAAAGGGGCACAAAGGGAGTGATAAATCCCTAGGCAGTCAGCCAGAATATGCCACACAATGCTTATAATACTATTATGATCGGAATATGCAACCAAAGGAATGCGCATAATAGATCTGCTATATTTAAGGGGGCACCCCAGACCAACATACAAAGTTTAAGAAATGCCCAGAAAAAGAGACCACAAGAGGAGTATGTCCCTGACATAGGAAAGATAAGCCCAATCACCACAGGAAGACAAAAGTATATGTGTATGCATAAATTAAACATGGAGAAAAATCCCACATGGCCTCAATAAAATGCACATAGGAGGTCCTGATTATATTTGCTAATTTTCAAGATGGGAAATCTTCCATATACATATTGAGCCTGATGTTCATGATGGGAAATCTTCCATAACTTTTAAAGCATACAAATTTCAAGATGGGCAATCTTCCATAAATCACATGAGTGTCACAAAGGCCAATACCGGATATCTTGTAGTTCCATGTGGAGGGTCCCCAAGCAAAGACAAAAATGCACAAACCGAGGGTCAATGACCCACAACCTCACATCCCTGTTCAAAAGTGTCCCATACTTCGACATATAAGGAGAGAAACAGAGAAACCATTACTATGTATCAGATGAAGGGCAAAACTAGGCACTCCGATAGTGATTGTTAACTGTCCCATCATAAAATCATCACAAATCGATCCAAACATATGGATAAGGACATCCCTATATATACAAATCCCAACATACAAAATTGGTCTCACCCAAGGAAGCCTGACCAGTCTATTTCCTCATTTAGGCCCATAGGTGACATGCTATTCAGTTGGCAAATCCATCTAGCCTCCTTTTTCAAAAGCTGTTTTACTATATCACCCCCTCTAATGTTCAATCTAATCTGTTCCACCCCACACACCTTTAGACCACTACTTGAGCCATGATGTTGATGGAGGAAGTGGGATGCTACCGAGGTCAATTTTTTGCCCTCTTCCAAATGTTTGGGGGCCAATCTTATATTAGATAAATGCTGCTGTATACGAGTTTTTAGCATATTTTTTGCTTGACCCACATAGAGCTTCTGACAGGGGCAAGATATCACATAAATCACCCCCACACTTTTACAATTTATAAACCTATTGATCTTAAAATTCTTGGTCCCCCCACACATACCAATGTCTGTGCAGGGTCTCATATACCTACATATGTTGCAGTCACCACAAGGGTGACTGCCACGAAGAGAACCAATGCATTTTCTCTCCACATTCATATAGTGGCTTGAGCAAAGTTTGTCTTTCAAGGAGGGGCACTTTTTTGCGGAAATGGAGGCATGTGGACTAATATATTTTGCCACGGTCGTATCTGACTGTAAAATGGGCCAGGTATGGTTTAAAACTCTGTAAATATCTCTCCACTGATTGTTATAAATTGTACTGAGTCTCACCATCCCATCAGTATTTCTTTGAACACTGTGAAGTAGTTCACTTCGTGTACTGGTTTTGGCTCGTTGATAAGCCTTGGATATTACTTTCTTAGGATATCCCCTCTCTTTAAATCGATTTGAGAGACTCCGTGCCTGTGAACAAAAATCAGTATCATTAGAACAAATTCGGCGAGCTCTTAAAAACTGTCCTGTCGGAATGTTATCACGTAAAGATTTGGTATGCGCACTTTTGTAATGCAACAGGGAATTCACTGCAGTCTGCTTACGAAACAAGTCTGTCTGCAAACGGCCCTCTGTGTCAATCTTAATCTTAATATCCAGGAACTCCATTTCTGTGAATGAGATATGTCTAGTTAGTATAATGTTCATATCATTATTATTAAGTGCGTTTGTAAACTCATCACAAAGTTCACGAGGCCCATCCCATAACATGAAAATATCATCTATGAATCTATGCCAACCTAAAATACAGGGGTGAAACTTCTCTAGAGACTGTCCAAAGACCACTTCTCTTTCCCAAAGTCCGAGGAATAAATTCGCCACTGATGGCGCACATTTCGCGCCCATCGCAATACCACATGTCTGTTTATAAAAATGATTGTCAAAAACAAAATAGTTGTGGCCCAATACAAAATCCGTTAGTTGTAAGATAAATTTCCTCAATTCTCCTTGTTGATTATCCTCAGTCTCTAAAAAGTATCTAATAGCTTTCAAGGCCCATTCATGTGTGATGTTAGTGTATAAGGATTCAACATCAAAACTCACTAAGATGAAAGGCTACTTAACATTCCAACTTAACCCCAAAAGATTGAATACTCATCTAGAGTGTTGGTCTCACATAACAGGTTTAGATCCAGTCTTCCCCCACCCTTCCTCCTTTATATCCCCTCCCTTTCCCCATCCCACTGATTTAGCAGGTCTTTAGTAACCTCTAACTTCCCCGGTCAAAAGCAAGAATTGTTTTGAGGAACCGGAGTAGGTTAGGGTTTTCCATATAATATATATTTAGCCTTAAAGGACTTCTGAGGCCAAAATCCGGGCCCAAAACATAAAAAAAGTTAGCTACCTTCATGGCTTTGTAAGGCACGGAGGACGCCGTCCGCGCCCTCCGTGCCGTTCCGCCTGGTCCCCTCTGGTGAATAGCCCCCCGAAAGGCTGCGACCCCACGGTCCGGGTCGGCATCTTCTGCCCCTATAAAGATGGCCGCCGGAGCTGGCCACGGCTGCGCAGTCCGCATAGCCGCTACTGCTGCTGCGCAGCTCTAGGGCCAACCCCCCGATCACGTAACAGGCAGCGTGGATCGGAGGGTTGGCCCTAGAGCTGCGCAGCCGCAGTAGCGGCTATGCGGACTGCGCAGCCGTGGCCAGCTCCGGCGGCCATCTTTATAGGGGCAGAAGATGCCGACCCGGACCGTGGGGTCGCAGCCTTTCGGGGGCTATTCACCAGAGGGGACCAGGCGGAACGGCACGGAGGGCGCGGACGGCGTCCTCCGTGCCTTACAAAGCCATGAAGGTAGCTAACTTTTTTTATGTTTTGGGCCCGGATTTTGGCCTCGGAAGTCCTTTAAGTAATAATTGCTACAATATTTAAGTAACTATGTTTGTTTCTCTTTTCAAACTGTCAAGTCTAAATTTTTTCTGTTGGTAAACTACACCTGCTCCATGTCAATTGGGCTTACTTTTTTGCACAGGAAAAAATCATCTGGGTCTATCTGTCAAGTTTTGATTGAGAATGTTCTTGACAGATCTATGGTTACCTGAGAATTTAGTAATTCCTGCGAGTTATCCTCCCTCACATGTGTTCTTTTTTTCCAAAAGCTTGTCTCTTTCTGTCCCTCTTGCCTTGGTTTTTGCTTCCTTCACCAAATTGTTCGGAAAGTACTTATTCTTCAATTTTCTGGAGAGTATTTTGGCTTGTTCTTCATACACCTCAATGAGCTTGATTCACTAACCGGCGCTAAGCCGGTTAGTGAGCCTTAATATCTAGTGGGTGCAAATCACAGAGTTAGGTGGTTTGCGCTCACACATCGCGCACAGCAGTGTGCGCAGTGCGGTGCGCCGGTAATAGTGCACGGTGCAACGATAACATCGCACCCACTGCCCTGTGCGACGTTTGCAGGGCAGCGGGTGCGATGTTATCATCTCACCCTGCACTATTACCAGTGCACCGCACTGCACACGCTGCTGTGCGCGATGTAGCTTTGCGCGGCTGTTAGTGCGCGCAAAGCTACTTTTGGGGCACTAAGTGGCTTTTCACTCTGGCACTAACATTTAGCGCCGGTTAGTGAATCAAGCCCATTGTCTATGCAGTTCTTCCTGATTCTTAACAATTGTCCACATGGAATGCTTTGAGATGGCAACTCCTAAAGTCAATATAGGAATTTGAATCATCGATTTAAAATGGTTTCTCGACTTTATCTCATTAGATTGTTCATATAAAACTAAATCCAAATATTCTATGCTACCTTCATTTGAGTTTAAGGTGAACATCATACCCCAATAGTTGTCATTTAGATAATCTTGGAGCTATATAGCAGATTTCATATCCCCCTTCCATATGATGATCAAGTCATCTATGTATCGCCTGTAGAACTGAATCTTCCCCATGAATAAGTTATTTGGTCTTAGTAATAGTTTCTCAAAGAGGCCCATCGTAAGATTCAAGTAATTAGGGGCAAATATGGCCCCCATGGCAGTACCCTTGTTTTATAGATAAATATCATCCGAAAATGTAAAATAGTTATGTGTTAGAGTAAAAAATGCAACTTTTGTTTTATCAGTAAGTTCTCGTCTTTTTCCAGAAGTGCCATAATGCTCTCAGACCCACGTTATGTGTTATATTAGAATATAGAAAGGTTACATCCAGAGTGATCCACCTCAAACCATACTCCCAGTTTAAGTCTCGTAATTCTTGAAGTAAATGAGTCGAGTCTCTCAGATATGAGGGAAGTTTCTTGATGTAACCTTGTAGGTGTATGACCAATAATTCAGAGAGGTGTGAGGTCAAGGATCCAATTCCTGCAATGATATGTCGGCCTGGGGGATTGACTAAGCGTTTAGGTATTTTCAGCAGGAAGTGAAAGTGGGTGATTTTGGGGTGATGTGTGGTAACATAATAGTTTTCTGTATTTTTGAGAATTCCTTCTTCGCAGGCCCATTTGGTAAGAAAGTTCAGTGATTTAGTAAAGCTTTCTGTTGGGTCAGTAGTAAGTAGCTCATTTGATTCCGTGTCCCCTAATCTCTGGACTTCTGTTATAAAATCCTCCCCATCCATAATCACTGTCCCCCCACCCATCACAATATTCAGACATGACGTCAGATCTTTAATCGCTTTGTTTTCTTCTTTAGTGAGATTATGCTTGGTGTTGGTTTGGTGTTGTCCATTAGAGATGGCCCGAACAGTTCCCGGCGAACTTCAGTGGTTATGGCGGTTCGATTCGCCTCCTATACTACATCATTAGGGTCAACTTTGACCCTCTTCATCACAGTCAGCAGGCACGTTGTAGCCAATCAGGCTACACTCCCTCCTGGAGCCACACCCCCCCTTATAAAAGGCAGGCAGCGTCAGGCTTTTCACTCACTCGTGTGCCTGCAGTAATTAGAGAAGGGATAGCTGCTGTGCAGAGACCTATAGGGAAAGCTTAGTTAGGCTCTTGTAGGCTTGTTAGCTTGCCCTTTGCTGATTCTTATTGCTAAAAAAGCACCCCTCAGCAGCTCTTTTGAGAGCTAATCTTGTTCTTGTGATCTATTTTTTTTTTGTGGCCCACTTGCATTATATACAGCCCTGTAAGTCAGTCGCGGCTGGCCTTTGGCCCCTTGGTGGTATAATTACTACTGTGCCAGGTGCACATTATAATACCCATCACTGCATATACCTACCTGTTGTTCACAGTACACCCACCTACGTACGTGAGCGCACGCAGTGTCACTGTGCCTGTCCGGTACCTGTTTGTGTGTGACAGGTGCACATTATAATACCCATCACTGCATATACCTACATGTTGTTCACAGTGCACCCACCTACCTACGTGAGTGCACGCAGTGTGATATACCACTCCGTGCATACCTTTTAACTGCACCTGTGTGACTGACTGCACATTGTATTAGTCAAGTCAGTGCATACCTTTTACTTCATCCCCCACAATATGGACAAAACAAAAGGCAGAGGCAGGCCACCTGGCAGGTCTGTTCGAGGTCGCGCTGTCATGATTTCGTGTGGCCTTCGACCAAAGTACAGTGTTCAGAAGAAGGCACGTGCCATCAACCCCCAATATTGTCAGGACGTAGTTGACTATTTAACACAGAACACCTCATCTTTCTCAGCTTCCACACGGAAGCATGACATATCTTCCTCCTCCTGCTCTGATTCTGGCACCCCATTTAACACTCAGTCAGCCGCCAACACCAAAGTGCCATCACCCCAGGGCTCGGCGGTGTGGACATTTGTTGTGTGTGTCTGCCTCAGATGAAAGTAATGCCATCTGTACCCTCTGCCACCGAAAATTGAGCCGTGGAAAGACCAAGATCCGCATAGGGACAACTACCTTACGAAGGCACATGATTACAAAGCACAAACTACAATGGGATGACTACCTGAGGAGGGGCACACCTACGATAATAAGGTCATTGCTTCATTGTGGAAAGACCAAATTTGATCAGCTGGACAGTCACAGTTGTTCTATCATTGAGCTACCACAGCCCGGTGACCATATGGGCTTGAAAACCGCCACGGCCTGCACTCTCGCCATGAAGCGCACCAGTCCAGCACGGCCGTCACAACACAAACAGCTATTTGCGGTGCGTTACATAGTGAGTTTGGTGTGTCAGTGTGAAGCAGTACTCTAATTACACTCCCTGATTGATGTATACACATGCAAGATGTTTTAAAGCACTTTAGGCCTGCAATTTAGCATTCAGTGTGATTTCTGCTCTTAAAACGCTGCTTTACGTAAAATCCAGATTTTTCACCGGGATTTTTGGAGTCTCACTCATCCATGCCCCCCTCCAGGTGTTAGACCCCTTGAAACATCTTTTCCATCACTTTTCTGGCCAGCATAAATGTTTCTAGTTTTCAAAGTTCGCCTCCCCATTGAAGTCTATTGCGGTTCGCGAAAGTTCACGCGAACCGAAGTTTTGTGGAGGTTCGCGAACCGAAAATCGGAGGTTCAGGCCATCTCTTTTGTCCATCTCCAGGTTACTAAAATCCTCGAGAACCTGTGTGTAAAAGCTCTCCACAAAAAGGCCCTTATAGGTTGTTGGGTAGAAGGTGGACTTATTTTTCAGTTCAGTATGTATGTACCTTTCCATCTCAAACTCATGTTTGTAAGTACCTGAATTGTAGTGTCCTTATTGAGTATAATGGGTGTGATATGTTTATCCTTCTTGTCTCTTTGTCCTTGCAGCTTTTTCAGGGCGAAATATCATTGTAGTGTCAATTTGTGTGTAAAGGCGTTGAGATCTAAAAATCATTTATATAAATTAGCTGGTGCCTTATATAAGCAGAATTATAGGCCTCTCTCAAGGACTTATTTTTCTTAAAGAGAAACTCCGACCAAAAATTGAACTTTATCCCAATCAGTAGCTGATACCCTCTTTTACATGAGAAATCTATTCCTTTTCACAAACAGACCATCAGGGGTGCTGTATGACGGATATTGTGGTGAAACCCCTCCCACAAGTAACTCCTCCCACAAGTAAAGTTCGAACTTTTGTGGGAAATAGCTGTTTACAACTGTTTCCAACTGCCAAAAACCATGCAGCAGCTACATCACCTGCCAACAGTAAAATGTTCCCTGGAGTTCCTCTTTAATCACAAGGCCCAGTGGGCAGGACCAGATTACTGACCAGGCAACAGAAGCAGTCGCTTGGGGCCCCATTCAGAGTCAAAGGGGCTGGATGGTATAATGGTTAAAGGGACTCTGAGCAGTGCAGTAACTATGGAAAGATGTATATCATTTTAAAGCTCTCTTTCTCCTCTTTCCAATGATATATAAACTGCCGCCCCATGCCTTTTAGTTTTCGCTATTTTTGCGATCAAAATCGCGTCCACAGCAATTTCGATTGCAAAAATAGCGAAAACTAAAAGGCGTAGTTTATCTATCATTGGAAAGAGGAGAAAGAGAGCTTCAAAATGATATGCATCTTTCCATAGTTACATTGTATTACACAGGATGACTTTTCTCCAAAGTCGGCAGCTCGATTCAGCACAATACAATGAAATATAAGGAACCCAGGGGGATATAACTACAAACATCATGCTGGTAGGTGTGAGGATGTAATTAATTAGTTGTGGGTATGCTTAAAAGGACACTGTAGGGGGGTCAGGGGAAATGAGTTGAACTTACCCGGGGCTTCTAATGGTCCCCCGCAGGCATCCTGTGCCCGTGAAGCCACTCCCCAATGCTCTGGCCCCGCCTCCAGTTCACTTCTGGAATTTCAGACTCTAAAGTCTGAAAACCACTGCGCCGGCGTTGCCGTGTCCTCTCTTCCCCTGATGTCACCAGGAGCGCACGGTGCAGGCACAGACCATTACTGGGCCTGCGCAGTACGCTCCTGTTGCCATCAGCGGGAGTGAGGACATGGCAACGCAGCAGCAGTGGTTTTCAGACTTTAAAGTCTGAAATTCCAGAAGTGAACCAGAAGCGGGGCTGGAGCATTGGGGAGTGGCTGCGGGGGACCATTAGAAGCCCCAGGTGACTTCAACTCATTTTCCCCTGACACCCCTACAGTGTCCCTTTAAAGGCATACCCACAGGCACTGCTCGGAGTCCCTTTAAGGGCTCTGCCTCTGACACAGGAGACCAGGGTTCGAATCTCGGCTCTGCCTGTTCAGTAAGCCAGCACCTATTCAGTAGGAGACCTTAGGCAAGTCTCTCTAACACTACTACTGCCTATAGGGGGCGTCCTAGTGGCTGCAGCTCTGGCGCTTTGAGTCCGCCAAGAGAAAAGCGCAATATAAATGTTATTTGTCAAATGATGCCGTGCTCTGCTGATTGTCTTCAGAGCCAGGCTCTCCTCCTAGGTCCCCCTCCTGCTACTGTGCGCTCTGCCGCTGCCCACTCCTCCCTCCCTTCCCGCAGAGAACCACAGCTGCAGCAAGAATGATAGCAGCAGATGGCAAACGCTCACTCACCTATCCATGATCCAAGCGATAGAGATCCTGTCATCTGAAACCCATCTGTCTCTTCTACAGTGCAGCCGCTCGCTCTGAACTTCCTGATTCTCAGATCAGACAGGAAGTAGGAAGTAGTAATAGTAGTAGTAACAGAGTGGCAGCACTCTAGAGGAGACAGATGGACTCCGGATGATGGGACCTCTATTGCTTGGATCGCAATAGGTGAATGTGAGTCATCTGGTGCTGTCATTTTCCCCCACTGCGGCTGCCTTATCTGCTGGACTATTGTATTCACTGGGATGGAGGCTGCATGGTGGCTGTCTAGTTTGGGAGGAAATTGGTTGTTCGGTGGTGGGGGTGGTTATGTAATTCTGTCTGGGGAATGGCTTCCGGTTTGGCGGTGTCCAGAGCTTTCTGCTATTGCCAGGCTGGAGATGCAGGGGGAAAGTGCTGCCACTGTGATATCTGACGCCCTCTTCACAGGGGTGCCCCAGCCCCTGAGTGCAAATGTCCCAGCCATTTATCTCTCACTCTGCATTTTGCTGCTGCTATTCCCTGCATTGTGCACCCACAGAGGAAAGCGGGCTGTTGCCCATAGCAGCCAGTAGCTCAGCTGCCCCGGTGTGTGCGGCATATTGCTGTGCAGCTGCATCTTCTGATTCTGTTCTATTATGACATGATGGGGGGGGGGGGGGCAAATCAGTAACTTTGCTTAGGGCCTTAAGCCGGCTCTGCCAGTGGGGACGGTTTCTCTCCACTCAGGTATAGCAACCCCGACTTGTGAGTATATCTTTTGCTATATATAACTATATCCTGTTTTTTCTACGTACTACACTTTATTGGGCTCCTGGTGTCCCTGTGCTATTCTCCTTTCTCTGCATGATCCCACCTATACTGGGGGCACCTATGCCTGGCTACCTATACTGGGGGCACCTGTGCCTGGCTAACCGATACTGGGGGGCACCTATGCCTGGCTACCTATACTGGGAGGCTAAATATCATATCACAATTTTTACACCGTTGCCCTGGGTGCAATTTAGCCTAGAAACTGCCCTGTCAGTTTGCTTCATGGTAAGGCTGGCCCTGTGTACAATATAAAGAGAGAGCAAAAGATCCCTGGCACTGCTACTGTACTGTTTAATGAAACTTTATTTAAATTCTAGCAGACCCAAGCCTGTTTAAAAACGGGCTCTAGGGTCTGTGATTTTCGCCGCCGCCCGCTGCATGTACTGCATCAGCCACACACGTGCGCGCGCACACCCGTCCGCTCGCTCACACGCCCACCTGGCTCCCTGGCCCAGTCCCTGTCCTCCTGTCTGTGTGAGGCTGGGTCCGTGCTGCGCACATGTGCGCAGTAGCAAAAAGCACAGACCCAGCTACACAGAGACAACTGTTCCTGCTGTACGCAGGGACAGTTGCCTATTATTATATAGGATAATAAAATATATGCATACATAGTATTTCCACATACCTGTACTCAATGGTGTTGGGGGTGGGAGGTGGATACGCGTTAGCCTAATCACTGTTTTGTGTGGAAATGCTTCTTCCAAGGCTCTGTGTCAGAGGCAAGTAACTGTGGGAGAAACTGCAACAAACTCTGCGTAAATGTATGAACGGACAGAGGTACACTATTTACGATACCAAATCTAAACTCCCATTCCCCACATGCTTTCGTTCCCATAGACACAGTGAAATTATATTCGGGTTACTGCCCTGAAAGGTGGCTTTACATCACAAAAAGAGAAACTAATAGCAGAGACGAAATGTATACATTGGTTTAAATCTCTAGCTGAAATTTTTAACAAGGATACCAATGTCTTAAATTGGTATGAGGTTGATTATGATATTTAATGTCATAATTGTTTTTCAGCCTAGATTCATTGCATCTATTCTGCTTGTAGCTAACTCTTGAACTTGGAATTTACGATGCCTGTGTGCTAGGCAAAGTCTCAGTTATGTGATGATTGAGTAAACAAAAGGTCTTATCTGTTTGTCATAAATCAGCTAACATCCTCTCAAATCCCTATTTCGATGTTTTGTTTCAGTTGAGGCATTGCAATGACATGTAATTACGTTACCAAAAAATCCATCCCCTTTTGATGTTGCATGCATATAGCTGTCTGTTCTAACAAATTATAAGCACCCAGGATTCAGTGCAGCCACAATAAATGGTATCAACCTGATTCAAAACTTCTCTACTCTACTGCTACTACCTGAGATAAGGAGCAGTGTTATTTTATTTTTACAGAACCTTTTTTGAAAAATGTATTTACAATACTTTTTATTAAACATATGGTTTCATGAGAGCACGGAAATGGTTAACCCCTTTGTGTACATATAGCCTGTCTGAATGGCACAAACCTCAGCACAGATCGGCCACAGATGACAGCTCAAATTACAATGGTTCATTACTTCCAAATAAGGGATAATTATACAGACTGTTATCTCTAATTGCACACAGGGTGGGTTTTTCTGTGTTTTCCTTCTGTACTGTGGAAGAGTTTAGGTCCTCTTTAGGAATGCTAGTGTATGATGGACTTTATCAGCAACTACTTGGCCTTTGCACCCTGGGCTAAACTTGATAAAACGTAACAGAATAATTTACAGATTCTTTAACCTAACCTGTTTAGCCTGTAATCCAACATGTTAATAGCTTTAGGGAGCAATGTAAAAACCGTGCAGAAGATTTGAGTGCAGCCGGCCCCACCATAGGCCGTAATAGGAATTACGGCTATAGCGGCGCTTAGTGCGTAATTTGGACAGCGTCAAAAGACTGAGCACAAATTACTGCAAAAACACTGTGATTCGCCCGCCAGCAATAGCTGGAAGCCGAATTACATCTTTCCCCCACTATCCATGGTGTGCTAAAATGGTGGGTCATTTTAGCACAGATAAAATGGAAGACCTTAGGCTTCTAATTATTGTCATAATACTTATTGCCTGATAATAAACAAGGTGTAGGTTTTTGGAGGCACCCAAAGCTGTTAATGAATGCATTAACTTAAAGAGGTATGTATAACACCTAATAGAATCTTCCAAGTCAAAAGGTCTTTTAAGGCTTCTTTCACACTAAGACGTTGCGTTAGGTGCTACGTTAAGGTCGCATAATGTGCACCTAACGCAGCGCATGATGGTGGTGGCAGAGGACGTTAGCAAAGAGCCGCGTTAAGCGGCTCTTTGATGTGTCTGTGATGCGTACTATAGTACGCATGCGCTGGTGGAGACCACGTGAGCGGAACACTCCGCATCACGTGGTCCCACCAGTGATGTCAGCACAGTGCAGTGAATATTAATTAGCCATGTGGCTAATCACTGCGCCTGTGCAAGCAGGCTAACGCAGCAAAGCCGCTCTAACGCCGTAGCATGCTGCACTTTAGATTGACGTGCAGCATTACAATGTAACGCAACGTGGGCACTGTGAACAGCCCATTGCAGTTACATTGCTGTGCGCTGGGGAGCGTTACAGGCTGCACTAACGTGCGCCTGTAACGTCTCACTGTGAAAGCAGCCTTAGGGTCACATCAGTACTTTAGCAATGCGTTTTGTGGATCTGGTCCACTTCCTCCCATAAAGTGCCCATTTTGCTGGTCCTCACAATAGTATGAATGCCTCATTAGGAGTAATAGGAAGATTCATAAAAGCCTATTAACTCTACCACCAAATCTTATACTGTATGATCAAGTTATTTTCTAGTTGGAAGTTAAAAATCCTCTTCTGTTTGTTTTATTTTCTTTTAATTATTTTATTATCTTGTACCCCATGCAAGTTTGCCAGTTGATAGCCTCTTTTTAGGGGCACAGACACCCTATCCTGGCCCTTCTTTATAAACTCTGCAGTCTTTCAGCCATGGATTGGGAGATTATCTATACTGACCACAATCCAGTAGGGGACAGTCAGAAGAACCAGAATTTCTACCAGTGGTTGCCTGAGACCGGCAACTGAAAGTGTGTGATAGTGTGCATAGCCACTTATACTTACTTCCATCACCAAGTATAACATGCCAAGTATGGCTCCTAGCTCTCATAGCTTACTACATTTACTACTACTATTACTACATTTTAGCACTGAGGTTGCTTGTGCTAATAGGTTGTGCTCATATTTTGACCTCTTGCTCCCAAATAACAGATTTAAGTTTAGGAATAAAGAGGGCTGCTTGAGTCCAACATCAGATATATTTTTTTGTTATCGAACACAGCATTATGCTATTTTAATCATACATATAAAAGTTTAGTAAAAACAAATCGTTTTAGCAAAACTATTTTACAGACTTTCATATGTTTAGCACAAAGGAACATCTGGAGAGCATTCATGTGGACTTATGTTGTACTTCTATCAAATATATTTTGAGAGTATTGTCAAGGGTTACTTGTGATGATGCTGCCCAACAGAGTGTAAACACTGTCTATCATAAATGGATACATGCTGTAATAATGTGCAGAAACACCAGCCTACCTTCAGATCTGGAGCATTGACAGCAGCAGGATTGCATTCCCTGTCCTCTGTGCTGTACGAAGTTGTAGTAGGTTGAACAGTCCCTGTGCTGAGATCTCATGTATTCAATTGGCAATATCACCTTGATGCAATGTTTATTCTTTCAAAGAATATAACTGCCCATGCAGTTTAATGGAACACTAGATCTGAGTTGAAAATACAGGGCAGCCAAAAAATCTGAGTAGTATTTAAAACTCCTCCAGTAAAGACAGTTTGTATTATTTGTGTTCATATTTAACATTTCTTGTACTGGTATTTCTCTTAAAGGGCATCCAAGGTGAAAATCTTATCTATTCTCAGTCTCCTAAAAATGACTTTTTTTTTAGATATCGCACAGTTTTATTTTATTTTTAAATCTAATGTTTACGTTTTTACTGTTTCATTGTCTCTGCTCAATGACACCTTCATTGATGTATGTCAGAGCTCAAATATATGAATTATTGACCCCTTTTACCTCTTTCCTGCACTCAGAAGCATTTACTGACAGGAAAATATTTTATGGCTGTAATTACTTATCAGTGAGGGTTATGCTATAGTCTGACCCAGTCAGACCCTGTCCCAACCACCACAGCAGAAACTGTCACTTGTATACCTGATGTTTAACTTTTCCAGGCAGAGAAAGAAAAAAAGGAGCACAACCTAGTTATTTGTGTGCTTGGTACTGTACATAAACATATCTAGCTCATCATGTCACATGTCACCTCGGTTGTCCTTAAAGATACATTCATAATATGTTCAAAGGAATTCTTATTTTTTTATGTTGGTATTTTTCAGATCATGGTACAGCTGGGGGCCAACCTGGCAGAAAAAGGGGACAATGAACAAGGTCTGGATGAGGACAAGGTGCCTTTAATAACACCACTTGATGTTGACCAACTGGAACAACCATTTCCTGACAAGGTTAGATGTGAACTTTCACATTATAATAACCTGCATCCTGTGATGACCCATTAGCTTAGCCTGTTGTATCAGTTCAGTGATTGTTTAGTGTGCAAAATCCAGTTTTAGTAACGCTGTGTGTGTTACATCTTATAATGCCAATATGAATAATTTCATAAATGGCCACAAAATGTATCCAGAATATAGATGTCACAATAGTTACAATAGCTGAAGTCCTAATATAGGTATTATATATAGCTGAAGTCCTAATATATTTCATTATATATATATATATATATATATATATATATATATATATATATATATATATATATATATATATATATATATATATCCTAAAAGTTCGACAAGGATCTTTTGCAAAGAAAAATGTAGCTCTGTGACCCCCTTTTGCAGAGTTCCCGTAATGTTACAGACCATGTGGGCTGACATTATGCAATAGGTGGAGCCCCATGCTTGTGACCTCTGGTTTCTCAGGGGAATACCAGCCTTAATTGGGAGGGGGGGGGGGGGGGGAAGCATATAGGTTTTTTGAAATGAAATAAAAACATTTTTTCACAATTAATATGAGTTGAGATACATATTTCTTGTGCTGTATTATAACACATTTTACCCTATAAAAAAAATGTTATTTCTTGTACAAACCTATTTTTACATTCAGTCTTTTTCTCACTAGTTGATTGTGAAGACTCGGACAGAATATCAGTTACAGCAGAAGAAAAAAAAGAAAATGTATGTGCCTGGAATCAAGCGGCTAAACATCAACCTGTATGATGAGGTGTCGGAAAAAGTCAAGGTATATGCTTGGTTTCTTATGCCTCTTGATGTATGTGTGGGAAGCTGACATGGGTTCTCCTTATCTGAACAATGTACCTTTCATCCTTTTTTCCACACATCATTTAAATAATGTATTCTTTTCATTTTGATTGGCTGCTTGTGGATTGCTAATTACTGTAGTTTTGGGCTGAGATTCTTGTGTTTTGTACAGGCAATTATGCCATTATTAGAGTGCATGAATTTTCACTAACTGCACTTCTGTGGTAAATGTTAGCCAGGGCCACCTGGCCAGCTCATGACTGTGCTGTAGATCAGAAGCACAAACTACAGCACAGTCCTGTTGTGGTAAGGTGGACAATGTATGAGGATGAGCCCAAAAGAACTCTATGCATAAAGTAGAAGCTTGGATCATATCAGTGACCAATTTTAATATTTAATAAATTCATGAATGGTTTTACGCTTTGGAGGAAAGTGTAATTATTTGGAAGAGCACAGTGGAAACTGAGGAGGCAGAGGATCATGGCAGGCAGGGGGTGGCCTGTTAATAACCCAAAAGTGCTGCAGAGCCTGTCTGACCCTATAGACACTGAGGGTCAATTGGAAAGGGTGAGTGTCCCTCTTTAAAGAGACTCTGAAGTCTCCTAAAATCCCACTTTTTATTCAACATTTAACTTCAGCACTATAAGCCAAGCTAAACCGCTGCATCCCTACGGCAGAAAGCTGTTAAGAAACCCCCCAAATCCCCTGGGCAAAATGCGGGGATCGCATCGCAGCATCACACTGACAAAGCCCATGTGACATTGGGCGTAACGTATGTGGGCGAGGCTTAGAGGTGTTAGGCTGGAGTACAGCCTGGAGTGGAAACAATGCATGGCCAGCATTTGTGCGGTGAGCCGAGACTTCAACACAGGTACCTGTACAATCCAGCGGTGATGGATGCAAGCATATGGTGAGAGCCTTTGATCTATGTGCTGTTAACCAGAGAGGAGGCATAAGAGTCTGCTTACATCTGTGCTGTGAGTTGCTGTGATACACGGAGCACGTTGTGCTGAGCCTCAAATCTCATGGAAGAGCTTATTGCAGCAGCAATATATGAACTGCCTCATATGGTGAGAGCTTTCAGTTGATGTGCTGACTAGCTACCATAGTGTAGGAATTAAGGAGTGTTCCTACCTGTGCTGTGAGTTTGATATGACACTAAGAGCACGCTGTGCTGAGCTCATTAACCACAAGGAAGAACTCTCATCTTTCATATAAGGACTTTTTTGCATTGGATGCATGTGTTAGCTTCACTCTCCACTCCCTCCCTATCCTGTTGTTTATGAATTTTTTGCATTGGAGTTTGCACTTTGGATGAAAATCAGGAATTATGAAATCTTAGTGCAATAACCTGTAATTGAGAGCTGCATAATAGGTCGATTTTGAAGCAGTGATTCCATACACAGGCAGATAATTAGGTCGGCCGACCAATCTGAGTGTGGATGTGTTGTGTATGCAGGGATGCGTGTATCCAGGAGTACTCCTAGGTACTATGCCCACATCTTGTTTTTAGGGGGTTCATGTTTGTATGATGGAATGGGGTCACACTTTTTCTACAAATAAACATTTTTTCAAATAGATCGTTGAGTGGCAGTTGTTGGAGTGTGTCAACCTGCCTTCCCTCAGGAATATTTTTGAGGTGATCTATAAAATTTAAAGGGCCGGTTCACCAGTTTAATTAAAGTAGTTTTAAAGTGGTTTTCGCTTCCTAGTAGAGTCAGAGCTTAGCGCTGTAGCTCTGCCTCTACTCGCATCAATCCCCGCTGATTGCCGATTCTCCCTGCCCCTCTTAGTCTTCCTTCACTCAGAGGGGGGGGGGGGGGGGGGGCGGTGATTGATGCTAATGGAGGCAGAGCTACAGCCCTAAGCTCTGCTTCTCCTGGCAGCAAAGTTCACGACCAAGAAAGTCATGGATTTTTGCCCCGGTATTTAGAGGGTTTCTAAACAGCTTTCTGCTGCGGGATGCGGCGTTTTAGCTTGGCTTATAGTGCTGAAGTTAAATTTTGAATAAAAAGTGGGATTTTAAGAGGCTCCAGTGTTTCTTTAAGGGTGAGGTGGGGGCATTAATTCTACGTGAGGACGTTCTTCTGTCTGGTTTGTATGTTGGAAGTCTAGGGATTGGAAATACGTTTTCTTCATGATTTATCAGACACTGGCCTTTTTAAACTGAGCGCTACTCCTATGCATATTTTTATTAGATGCTTTAAAGTGAAATATAACCCTGCATTTCAACTTTGCTGTAAAACATAATTTACAGCATATTATATGCAAAAAGCATTTTTTTTTTACTAGACCAGCATTGGAAGGGTTACACAGGGCTTTAAAGTTCCTGGAGATTTCTGCAGACACATCCGAAGCTGAAATAGATACATTTTGTTTACATAAATGTATCTAAGTGTTGACTGTTACACACACTTTGGCTGTCCTCCAGCTCAGTCAGAGAGATGAGTCACATTCAACACTTAGATACATTTATGTAAACAAAATGTATCTATTTCAGCTTCGGATGCGTCTGCAGAAATCTCCAGGAACTTTAAAGTCCTGTGTAACCCTTCCAATGCTGGTCTAGTAAAAAAAAAAATGCTTTTTGCATATAATATACTGTAAATAATGTTTTAGAGCAAAGTTGAAATGCAGGGTTATATTCCGCTTTAAGTGACTGAATTTGTATTTAAGTTTTTGTGTTAACTTTTTTAACTGTGTGGAAAAAATGTTGACGACAACCAGCTATTTTATATACAGTAGTTGTAGTTTTCCATTCTTTTGTTCCTAAGCAAATGTTCGAAGAGGATCCTGTAGTCATTTAAATTATAAGTATCCTATGGAGTAGACGGTCTTTATAATTGTCACTTATTATTATTTTTTTATTATGTACCAACAACTTGTGTAGTGCTGTACATAGTACAAAAACATCTAGAGGGCAGCGGGGTGGAGGCACTAGGGGAGTAGACGAAGAAGTTAGCCGATGAGATGTTGAATCTCAAATTCTAGCTACTGTATAACAAGTGATAAGCTTGTCTGAAGAGGTATGTCTTGAGGGTGTGCTTGAAAATTTCCAGGCTTGGAACATAGCAGGAAAAGAGTTTCCAAGGAGAGGTGACACTCGTGAGAAGTCCTGGATACGAGTGTGAGAGGAAGTGACCAAGCTGGACGACAAGAGGGTCTCGTGGGAGCAGCGAAGGTTCCACGAGGGATTTTATCTGGAGATTAATAAAGAAACATAATGAGGGGATAGATTATGTAGGGAATTGTATGATAGTGATAGGAGTATGAACTGGATCATGTGGGTGATTGGCAGCTAATGGTGGTATTCAGAGTTCAGTAGTGTTCAGTAGTTACTAGAGAGGTGTCAGTCTGTTTTTTGGTAGGTCACAGAGTAGAGCGTTACAGTGGTCAAGATGGGAAATGGTTAGAGCATGCACAAGGATTTTAGTAGCTTCTTGTGTAAGGGAAGGAGATATTTTTGAGATAGAAGTAGCAGGGGGTGGTTGTGTTAATATATAGTTTGAGTGAGAGTATAAAGTCCAGTTACCCTCAGACAATAAGCTATAGGTGTTGATGTTATATCAAGTTTATTCACAATTCTCATTGCCATGCCACTTGTCCATTTAAAACTATTGAAATTAAAAACAGTAGTATTTCCTATTTATCATATATTACATTCAAGTGGCAATAATGTCTACAGCTGCATTGTGAAATTCTAATCAAATCATTGTGTTTATTTGGCTCCTCCAGCTGACTGGCCTGATCCTGATTACCATGGTGTTTCTGGCTTGCCTTCTTATGCTGGTGATGTACAAGGCTCTGTGGTATGAACAGCTCACTTGCCCTGAGGGTTTCATTTTCAAGGTACTGTGATGACATCCTATGACAATCAAAGAAAAATCCAGTAGAGCTTAGTGTAAAATGTAATCAGCTCTGTATACCACAATGACCAAACTATTTATTTAGATGTGTAATAAAGTGTTCTTAATTAATAGGTTGTTCTACTCAGTGGCGTAGCTAAGGAGCTGTGGGCCCCGATGCAAGTTTTACAATGGGGCCCCCCCAAGCACTCTATACATAATAATTGATACGGCGCGACAAAACCTGCCAATGACATCTACAGTGTCAGAGGTGCAAGAAGGGGATGGGGAACAGTTTGTTAATGATTACCACTATTCAAAGTATCTTTAGAAGTGATTATTATGAGCACAGGACCAATAGAGAGCTAATACTGTAGTTGAGGGAGGGCCCTTCGAGGCCCCTCTGGTCCAAGGGCCCCCGATGCGGTCGCAACCTCTGCAACCCTATTGCAGCCCCTGGTTCAAATTAACGTTCTAAAAATAACATTTTTTCTTTCCCACCATCCCCAAACAAAACAGTAAAGATATCTGTAAAAAAATTATGATGCATATTTTTTCCGCCGCATTATTTCCTCTCATTTGACTGCCAGGAGCTCCCTTTGTGCATCTCAGACCACCAGAGAAGCTGCTTCACCCATAAAGAATCTTGTGGTGTAGGGCTAGCCTATGGCACCCCTCATGATAATCTGTAGAAGTCAGGGAGCCCAGCAAACATACGTAATTGGCTCCCTTCTATCCCCCTACCCCCCAATATTCTGTCTGTGATCACATGACTGGTGCAGATCAATTCAGTGGTAGGTACAGCAGGGAGCAGTACTTGCTAGATTTCTTTTACTTAGAAAAGTATATTTCACATAATTTGCATGTAACTTTTATTTCATGATTCACTTATTTGAGTCCATGATAAGTGAGATGCAAAAACGATTTTAGCAAATACTCAGAAAATTCCTTTGTAAGAATAATCATTGTTATACATTGTGATGGCACTTAAATTTTTTCTGCAACAAATTAGGACCCTTTTCCATTGAGCCAAATCCAAATCATCAGCACATGCATACGTGTTGAATCGCTGCTGGTCAGTGTGGCGCTCACCCTCCAAGGCACTATGTTTTTTTTTTAGGTGGAGTGCACATGGAACTTAGATTGTGAGAAGCAGCTCCTACAGTTGTGTTCAAAATTATTCAACCTCCACTGAAAATGAGTGTTTTGGCCAGTTTGACATTGATTTTGATCATTTCAGTCATCTTGTTTACAATTAAATCGAAGAGGCACTTGTAAGTCAGACAAATATAACATAACATTTATAATGATATAACCACAAATGTCTTTTCTGTGCTCACATCATTATCAGATTTATTCAACCCCCAAGTGACATTCATTCTTAGTACTTAGTACAACATCCTTTTCCAGTTAGAACAGCTTTCAAACGGGAAGCATAGCTTGACACAGGTGTCTTGCAGTGATCTATGAGTGTCTTAGCCCATTCTTCATGGGCAAAAGCCTCCAGTTCAGTCACATTCTTAGGCTTGCGCACTGCATCTGCTTTCTTTAAGTCCCACCAGAGGTTCTTAGTCGGATTAAGTCTGGTGACTGCGATGGCCACTCCAAAATGTTCCAGCCTTTAATCTGCAACCATGCTCTAGTGGACTTGGAGGTATGCTTGAGATCATTGTCCCGTTGAAAGGTCCAACGTCTCCCAAGCCTCAGGTTTGTGACAGACTGCATCACATTTTCATCCAATATCTCCTGGTACTGAAGAGAATTCATGGTACCTTGCACACGCTGAAGCTTCCCTGTACCTGCAGAAGCAAAACAGCCCCAAAGCATGATTGACCCCCTGCCATGCTTCACAGTAGGCAAGGTGTTCTTTTCTTCATAGGCCTTGTTCTTCCTCCTCCAAACATAGCGTTGATCCATGGGCCCAAACAGTTCTAATTTTGTTTCATCAGTCCACAGAACACTATACCAAAACTTTTGTGGTTTGTCCACATGACTTTTGGCATACTGCAGTCGACTCTTCTTATTCTTTGGAGACAGCAAGAGGGTGCCTGGGAGTTCTGGCATGGAGGATTTCATTACGCAGTGTGCGCCTTATTGTCTGAGCTGAAACTTCAGTACCCGCACCTGACAAATCTTTTTTTTCAGTTCCTCAGCAGTCACACGGGAACTTTTCTCCACTTTGCGCTTCAGGCAGCGCACAGCAGTCAAAGTCAGTATCTTCTTTCTGCCACGACCAAGTAGTGTTTCAACAGTGCCCTTTGCCTTGAATTTGCGAATGATGCTCCCTATGGTGTCTCTTGGTATGTTTAACATCTTTGCACTCTTCTTATAGCCATTGCCATTCCTGTGAAGAGAAATCACCTCTTCTCTTGTCTTCCTGGACCATTCTCTTGACTTCATCATGTTTGTAAACACACCAGCAAATGTCTAGAAGGAGCTGAGTATCACAGTCATTTTAAATCTGCCTAATTGGTGCTCATTATGCTTAATTGCTGCTCATTAACATCCACAGGTGTTTTCAATACCTGATTAAAAACACTTGAATGAACCTTTGTTCTTAAGAGTGGTATTCTTTAAGGGGTTGAATAATTGTGTCAATGAAGAAAACACAAAAAAATGTAATACTGTATTACAAAAACAATTGGTAATTTTACCGTAGTTGCATTTGGTTCTTTAAAAAGTCCTTGTAATATTTCATTCTGAACACAATTACAAATGTACACTAAATTCCCTAAAACCCTTTACAGCATTGGGGGTTTAATAATTTTGAACACAACTGTATGTAGTGGGGAACAGGAGTTTGCTGTTATATCTGAATGGGGAAGTACGGTAAGTCTTCTGTAGTGGGGAACACTGATTGCAGAGGATGGTGTAGCCAGATAGCTAGGAGAGGGGTTTTAATCCTCTTGGAGCAGTGACAAACTTCTGCAGTAAGAATCTGTTAATCTGCTGAGTGCGTATCAGGGGAGTGTATTGATTGAAGTTTACTTCATGGAGTTGATGTGTCCATCTGTTCATTGATTTTGTGCAAGGATTTTTGCACCACTGATCCTGTTGGGTCACGTGATTGTGGATAGGACTTTGATTTTGAGTGGTAGCGCTGTTGTTCCTTTTGGACAATTTAAAACCATACCATGCATGAGCAGGACTGTGTAGTTTTGTTTTGCCAACATTATGCAAAACAATTTTGTGAAAATATGAAGTCACTAGCAAAAAATTCTGAAATTACTGAATGGAGCAAAATTTAATCCCAAAAGACCCACCAAAAAGGTCTTAATTTCCCACTTGGTGTTCCCATAGCATTATTTACCTGAGACACAAGATCTGGCACCACCCATGTTGAAAATATGCCTGAATTACTTTAAATGTATGTTAATACTTCAATAGATATATTGGCCTCAATTATGGTAGAGTTTTCAAACAAATTACCTCATGTACAGTAATTTACCTCATTTAGCAATTCTGGTAGGTTTTAGTCATGTTTTACCTCATGCGGTAATTTGTGAGATAATTTGCATTAATTTTACTGAAAATTGCTATTCACATGGAAATTAGGGGGGCATGTTAGTACATAATTTTCAGATCAGTTTAAGACCTGCCTCTACCTGGAAGTAAAGTATTTGTATGCATTTTGCAGTTTTTAGTGGCGTTCCAATTGCTGTTTCAGTGGAGTTCCTATTCAGGCTGTGTAATAGAAAAAAATAGTAGAAATAAAACGTCAAATATTTACAGAATTTTTTGTATAGGGGATGCCTATAAATATACATTTCATAGGTTGCTACATAATCAAATACACCTGCGTACATTTGAAAAGGGCACCTGGAAAAAAAGGGCGCCCAGTGTAGCCCATATTCCAAATTCGGCTACAAAGGGTGCCTGGTGAAGCCCATATGCAAAATTCAGCTACAAAGGGTGCCTGGTGTAGCCCATATGCCAAATTCAGCTACAAAGGGTGCCTGGTGTTGCCCATATGTCAAATTCAGCTACAAAGGGCGCCTGGTGTATCCCATTTGCCAAATTCGGCTACAAAGAGCGCCAGGTGTAGCCCATTTGCCAAATCCGGCTACAAAGAGCGCCTGGTGTAGCCCATTTGTTAAATCCGGCTACAACAGACGCCTGGTGTAGTCCATATGCCAAATTCGGTTACAAAGGGTGCCTGGTGTAGCCCATATGCCAAATTCGGCTACAAAGGGTGCCTGGTGTAGCCAAAAAGCTAGTTATAGTTTATAAAAAGGATGCTGTTATGGGCAAAATTTGTTGGGCTATAATAGGGCTCTGGATATAGCTGAGAAAGCGATTACTATGACCTAACTTCTCCCTACTCTCACACAGAACCCTAAGATCTCCCTGGTGGTGCCTAACCCTAACACCTCCCTAGTGGTGCCTAACCCTAACCCTTCCCTGGTGGTACCTAACTCTAACCCCCCCCCCTGTGATTACTATGACCTAACTTCTCACTACTCTCACACAGAACCCTCATGGTGCCTAACCCCAGAACCCCTGGTGGTGCCTAAGACCTCCCCCGGTGGTGCTTAACCCCTCCCTGGTGGTGCCTAACCATAAACCCCCCTTGGTGGTGCCTAACCCCTCCATGGTGGTGCCTAACCCTAAGACCCCCCTGGTGGTGCTTGACCCTAAGACCCCCCCCCCCCCCTGGTGATTACTATGACCTAAATTCTCCCTACTCTCACACAGAACCCTCCCCTGGTGGTGCTTTACCGTAAGACCACCCTTCGTGGTTCCTAACCCTAAGACCCCCCTTGGTGGTGCCTAACCCTAAGACCCCGCTGGTGGTGCCTAACCCTAAGACCCCCCTAGTGGTGCCTAAGCCCCCACCACCGCCTGTGATGCCTAATCCTAAACCCCCCCCCCCCCCCCCCCCGATTCAAAAATTTTGGCTACAGAGGGGCACCCTTTTGTAGCCAAAAAAAACTCAGGCCACCTTGTAGCCCATATTTCACCACCTTGTAGCCCATATTTGCAGAAATAACATTGAAGTCTATGGAGGCTCCCTTTTTATACAGATGGCTCAGGCGCCCTTTTCATCTGATCCCATACACCTTCCCCCCTTCCAAAGACTATCCTAACTTATGGAAGACAATTAAAGACTACTATTATATATTTACTGCATGCTTACCACTGAAATACCGCACGTTTTACCACACTTTAGGCATTTACCACACGGTTAACCGCATGTTTAACAGCATGTTTTACCGCATGTTCGGAAATACAGAAAAATCTCTCAGAATTGCTAAAAAAAGAGGAAAACACCACAAGAGGTATTTTACCTGCAAAAAATATTTAGCTCACATAGCTACCAGAATTACAGCTACAATCACATCAAGCTCCCCCTGTTGCTTTCCTCCAGGTGGCACAATTTGTGCTTTTCATTTCTGCAGTTCTATTAAATAATGGTGGGCTATCAGAGAGAAACAAACCTCTGATTAGGCATTAGAATGAAAACAAAAGTGTTAAGCTGGCCATACACTACACTATTTTACCCATCGATATACGGCTGATTTGATTAATTTCTCTGATTGTGCAGGATGGAAAATGATGAGCAGTGATGGGCTTCCGAGTAGCGATGAGTTCGTAGCTACTTGGAATTGAAATGGCAATCAAGTTTTATTACACCAGGTGTGACCGCGGGAGAGGGGGGTTAACTTACTCATAAGTCCGTGGGATCCTCTGCATTCCATTTGCTGCATTCCAGGTGAAGTGACACAAATGGAATGTGATTACCATTTCAGTTCCGAGTAGCTACGAACTCGTAGCTACTTCAAAGCCCATCACTGGTCAGGAGCGCGTCACTGGCGGTGATCTGGTTGCAATCTATAGGTTTATGACCACCTTCAGTGTCAACTTTGATCAGTAAGTGCCTTTGTTGTTATCATAGTGGCAAATCAGAACTTACCTCAGCTGGCCTTCCCCAGTTCCCTTTACATAGTTACATAAGACACTGATTAAAGCAAATTAAGCTGCCTATGAGATGACTGAGGTCTTGGTGATCTGAGTAGTCTCATTAAGGAGTAGCAACATTTGTCACTTATAGGGGTTGATTCACTAAGCTTTGCTGCTACAGCAGTGCAGCTTAATGACAACAGCGCATAGCATGCGCTGCTAAATTACACTCTCCATTGCTACTTTAACAAGCGCTTCATTAAACTTAACAAGCGCTCCACTGAACCCGCCCGGAGCCAGGCCGGTCCAGTAGCTTCAAAGACCGATATACCTTCACTTTGATTGGCCAAGTAGGCTGACTGTCACCTGTATATTGCATATTGCATATATTGCATAAAAGATACCTGTAGTAAGTGGAATATGGAGGCTGACACCTTTATTGCCTTTAAAAACACATTCCTAACTTTTGGTAATCTGACTCAACTTTGCCTTACTGGCTACATGCCTTTTCAAATATTCTATATTGTCAAAAGTATTGAAACACACCTCCAAATCATTGAATTCAGGTGTTCATGGCTACAAGCATGTAAGATCAAGAACCTAGGCATGCACACTTATACAAGCATTTGTGAAAGAATAGGTCGCTCTTAAGAGCTCAGCAAATTCTAGTGTAATACCCTGATAGGATGTGCAATAAGTTAATTGGTGACATTTCTTCATTAGGGCATCATTCACCGATGCCCTGGTACTGCTCCTCACACAATCCTTCACTGACCCAGACATGGCAGCTACACACTACCACAGCTCAATCATGCAAGTCATGGATGCAGTCGCACCTCTCACCAACAATGTCTGCCCTCATTGTGTTACTCGCCAACCCTGGCTGATGAAAGCTACTAAACAAAGGTGGTGTTCTAGAGTAGCTGAACATCATAGGAGAAAAACTAATACTGATGAGGACTTCATTTCATACAAAAAAGCTTTAAACAACTTTAGAATTGCTCTCTCTTCCGCAAAACATATTTTTCCTCCCTCATATCCTCCCACTTACATAATCAGACCTGCTCGCCACATCCTTTTGTCTGTGGGGGTACCTCAAGTCTCTGTCCTCGGTCCTCTCCGCTTTTCCATTAACATGCATGGCCTTGGTAACTTAATCAACTCATTTGTCTTTCAATACCACCTATATACAGATAATACACAACTGTACCTCTCTGCCCCAGACCTTAACTCCCTCCTTGCACGTGTTCCAGACTGCCTGTCTACTATATCGTCTTTATTGACCTTTCACTTCTTAAAACTCAATATGAATAAAACAGAACTAATCATTTTTCCACTGTCTCTGTCCACCTCTCTGCCTGATATAACAATACATGTTGATAACACCCTTATAACTTCAGTTCTCAAAGCATGGTCCTCCCTAACATTCACTCCCTAACAAGCTCCTATCATCTCCAACTCAAAAACATATTGTGCATCCAACCTTTTCTCACTCAGGACACTACTAATGCTCATATTATATCTCATTTGGACTATTGTAATATATTGCTTGGTGGATTACCAACAAACCAACTGGCACCCCTCCAATCTGTACTGAACTCAGCTGCTTGTCTCATTTATCTCTCTTTTCGGTCTTCCTCTGCTGCCTCTCTCTGTTCCACAATATCTTTCCCCATACATCTCTTCACTAGTTTCCAGATACAAACCCAACCGCAATCTCAGATCTGCACAGGAGCTTCTTTTGTCCTCCTCTAGAATTACCTGCTCGCATTCACAGATACAAGACTGCTCACGTGCCTCACTCCTCCACTGTAATCCCCTCCCACAGCAAATCCGTCACTCTCCAACCTTTGAAATCTTTAAACGCTCCCTCAAAACTCACTTTTTCCAACAAGCACATGCTCTAACTTAGGCCATTCCCCTTCAACCTCTCACGTTTTACTCCTTACTAGATAACCTAAACAGGCACTGTGCCTGTATGTACAGTATACACCACCTCTTGTCCTGACCCCTCCCCCCGATTCCTTAAGATTGTAAGCTCGCAAGGGTGGGCTCTCTCACCCTTTTTGGATTTTGTTTCATAGCTTGTACCATGTTATACATTTTATTCATCATGTTACATCTGTCATTGTAACCACTGGTTCTGTATTTTGTAACAATAAGAATAATATTTTTATATCGCTTTTCTCCCTGGGGACTCAAAGCGCTGTGACCCTGCATTATGCAGTCTTAAAGGCTAGGGAAAAGAGGTTAGTTTTTAGCCTTTTTTTAAAGCTGTCCAGAGAAGGAGCGTCTCGTACTGATTGTGGAAGTAAGTTCCATAGAGTAGGGGCTGCATAGGAAAAGGCCCAAGCACCAAATGTTAGGTGTATCCTGGGAATAACCAGCTTCATCTTGTTGGCAGAGTGGAGGGTGCGTGGAGGGGCATAAAGTTCCAATAGATCCGCTATGTATTTGGGTCCCATGTGGTTTAGGGCCTTGAATGTCAGCAGGCAGATCTTAAAATGGATTCTCCATTTTACTGGCAACCAGTGAAGAGTTTAGAGTACTGGGGTGATGTGTGAGCTGCAGGGGGCATTGGCTAGGAGTCTGGCTGCAGCATTCTGTAATCTGTAACAGTTGTAAGGGGCGCAGAACCTTATCTGTAGATCCGATGAACAGGGCGCTGCAGTAGTCTAGGCGGGAGGATACAAATGCATGAACCAGGGCAGGTAGGTCTTCAGCTGGGATAAGGTGTTTGATTTTCGCTATATTTCTTAGATGGAAGAAGGAACACTTGACAACAGCTGATACCTGCTGTCTGAGATTTAGATTTCCATCCAGGATCACCCCAAGGTTTCACACAGTGTCTTTATAATGTACAGTATCTCCCCCAATTGATAGTTTGAGGTGGTGAGCGTTTTGAACTTTATCCATCATGTGTGGACCACCTACCACCAATACCTCTGTTTTGTCAGAGTTCAGCCTCAAAAAGCTGGTGTTCATCCAATTTTGGGTACCAGTGGGAGCATGTAGACTGCAAAGAGTAATGGTGATAATACAGAACCCTGTGGAGATCCATAGGCCAGTGGCACTGGATTAGACTAGTGTGTGCCCGGACAAACTTGCTGTGTCCTGCCAGATAGGAAGGTCTGAAACCAGCTAAGAACAGTACCGCTTAGGCCACAGTAATTCTTCAGTCGCTGGATTAGTATTTCATGATCCACAGTATCAAATGCTGCAGACAAGTCAAGAAGAATCAGAATTGAGCAATCACCCTTGTCCCTTGCAGTAAGTAGATCATTCATTACTCTGACTAATGCCGTTTCAGTGCTGAGCCTTTTCCTGAATCCTGACTGAAAAGTGTCAAAAATGTTGTTATCTGTAAGCTGGTTGGCGACTGCATTCTCAATAACTTTTCCGTCCGGTGGGCGCTCGTAAGGGCTGCCCCGGCACAGAGCTCCCGCTTTTCTTCTTTTTTTCCACTGGTTTTTTGTTTTGTTTTTGTTTTTATGTTAGCCAGCATTAGGGTAGTATAGCAGTAGCATAGTAGTAGCTAGTTGTAGTAGCTCCCCCTGCGACCCGTTCAGCCGTCACTGCGGGCTTACAGCCTGTCCCACGTGGGGACCACGTGGGGCGAGCGGGGAGCGGGCTCAAGGACTGATCCGGGCCCACTGCGGCCCCAGCCGCCACACCGCATCCCCTGCCGCCACCTCTCAGGGCTACCCCCTATCAGCAGGCTCACCCCTAGACGGATCGGTGACGGGTGCTCTCAAGGTCCCCGCAGCCACTCTCACGGTCCCTGCAGCCTCCGATCCAGCTGACGAGCCTGCGCGTGAGCCGACTCCAGCGCAGAAGCCTCGGAGAGCCAGCCGCAGAACCTCTGGCTCACCAGAGGAGCCAACGTGACCCGGATGCCTGGAGGAGCCGACTCAAAAGCTCAGGAGCCGCAGAGAGCCAGTCGCAGACCTCTGGCTCACCGGAAGAGCCGAACGTGATCCGGATGTCTGGAGGAGCCAGGAGCCGACTCAGGGGCTGCAGAGATCCAGCCACAGACCCGATCCTGATGCCTGTCGATTCCCCGTGGAGGACGCCTGCCTGATGATCCGGATGCCTGCCTGAAACTGCCTGCTGAGCGATCACTGCCAGGTCCCCACCACCGAGGAGAAGGACATAGCCCAGCTGCAGAGAGCCTTCCACAGCTGACCATCAGGGGTAAGGCCTCACTTCACACACTGCCTGTCTGCTGTCCCACCGCAGGCCAGTCCCTCTAGACTCCTCTGGGCCTAGTCTGCCGAACCTGTTGGGTCCCTCTCTAGATCCCTCTGGGCCTAGCTTGCTACCCTGCATGTATCCCTGCGGAACTGTTGATGCATTCCCTGCTGACTTTGGCTGTGCACTACTGACTGTCACATATTCATGCCTGCCTTGTGCTGAACCCTGCTGTACCATGTGCACCACTAAGCTGTCCCACCGCAGGCCTGTCCCTCCTTAGATCCCTCTGGCCTAGCTTGCTGAACATGTTGGGTCCCTCTTTAGATCCCTCTGGGCCTAGCTCTCTGAACTGTTGGGTGTTATAACTAGCCTGCATGTATCCCTGCTGAACATTGATGCATTCCCTGCTGTCTTGGGCTGTGAAGTACTGACGATTGCACATTCATGCTGCCTTGTGCTGAACTCTGCTGTACCATGCACACCACCAACTGATCTCTAGTCTGCCTGTCTGAGCAGCCGGCGGTTGCTCCGCACACCCAGAGAAGCAAGCTGGAAGTGCCAGTATGCCATGCTCCACCACCCCACGCTGGCGCCCATCCACCCCTCGTGCCTGGGGCCCAGGCCCGCCTCCGCCGTCCCCCTCCACACGCACGACCTTCACCAGAGAACAGCTACTAGGGTGTGAACCACGTTGCCCCTCACCCCCTGAAGCCAAGCTCCTAATTACCCTGGTCTGGAACCACATCCGGCAAGTCTTGGATCCAGCACTGAGACAACATGCAGGCCGAAGGCGGAGAGGATGCCGAGCTGGGGCCCGTGTGAGGCTGAGAAAGAAGGGCCTTCGGTCAGCCATCCCCTCAGTCCTCCTGGCAAATGTTCAATCCCTCCCCAACAAACTAGACGAACTGCGCCTCCTCTGCGACAGCCAGGAAAGACCTCGGCAGAAACACTCCAGCACTCTGCTTCACAGAAACATGGTTACATGAGGACATCCCCGAGAGCGCCCTCCTTCTCCCGGACTACAGCCTCATCCGTGCAGACCGAGACCCGGTCCTCTCTGGGAAGAAAAGAGGAGGGGGCATCTGCTTCTACATTGGCTCCTCATGGTGCGCCACCCCCTTGGTACTTGACAGGAAGTGCTCCCCAGACCTGGAACTCCTACTAATTAACTGCAGGCCGCCATACTCACCACGCGAGTTCTCCTCTTATGTCCTTGCCGGAGTGTACATACCTCCTGATGCCGACGTCAAATCTGCCCTGCTGGACCTAAATGAGACCATCTTGCAGTGGGAGACATCCCTCCCGGACTCACTGTTCATCGTCGTTGGCGATTTCAACAAGGCCAACCTACGACAGGAGATGCCACGTTACTACCAGCATGTAGCCTGCCCTACCAGAGGCCCAAACACACTCGACCACTGCTACACAGCACTGAAGGAAGCATACAAGGCGGTCCCATGGGCAGCCCTCGGCTCCTCTGACCACTGCCTCATCCACCTTATTCCCACCTACAAGAGGCACCTAGAAACGGCTAAACCGGCACTCAAGCCTATCAAAGTGTGGTCAGATGAGGCCAAGCTGCAACTGCAAGCCTGTTTCGACTGCACTGACTGGAAGTCCCTAGAAGCGACAAACCTGGATGAATGGGCAGATAATGTCGCCTCTTACATCAGTTTCTGTGAGGACTCCTGCGTACCAACAAAATCCTTCAAGGTGTACCCGAACAACAAGCCGTGGTTCACTATCAAGCTACGACAACTGCGGAGGCGCAAGGAAGCGGCACATAAGTCTGGCAACCAGGAGGACTACAGGAGAGCGAGAAATGACCTCAATCGGGAGCTGAGAGTTGCCAAAAAGGAGTACGCTGCAAAAATGGAACAAAACCTGAGATCTATGGACTCAAGGGCTGTATGGAAGGGGCTGAAGGCCGCCACTAACTACAAACCCCGACCCCAACATGCAGCACCCAGCCTGAAACTCGCAGAATATCTGAGCAGATTCTACTGCAGGTTCGAGAACCAGGAAGCACAGAAGGGGCGTCTGGAATCACCCAACCCCTCTCCATGCCCTGCAGACATCAACCCGAGTCCACACTCCCCTTTGGAAGTAAGCGAGGCCGACGTCCTGCGCCTTCTATCAACGCTAAACGTCAGGAAAGCCTCCGGCCCTGACGGCGTATCCCCAGCCTGCTTGAAAACCGGCTGTCGGCAACTGGCCCCCATCCTCTCTGATATCTTCTCCAAGTCACTGAAGGAAGGCAAGGTTCCCACTTGCTTCAAGAGGTCTACCATCATACCTGTCCCTAAAAAGCAGGGGGTCTCAGACCTTAACAACTTTAGGCCCGTGGCCCTGACGTCCGTCATTATGAAAACCCTGGAGCGGGCGGTCCTAGCCAACCTCAAGCTCTACACTTCGCCCCTCCTAGACCCCTACCAGTTCGCCTACAGGGCAAACAGGTCCACCGATGACGCAATTAATATCTGCATGGAGCTCATCAATGACCATCTTGATAGGCCAAACGCGTATGCCAGGATACTACTCCTTGACTTCAGCTCGGCTTTTAACACCATCTGTCCACGCATACTACAGGAGGACCTTGCCGCACTTGGTGTCCACTCAATCTTACGCCTTTGGATCACAGACTTTCTCACCAACAGATCCCAAGTCGTCAGGCTGAGCGACATCTGCTCCAAAGCAGTGACAACAAACACAGGCGCCCCTGCTGTCTCCACTACTGTTCTCCCTCTACACGAACAACTGCAGATCGGAGGCAGACTCAGTCAAGGTCATCAAGTTCGCCGATGACACCACCGTTGTTGGCCTTGTCACTAACGATAACGTCCAGGAGTACCGTCAGCAGGTGGAGAGAATCTGCAACTGGTGCAAGGAGAACAGGCTGGTGCTTAACACTGCTAAAACTGTCGAGCTAATAATTGACTTCAGGAGGTCGGCCCCCACCCCTCCCCCAATCTATATTGATGGCACTGAGGTAGCTAGAGTGCCCTGTGCCCATCTTCTGGGCACTACTATCTCCAGTGATCTCAGTTGGAAGCCCAATATCACTACCATCCAACGGAAAGCCCAGCAAAGACTCTACTTCCTCCGACAGCTAAGGAAGGTCGGCATGACCCGAGAAATTCTGACCAGCTTCTACTCGGCCACCACTGAGTCAATCCTCTGCTCTTCCATCCTGGTCTGGTACGCTAGAGCCACCGCCAGTGACAAGCTCAAACTACAGAGGGTCATTAGGTCGGCGGAGAGGATCATTGGGTGCCCCCTCCCCTCACTTGCACTACTGTACAACAAAAGACTGAAATCCAGGGCACTGAGGATCGCTAACGACCCCTCACACCCAGGCCACCGATACTTCAGCTTGCTTCCGCTAGGCCGGAGACTTCGAGCCATCCCCGCAAAGACTGTTAGACACAGGAACTCTTTTTTCCCATCGGCGGTCAGCTACTTAAACTCCCTCCACATACTTCCATCGGTGCAAGCCCTAACGAACGGTGGAACAAGCCGGGCCACGGCCGAACAATCGACCGAACCACCCAGCCCACAAGATTAACCACTGGTCATCTCGGGGTCAATTAACGGACTAGAATGTTATATAATGTAATGTAATGCAACTGATTGCTTCTGCTGTTGCTGACATCGATCCATTTCTCTATTATATGTCCCCTTTATATGTCTTTCTCCCGAGCTATATGTATGTGCCAAAAATAATTCCGGGCATGAGCAATCATGCTTGGCGAAATAAACGATTCTGATTCTGATTCTGATAGGAATGGTTAAGTTTGCCACAGGTCTGTAGTTGGTCACAGAATCAGGATCTAGTGATGGTTTCTTCAAGAGGGGTTTTATAATTGCTTTCTTTAGTTCTTCTGGGAAAAGTCCACTTTGAATGGAGCACTGAGTTATTTAGTGAAGTGCTGGCCGGATCAGCTCTGGGCACTGCATTAAGGATCCAGTTGGGCCAGGATCCAAGTCGCAGGTAGTAGGGCGGAGACTTTGAATGAGAATTCCAAAATCTTCTTCACTCAGTGTCAAAGGCTTGCCATGGTGGTACGATAGTAGGCATATGCAAAGTCCTGTGGTCAATTGATGTTGTTGGTGTAATGCTGGCACGGATGGCAGACACCTTGTTTGTGAAGAAGGCAGGGAATTCTTCAAACCTTTCCCTGGAGAATGTGGTTGGGGCTTTTAGGCAGGAAGGATTGCAAAGTGATTCCACTGTGTGGAAGAGTTGAGCAGCTTTGTTGTGGGCTGTAGATATTTTGTGCAAGATAGTCTGATTTTTTTCTTGGTTATTGCTTGTTGGTATTGTCTGAGGTATTGAACTAGGCTAGATTTGTGTTTCTCGGACCTTGATTTACGCCACTGTCTTTTTAGTCTGCGCCCTTTTTTTTTAGATCCATGATGGTTTTGTCAAACCAGTTAGCTTTCTGCTTTTTGGTTGCTGATTTGGTGCGCCATGGGGCAATACTGTCAAGTGTTTCATATATCATGCTGTATGTACCAGTGTCCATATTTGATGTGTATTAGGCCCGGTTCACACTTGCGGTGGCCCTCCGGAATCGCCGTGCCGGAGCCGCACCGCTTGCAGAACGGACGGAACGGACGCACGGCATAGCAATGAAAGCCTATGCGTCCGTTCACATGCGTCCGTTCTGCCGAACCGGAGCCGGACCGGATCCGGGCCGGATCCGGACTCCGGCCTCCGTTCCAACATGCGCTATTTTTTCATCCGGCTCCTCCGGCAGCCGTATCCGGGGCGGAGCCGGACTGCACCATCCGGCCAATACAAACCAATGGGAACCGGAGAGCGCACAACACACTGGCTGAGAAATCCGGATGTTCTACCCCACTTCCTATGGGGATTGTTGCGGCGATATTGGATGGGGACACATGGGCAAGCATTTTGGAGTGGAGCAGCACAGCTGGATCCGGATCCGGAGATGTTGGCAGCATGTCGGAGGTGGAGGTGAGTGCTAAACAGCAGAGGGCCTGATTCCACAGGTCCCCCTTCTGCTGACCTCCCTGACCCCAACATTTTTTTTGTTTTTAACGGAACTTTTGCCAAACGGATCCGGATCGCATCCTGATGGACACCTGATGCAACCTGACCGGATCCGGAGAACCGTACGGTTCCGATCCGGATCCGGTCAGGTCATCTGGTCCATTTGGCAAACAACCGCTAATGTGAACCGGGCCTTATTATCTGTATCATTATGTACCCCTTGTTTGTTTTCCTATTTTGTACAGAATATGTTTGCATTTTATAAATGAATACTATTAATCAGTATTAAGTATTCCACGGTCAACTGTTAATGGTATTGAAACAATATGGAAGTAATTAGGAAAAATAGCAACTTACAAAGAAAGTGGTAGGGCACATAAAATAACAAAACGGGGTCAACATATACTAAGGCGCAAAATGCGCAGAAGTTATTATCTTTCTGCAGAGTCAGTAGCTACAGACCTCCAAACATGTGGTCTTCAGACTAGCTCAAGAACAGTGCAGAGAGAGCTTACATCACCAAGTACAATGCAAAGCATCAAATGCAGTAGTGTAAAGTACTCTGCCACTGGACTCTAGAAGAGTGGAGACATATTCTCTCAATGGACAAATCACACTTCTCTGTCTGGCAATCAGATGGATCGTGTGTGTAAAGTTAGGTTACATAGGGCCTGATGCACTAAATTCTGGTAGAGTTCCTGCACTTTGATTGGCCCAGTAAGCTGACTGTCAAGTGACAGGCAGCCTACTGGGCCAATCAAAGTTCAGGAATATCATTCTTATGTAACTCGACCCGCCGGGGCTCTGGGTGGGTTCAGTGGAGCTCTTGTTAAGTTTAACGAATCGCTCATTAATCAGAGGAGAGCGTAATTTAGCAGCGCATGCCATGACTGCATAGCGTGCGCTGAGATTTATTACCAAGCTCTGTTGTCATTACACTGTGCTGCTGTAGCAGTGCAGCTTAGTGAATCAACTCCCATGTGTGTTACCATGTGCATTGATGTGGTAACACATGCATTTACACCATGCTTTACCAAGGCAACGTGTGTGTTACTGCTATAACGCATGTGGCGCTAAGGGTTAACGGCTAATGCTCCCCCTGCACTAGTAATGGTTAAAGAGGAGCTGTTAGGCATAGTGTCTCCGGAAAAAAAAACACATATATAAGTAGATAAATACTTGCTGTACTTACATAACATATGCATTGCACTGTCCATGTTTTGCTTTGCAGCGAGTTATATATAGTAAATAAAGAAATTTCTATTCCTGGGAGGTTCCATTTTAGGATGACTGTGTGTGAAGCCAATCGTGATGTCATATCCTCCCTTACTGTTTGCCCTCCTCCCAGAGCCGGGACAAGGTCCTCCAGCACCCAAGGCTGAGCCCCCAAAGTGCACCCCTCCATCCCTGCCACCCCAGCCATCACACACTGATTGCTATTAGACTAAGAGGCGCCACAGGGCCCACAACCTTCCCAACACCTTAACATCTAGTTATCTGGCTTGCAGTCACTGCCATGTATCCCCTTTTCTTATTTCTTTCTGCTTCAAACACAATTAGGAATGACAGCTCAATGAATTCTGCGCCCCCTCCTACACTGCGCCCTGAGGCTGGAGCCTCTCCAGCCTATGCCTCGGCCCGGCCCTGCCTCCTCCTTCTGATTTAGTATGCATTAGCACTCCCTTTTCCCAGCCCTCAGACACTCCCACCAAGGTATGGCTTCTCATACATCATCAATGTGCGACTCTGCAGAGCTTGCTTATGTCTGAGGACAGGATGTCAAAAACTGCTAAAGAGGATGAGTGATTTTCCCAACTTACTGAAATCCTGTCTGCATGTACGTTTGTGCAGCAGTGGCATAGTCTAAAGACTGCACTTGGTTTCATCCTTCGTTAACACGTTACTTTTCTTGCACACTGAATCCTCTTTAGAGGTGTGTGACAGCATGAGCAGTTACTGGCTAATGATAGACAGACCAAACGTCATGTCACAACTCCTCTGCACACTTATATTGTTGCAGTTTGTCATGGGCGTATCTGTGTAAAATAGCTCCTATGTCAACCACTATAAATGCACCAGCCTCCAGCAGAGAGCCTCCTTCCATGCATTCTAAATGCTAGCTAGTAGCTACACACCACACAATTCTTATGCTGGGCATACACGGCGCATTTTATATTATCAATCGAGCTGATGGCTCGATTGATAATATTCAACCTGTCCGATCACCGCACCGGGTCGATACCGTGCTTGATCCCCGCGGGTGGACAATGCAGAAAACGAATCGCTGATAAGGAAGTGCCCACGGGGACGGGACGGAATCGATCCGCGCGGACGAGCAGGGATGCGCCAGCATCGAGCCAGCGGCTCGATTCCGGCGCATAAACCTGCCGTGTATGTCCAGCATTAGGCAGATTTATCAGCCAGATCGATTATTACCAACACGTTCTGATTTTCAATGGTTTTGCCGTTTGTTTTTCATAGAAGTGAACACAATTTCATCAGAAAAATTGCTTTGAAAAACTTTTTTTTAGTTCAGATGGAACGCATTGAAAATAATCGAACTAGCAGGTAAATCTTCCAGACAAATGTATGGTGTGTACCTAGCCATGTACTGTCCTATGTCAAGCGGAGGAGAGGCAGGAGGCTGCATGTACTGTGCTATGGAGAGGGGAGGAGAGGCAGGAGGCTGCATGTACTGTCCTATGGAGAGGGGAGGAGAGGCAGGTGGCTGCATGTACTGTCCTATGGAGAGGGGAGGAGAGGCAGGTGGCTGCATGTACTGTCCTATGTCAAGCGGAGGAGAGGCAGGAGGCTGTATGTACTGTCCTATGGAGAGGGGAAGAGAGGCAGGGGGGTGCATGTATTGTCCTATGGAGAGAGGAGAGGCAGGAGGCTGCATGTACTGTCCTATGGAGAGGGGAGGAGAGGCTGGAGGCTGCATGTACTGTGCTATGGAGAGGGGAGGAGAGGCAGGAGGCTGCATGTACTGTGCTATGGGGAGGGGAGGAGAGGCAGGAGGCTGCATGTACTGTCCTATGGAGAGGGGAGGAGAGGCAGGAGGCTGCATGTACTGTGCTATGGAGAGGGGAGGAGAGGCAGGAGGGTGCATGTACTGTGCTATGGAGAGGGGAGGAGAGGCAGGAGGGTGCATGTACTGTCCTATGGAGAGGGGAAGAGGGGCAGGAGGGTGCATGTACTGTCCTATGGAGAGGGGAGGAGAGGCAGGAGGCTGCACTTACTGTCCTATGGAGAGGGGAGGATAGGCAGGAGGCTGCATGTACTGTCCTATGGAGAGGGGAGGAGAGGCAGGAGGCTGCATGTACTGTCCTATGGAGAGGGGAGGAGAGGCAGGAGGCTGCATGTACTGTCCTATGGAGAGGGGAAGAGAGGCAGGAGGCTGCATGTACTGTCCGATGGAGAGGGGAAGAGAGGCAGGAGGCTGCATGTACTGTCCTATGGAGAGGGGAGGAGAGGCAGGAGGCTGCATGTACTGTCCTATGGAGAGGGAAAGAGAGGCAGGGGGGTGCATGTATTGTCCTATGGAGAGAGGAGAGGCAGGAGGCTTTATGTATTGTCCTATGGAGAGGGGAGGAGAGGCAGGTGGCTGCATGTACTGTCCTATGGAGAGGGGAGGAGAGGCAGGTGGCTGCATGTACTGTCCTATGTCAAGCGGAGGAGAGGCAGGAGGCTGTATGTACTGTCCTATGGAGAGGGGAAGAGGGGCAGGAGGCTGCATGTACTGTCCTATGGAGAGGGGAAGAGAGGCAGGAGGCTGCATGTACTGTCCTATGGAGAGGGGAAGAGAGGCAGGAGGGTGCATGTACTGTCCTATGGAGAGGGGAAGAGGGGCAGGAGGCTGCATGTACTGTCCTATGGAGAGGGGAAGAGAGGCAGGAGGCTGCATGTACTGTCCTATGGAGAGGGGAGGAGAGGCAGGGAGGTGCATGTACTGTCCTATGGAGAGGGGAAGAGAGGCAGGAGGCTGCATGTACTGTCCGATGGAGAGGGGAAGAGAGGCAGGAGGCTGCATGTACTGTCCTATGGAGAGGGGAGGAGAGGCAGGAGGCTGCATGTACTGTCCTATGGAGAGGGAAAGAGAGGCAGGGGGGTGCATGTATTGTCCTATGGAGAGAGGAGAGGCAGGAGGCTTTATGTATTGTCCTATGGAGAGGGGAGGAGAGGCAGGTGGCTGCATGTACTGTCCTATGGAGAGGGGAGGAGAGGCAGGTGGCTGCATGTACTGTCCTATGTCAAGCGGAGGAGAGGCAGGAGGCTGTATGTACTGTCCTATGGAGAGGGGAAGAGGGGCAGGAGGCTGCATGTACTGTCCTATGGAGAGGGGAAGAGAGGCAGGAGGCTGCATGTACTGTCCTATGGAGAGGGGAAGAGAGGCAGGAGGGTGCATGTACCGTCCTATGGAGAGGGGAAGAGGGGCAGGAGGCTGCATGTACTGTCCTATGGAGAGGGGAAGAGAGGCAGGAGGCTGCATGTACTGTCCTATGGAGAGGGGAGGAGAGGCAGGGAGGTGCATGTACTGTCCTATGGAGAGGGGAAGAGGGGCAGGAGGCTGCATGTACTGTCCTATGGAGAGGGGAAGAGAGGCAGGAGGCTGCATGTACTGTCCTATGGAGAGGGGAAGAGAGGCAGGAGGGTGCATGTACTGTCCTATGGAGAGGGGAGGAGAGGCAGGGGGGTGCATGTACTGTCCTATGGAGAGGGGAAGAGGGGCAGGAGGCTGCATGTACTGTCCTATGGAGAGGGGAAGAGAGGCAGGAGGCTGCATGTACTGTCCTATGGAGAGGGGAGGAGAGGCAGGAGGGTGCATGTACTGTCCTATGGAGAGGGGAGGAGAAGCGAGGCAGGAGGGTGCACGTACTGTCCTATGGAGAGGGGGAGAGGCAGGAGGCTGCATGTACTGTCCTATGGAGAAGGGAAGAGAGGCAGGAGGCTGCATATACTGTCCTATGGAGAAGGGAAGAGAGGCAGGAGGCTGCATATACTGTCCTATGGAGAGGGGAAGAGAGGCAGGAGGGTGCATGTACTGTCCTATGGAGAGGGGGAGAGGCAGCATGTACTGTGCTATGGAGAGGGGAGGAGAGGCAGGAGGGTGCATGTACTGTCCCATGGAGAGGGGAGGAGAGGCAGGAGGGTGCATGTACTGTCCTATGGAGAGGGGAGGAGAGGCAGGAGGGTGCATGTACTGTCCTATGGAGAAGGGAGGAGAGGCAGAGGGTGCATGTACTGTCCTATGGAGAGGGGGAGAGGCAGCATGTACTGTGCTATGGAGAGGGGAGGAGAGGCAGGAGGATGCATGTACTGTCCTATGGAGAGGGGAGGAGAGGCAGGAGGGTGCATGTACTGTCCTATGGAGAGGGGAGGAGGGGCAGAAGGCTGCATGTACTGTGCTATGGAGAGGGGAGGAGAGGCAGGAGGGTGCATGTACTGTCCTATGGAGAGGGGAAGAGAGGCAGGAGGGTGCATGTACTGTCCTATGGAGAGGGGGAGAGGCAGCATGTACTGTGCTATGGAGAGGGGAGGAGAGGCAGGAGGGTGCATGTACTGTCCTATGGAGAGGGGAGGAGAAGCAGGAGGGTGCATGTACTGTCCTATGGAGAGGGGAGAGGCAGGAGGCTGCATGTACTGTCCTGAGGGAAGGAGAGGCAGGACGGTGCATGTACTGTCCTGTCCAATGGAGAGGCAGGTGACTGCATGTACTGGCCTGTCCTATGGAGAGGGGAGGAGAGGCAGGAGGCTGCATGTACTGTCCTATGGAGGGAGAGGAGAGGCAGCCACGCCTCGGCTCCTCTCTGATTGGCAATACAGGGACGTCACCGATGTCATCTGTAGTTGCCGACGGAGTGCACAGGAGGCTGCTTGCGTTGGTGACCAGAAGGACGGTGGAGATCGTTGACGGATGCCGGAGCGCGGATCCCAGACCCGGAGGAGGGAAGACCCCATGTGGACAGACGGAAGACCGGCAGAGGGGAACCCCATCGCATTGCTTGCTGAGGCTGCTGAAAGAGGAAGAAGGAAAAGAGCAACGTGTGGTAATGTATTTTTTTTTATTACAGGCACCACCACTGCACATCTCTGCAAGCTAATGGGGCAGACCTATACCTATAACGATACTAGGGGCAGGTATATAACTGTACTGGTTGAAGCTCTATACCGGGGGCAGACCTACACCTATACTGGGGGCAGATGTATGCTTATACTGGGGGCAGATGTATGCTTATACTGGGGGCAGATGTATGCCTATACTGAGGGCAGATGTATGCCTATACTGGGGGCAGACCTATACATCTACCCCCAGTATAGGTATAGTTCTGCCCCCAGTATAGGTATACATATACCCCCAGTATAGGTATAGTTCTGTCCCCGGTATATAGGGGCACACCTGCCCCCAGCATAGGTATAGGTCTACCCCCAGTATAGGTATGCTTCTGCCCCAGTATAGTTATAGTTTTGCCCCCAGTATAGGTATGTTTCTGCCCCAGCATAGGTGCACGTCTGCCCCCAGTGTAGGTATATGTCTTCCCCCAGTATAGGTATGCACCTGGTAGAGGTCTGTCCCCGGTATAGGTCTTCTCCCCCCCCCCATGTAGGTATGTCTTCCCCAGTATAGGTACAGGTCTGCCCCCGGCGTGGGTATGCGTCTGCCCTTTGTATAGATCTGCCCCTAGTTTAGCTATAGCTCAGCGCCTAGTATAGTTCCTCACCCAGTACAGGTATATATTTGACCCCAGTATAGGTATTTGTCTGCCCCCAGTACAGGTCTTCCCCCAGTGTAGGTATAGGTCTGCCCCTGTATAGGTCTTCCCCCAGTGTAGGTATAGGTCTGCCCCTGTATAGGTCTTCCCCCAGTGTAGGTATAGGTCTGCCCCCCGATATAGGTCTTCCCCCAGTGTATGTATAGGTCTGCCCCCCGATATTGGTCTTCCCCCAGTGTAGGTATAGGTCTGCCCCCGATATAGGTCTTCCCCCAGTGTAGTTATAGGTCCGCCCCCCCATATAGGTCTTGCCCCAGTGTAGATACAGGTCTGCCCTCATTTGGATGCAGAGATGCGCAGCGGTGGTGCGTGTAATAAAAAAAAATACATTACCACACGTCGCTCTTCTCTGTCAGCAGCCTCGGCAAGTTCCCCTCCGGCTGGATTAGTCTTCCGTCCGTCCGTCCGTCCGTCCACATAGGGTCTTCCCTCCTCCGGCTCTGGATCCGTTCTCCGCTATCTCCTGTCTTCTCTCTCTCCTGTCTTCTGGTCGCCGCTGCAAACAGCCTCATATTCACTCCTCCGGCAACTACAGATGACGTTGCTGACAGTGACTTCTCTGTATTGCCAATCAGAGAGGAGCAGAGGCGTGGCTGGGGAAAACGTGAGGGGCAGAGGAAGCAGCCAATCGAGCTGCACTACTGCATACAGGGGAGGAATATGAAATGAAGGGGAGGCACAGGGAACAGTAGGGCCGCCCAGCATTCACTGCTACTTCTCTTGCGGCTCTGCGTACGAATTAGGAGCTGGGGGCAAGAGGATTTATAAATCATATTAATGTAAAAGTGTGAATGTTTTTTCAATGTGCCAGTGCCTTTTTAGCATCTTTGTAGGCTTTATTAAAGAGGGATATACAAAACTATTTTTAAATTCATGCCTAACAGTTGCTCTTTAACTGGCCAAGCAATCCCTGCACACGGCAACTTTACTGGATTTTAGTACATCAGACCCATAGTTACATGGTTTGGTTGTAAAAAATGACTTCCATCCATGAAGTTCAACAAGAAAAAAAAATACATTGTACAACACTGTCCTCCAGCACATATCCCTATTGATCCAGAAGAAGGCAAATAATCCTTAAGAGCTTTGGGCCAGTTAGCCTTGGAAGGGAAAAAAATCTTCCTGATTCCAGATTGCAGTTACCTAAAATCCCTGGAACAAATCCAGCCAACTCTTTTAGGAATACAGTGTATATGGCTCAAGAAGCAAAAAAATCATCATGATAACCGTTAAAATGGCATGCAGATGGCAGCCGCCTTATTTCTTCCACCACATGTTTCTTTAGGTTCCTTAGATTTCCCTGAGGCCGGTTTCAGACTGCAAGTTGGCGGCAGCGGTGCAGGGCCGCACCGCCAAAAACAGGTCTTCAGGGATTACTGGGCAGCACGGTGGCGTAGTGGTTAGCGCTCTCGCCTTGCAGCGCTGGGACCCTGGTTCGAATCCCATCCAGGGCACTATCTGCAAAGAGTTTGTATGTTCTCTCCGTGTCTGCGTGGGTTTCCTCCGGGCACTCCGGTTTCCTCCCACATTCCAAAAACATACGGATAAGTTAATTGGCTCCCCCTAAAAATTGGCCCTAGACTACAGTACTTACACTACATAATATAGACATATGGCAATGGTAGGGATTAGATTGTGAGCTCCTTTGAGGGACAGTTAGTGACAAGACAATATATATATACTCTGTACAGCGCTGCGTAATATGTTGGCGCTATATAAATACTAAATAATAATAATAATAATAATACTGCGTTAATTCACAGTAATCCCCTTCTGGCAGACATCCAAACAGGAAGTGACGCTCGCTTGTGCTCACTTCCTGTTTGGGAAATTCAGAAGTGCGCGGAATAGTGAAAATACCCTTCCGCGCATGTGTGGTCCACATCACCGCCACCAACATTTCTAAAAAAAAAAACCTGCATAGCCATAGACTTATTTTACATGATTTCTGGTTCGATGCAGATCGGCACAGGTTGCTGAAGGAGCCGCGCGCAAATATGGGTATGTGCGTGCGTTAGATAGGGCACTTCCTGCTCAGCATACTGCGATGTGGGTAGTATGAACTACTATTAGGCTGCGGTGAGGTGCCGTAAATTTACCGCACCGCCCCATCGTGAACGGGCCCAAATTTTCTATTTTGTAACAATGTTTGTTTCTCTTTCAGCACAAGCATTGCTCTCCAACAGACCTGGAAATGTATTACTCCCAGCAAGAAGCAGGACCACGTGGTGCCCTTTACACAGCTATCACACAGGCCAAGAAGACCATTCCTGAGCTGCCATCTCCCTGGCTACCTGTCATCAATGCTCTTAAGGAGGCTGAGAAGGCCAAAAGAGAGTTGGGTGCAGTGCAGCAGTGAACTTTTGTTGTTAAGGGAAGGGGAAGAATTTGTTAACTGAGGTAAACTATAGGGAAGATTGTTGATTATGGGAATACTGTAATGGGAAGCGTTCCCTATCACCATGCACTAATTTGCCTGAAACATATTCATGAAAAATAACACCAGTCCCACATAATAAGGTGTGCCAGAGATGCAATAAAGTTAAAACACTTACCCATTCAGTGTTTTACAGAGTGTTTTATTGTGGGGCAAAGCTCTGGATAAAAATACATAAAAGGAATAGTTAAAAAGTACAGACAATTTTACACTGATGAAAAGAATAGAATAGCTGCAAGTGACAGAGTGTATCTAATAAATACCTAAACAACTCTATGTAGCACCTTAGCCTAAATGACTCTGTCGTCTAGTACGCATTTCTAATGTACATCCATTATCGTCAAAACGCACCTCCTCTTTGCATCTAGTATTTATAAAGTATATGCTTCATTCAGGAGTTGTTTGTTATGGGCATCCTACTTTTGCTTGTTAAAATTTAATAGATAATTAAAATGAGTTTCCACATTAAATTACACACGGGCAGTTATCACAACCTACAGTAAACATGTTTTCCACATATGAAGCTAAAACCTACTATTACCATCCATATGACCAAGACCATCAGAGCAAGGGCCCCTATTGATATTAGAAAACAAACATTTGTTGGGGGGTCCTTTCATGTAACGGTTTAGAGACGTTTTTATCAGCAACCTATTCTGTGCTTAAACTGGATAACTCAGTCCATATTGTATTGTGACATCATGGCATATCATTTGTATGCTACATTAAATATATTACTTTCAACTGTACAGTGGCCTTTATTTGAGAGATTTGGTGATTTTTTTTGTTTACTTCAAAAATAAATATAAATATTTCAGTTTGTCTGCAAAATAATCAGTATTTGCACTACATTAATTCATTATACTTATGTAAAGGCTAAGTAATAGCCTTGTTCAGTATTATTGATATAGTACATATTCTTTTTTTCACAATAAAATGTTTTTTTTTTTAATTTTCCAATATAATGTAACAGAGTATTACAAACAGAATTGTAACTTAACAATAGTTACAAGAACAAGGCACAATAGGTTTTGCAGAAGCAATTTACAAATATATATATATATACACAGATAACAGGGCTGGGCCGAGGCAGAGGTGAGAGAGGCTCCAGCCTCAGGGTGCAGTGCAGGAGGGGGCGCACAACTCACTCAGGTATCATTTCCCTATTGTGCTTGGAGCAGAGAGAAATAAGAAAAGGGGATACATGGCAGTGACTTCAAGCAAGATAACTATAGATGAAAGTGCTGGGGGCCCTGGGGCACCTCGTAGTCTAATGGCAATCAGTGTGTGACGGCTGGAGTGGGAGGGATGGAAGGATGCACTTTGGTGTCTCAGCCTTGGGTGCTGGAGGACCTTGTCCCGGGTCTGTATACAGATGTCAGCAGCACCAAGGCATCATTTACCGACATCCCAGCTAAGTCAACTAATAGCTAGTGCAACTCGCTCCGTTATAAGAGCCACCACGCAGAATCAGTGGCTCATATGAGTTAGACCAAGCGTGCCTTGGGGGCAGGTTGAAAACAAAATACTTTAAAGGGAACAATAAAACAAAAGAACAATAAACATTCATCAAACCAAGCATACTCATGAACTATATGAGTAATAAAACAACTGAGGCAATTGAAGCCAAACTGCAAAACCCAGATGAGACAGAATCCAACTGGGAAAAGTGTGAGAGGTTATAGAAGAAGGAGAGAGAGAAAAAAAAGGTAAGAGAAAAGAAGTAGTGGCAAGCCGGTCTGCAACACCTCCCCAAAACAGTTGGGTGAGTTCCATGGGAGCTCCGTAGGAGCGGCCCAACTAATCATACCGTAGTGAGAGACTGCGGGAGCCAGTGAGAATAATTCAGGAAATATGGTTTCCAAACCTTCTCAAACTGTGGTAGTGTATTGTGCAGTATAGCTTTCATTTTATCAAAACAGAGTGCATGGCTTAAATGTAGTGAAAGCTAAAGAGGTGGTCCTCCAAGAGCTTGCAATTAACCTTTTAGCTGCAAGTCACATATGCATTAACAATTTATACTGAGAGTTGGATATCTCAGTAGGTTTTAAACGCAAAAGGGCTCCTGCTGGTAATTGTGGGACTTGGAGTTTGATTGTAGTGTATATAACTTGGTAATATAATAATAATAATCTGAACATTTATATAGCGCTTTTCTCCTTCGGACTCAAAGCACTCTAGAGCTGCAGCCACTGGGACAGGCTCTATAGGCCACCCTGCAGTGTTATCGAGTCTTGCCTTGAACTCCTTACTGAACAGGTACTGACCGTAGCCAGGATTCGAACCCTGGTCTCCCATGTCAAAGGCGGTGCCCTTAACTAGTACACTACCCAGCCACTAACTTGGTAAACTCAAATCCAAAATCTGCGTGCTCTGGGGTATGACCACCACACATGCGTAAAGGTACCCCTTTGCCCACATACTCTAAACATAGGCCCTTACTGCTAGGATTAAATTTCTCAATGCGATCCGATGTAAGGTACAAACGCAATAGCACCTTATATTGCGTTTCCACCGGAGAGGAGCTAATGGAGCAGGTAGGGGTAAATTTCCACATATGCTGAAGGTCTTCTGTCTCTGGTGTACAGTTGCGTTCCTGGTTTCATCCAAGGATGTACTGTGGCTTAGAAATAGAGTTGGGCCGAACCTCCGATTTTAGGTTCGCGAACCGGGTTCGCGAACTTCCGCGGAAGGTTCGGTTCGCGTTAAAGTTCGCGAACCGCAATAGACTTCAATGGGGATGCGAACTTTGAAAAAAAAAAATAATTATGCTGGCCACAAAAGTGATGGAAAAGATGTTTCAAGGGGTCTAACACCTGGAGGGGGGCATGGCGGAGTGGGATACACGCCAAAAGTCCCCGGGAAAAATCTGGATTTGACGAAAAGCAGCGTTTTAAGGGCAGAAATCACATTGAATGCTAAATGACAGGCCTAAAGTGCTTTAAAACATCTTGCATGTGTATACATCAATCAGGTAGTGTAATTAAGGTACTGCTTCACACTGACACACCAAACTCCACTGAACAGAACAGGTATGCAGTGGCGGGTTCACTAAACAGGTATACAGTGGCGGGTCCACTGAACAGAACAGGTATGCAGTGGCGGGTTCACTGAACAGGTATGCAGTGGTGGGTTCACAGAACAGGTATGCAGTGGTGGGTTCACAGAACAGGTATGCAGTGGCAGCAGGATCACTGAACAGGTATGCAGTGGTGGGTGGGTTCACAGAACAGGTATGCAGTGGTGGGTTCACAGAACAGGTATGCAGTGGCAGGATCACTGAACAGGTATGCAGTGGTGGTGGGTGGGTTCACAGAACAAGTATGCAGTGGCAGGATCACTGAACAGGTATGCAGTGGTGGGTGGGTTCACAGAACAGGTATGCAGTGGCAGCAGGATCACTGAACAGGTATGCAGTGGTGGTGGGTGGGTTCACAGAACAGGTATGCAGTGGCAGGATCACTGAACAGGTATGCAGTGGCAGGATCACAGTACAGGTATGCAGTGGGCTGAGGGCTCACTGAACAGAACAGGTATGCAGCCAGGAAGAAGTTAAGCCTAACTAATCTTTCCCTATATGAGAGACTGCAGCAGCTCGCCCTACTCTCACTAATGCAGGCACACGAGTGGCCGTAATGGCCGCCGCTGCCTGCCTTATATAAGGGGGGTGGGGCTCCAGGGGCTAGTGTAGCCTAATTGGCTACACTGGGCCTGCTGACTGTGATGTAGAGGGTCAAAGTTGACCCTCAGGTGCATTATGGGGCGAACCGAACTTCTTCCGCAAAACGTTCGCGTGCGGTACCCGCACGCGAACCACCTAAGTTCGCGCGAACCACGTTCGCCGGCGAACCGTTCGGCCCAACTCTACTTAGAAAGACTAACAGGAGATATTGTGCATTTATATAACAATCAAATGAGGCCAGTAGACACAGAGTTTGATGCACAAACATACTCAAAATTAGTTCTGGAAGGCAAAGACTCATGAGATCCAATGATTTTGGTGAAAAAAAAGAGAGATCTGCAAATAGCAAAAGTACATATTCTTTTTATGCTTCTGGGTGATGTACTATACCTCTTAATTAGGAGTAATGCTGTTGCATTTTTTATATACGGTAGGGTATTTCATAAGCTTTGGCCTTATATAAGCTATTTCCCTCTAATTTTATGTGAAAGGTAACAACACTCTCTTTTATTAGTATAATTTTTAGTGATCAATTGTATTCTCAATCAGGTTATTCAGAATGTATTGCATGAAAACAGAGAATCTGATCGATCCTGAACAATCACATTATCAATCATTTTTTTAAAGAAATGATTGTTCCATTTGGCATATTTTTTCATAGATATGATCATAACTGGTGGCAACAAGTTGGATTATTTAATTGGTGTCGATCAATTAAATACAGTCTTTTCTTTCAGTCTGAATGATCTTATCAAAAATATGACTATTTGCTAAAAATTGTACAGTTATTGGTGAGCTGGCACCTCAAGGACTTTGACTCTGTGGAGAAATATCTTGATTGCGGATTTTTGTTCTTCTTCAAAGTAATCAATTTTTACAACAGATTAGGAGTGCATAATGATTTATCCTAAATAAAGAACCATTCATCTTAAAGGATACCAGAGCCCAAAAGAAGATGAAAAACAGCGAAGCAGGCATGTATAGTGAGTTGTCCTGATGCTCACCATTCCCCCGTCCTCCTTTCTGCCCACTTGGGTACCTGTTACTGCCCTGTGGCCCCGTATTCCGGTCGGCTTGGTCAGGATCTAGTGCACCAGCGCTGGCCGGGCTGTGCGCATACTACAGCACGCAACCGCGTAGGAATGGGGACACCTAAACACCTGGCTACATACAGTATACTGGGGACAGCTATACGCCTGGCTACCTATAGTGGGGACACATATACCCCTGGCTACATATACTGAGGACAGCTATACACCTAGCTACATATACTGGGGACAGCTATACACCTGACTATATATACTGGGGACACCTGTAGACCTGGCTACATATACTGGGGACATCTATACACCTGACTACATATACCGGGGACACCTATGAAACGCTGTCTGTCATTACATGCATTTACTGGTGAAAGGCGATCTGTCATTACGTGCATTTACTGGTGAAACACTGTCTGTCATTATGTGCATTTACTGGTGAAAGGCTGTCTGTCATTATGTGCATTAACTGGTGAAACACTGTCTCTCATTACATGCATTTACTGGTGAAAGGCTGTCTCTCATTACATGCATTTACGGGTGAAATGCTGTCTTTCATTACGTGCATTTATTGGTGAAACGCTGTCTCTCATTATGTGCATTTACTGGTGAAAGACTGTCTCTCATTACATGCATTTACTGGGGAAACGCTGTCTGTCATGTGCATTTACTGGTGAAACGCGGTCTCTCATTACGTGCATTTACTGGTGAAAGGCTGTCTGTTATTACGTGCATTTACTGGTCAAACGCTGTCTCTTATGTGCATTTACTGGTGAAATGCTGTCTCTCATTACGTGCATTTACTGGGGAAAAGCTGTCTGTCATTATGTGCATTTACTGAGGAAACGCTGTCTGGCATTATGTGCATTTACTTCATTTTTTTTATGTAACTACATTAGCTGGTATAACTACATTACAGTTAGCCCCGCCTACATGATGTCATGACCACGCCGTATCTACAAAAAATGTTCTCAGACATGATGCCCCCTTCACATTTCTGACTGCCCCCTCATATAAAGTAGGAAGGAACAGGAGTCCTATGGAGACTCAGAGTGACTCTGGTAGTGGGGTCTGCATGATTAACATGGGACCTGGGATACAGAGATCACATATCCATGGAGATGTAACTGCATTGGAATGCAGCACTAGCTGGGTATGTACTGTGCAATGTGATAAAAGGGTCATGTCAGATAGATGGGAAATTGAATTGATGCAATGATGGGAGGTAGGTTGCAAAAGATATGCGAAATTATTTGGCTTTTGGCATGTGTTGTGATGTGGCATGGTCTTGTCCTCATATGGGTAGAATAGTTAATTATTTCATACAAAGTTTTATTATCCCTGGATAAGTCTTGCTAAAAGGATTAAAATTTGAATAGTGTGGAGTGCAGTGGTAAAATAAAAAAAGTGATGTTAAACTAGTGTGTGTTATTAAAATTGGTTTATGCAGCAGAGGTGTAGCTAGAGATCATTAGGCCCCATAGCAAAACTTTCATGGGGCCCTCAGATACAGGCACTCTTAAGCAATGCCACCTGCCCCTACCCTACGGATATGAGTTGATTGGGCAATTTACATTCTCACGCAATCAAAACTGCACATAGTTCATGGGCACTGAGTCAATGGGTGGAGAAACACAAAAAAAGTTAATGGTGAATACATTAAGTACCACCTGGGCCCCTAATGTTCCAGGGCCCCATAGCAGCTGCTATGGCTATTGCTACACCCCTGTTATGCAGTGCGATATGGGTTTAAGTATAATATATAATGCATTTATAGTGGTGGAATAAGTTTTTTAAGTTTTGGAAATTGTTGTATTGAAATTTACATGCATTTGTGCATAGTGATTGTAACTTTCCTGTGGGCAGGCTCTCAGGACTGGCTCCAGAGAGGGCGTCGCTAGGAAGCAGGGGTGGGAGTTCTAAATAGGTTTCAATGGAGGCTGATTGATGTGGGGGTGTGCCCCTGATGAGTCACTCTTGGTGACGAAACATGTAGGGAGGAGCTACATGTGGATCAGGAAGGAAGTGTGGCAGCATGGTCTAGGCGTTCAATCTCTACAGCGTAAGATGAGGAGCTAGCGAGGGAGATACCACAAAAAACTCCTGCGCTTTGATCCAAGTTTTAAATGTGAGTGTACAACCCGTTTTTAAATAAATAGTAGTACTGTTTTACGCTATATAGGATATTATGTTTTTCTCTGAGGTGAATGTCTGTGCATAAGAGTCTACTCTGAATGGAAGAGGTAATCTAAAGGAGCTAGTTAAAGCAGAGGGAGGCCTGTAAAACTACCCTACAAGCGCTGTATCCTATAGGGTCTTCTATAATGGTGTGTTCTCTGCTGAAGGGGTGTGGTGGAGGTTCTAACAGTGTGTATCAGGACCTGGAAGCTTAAAGAGTAACTGTCGGGCATAAAATAAAAAATCAATTCTTTATTTTTATCTGGTAAACAAGTAATACGGATGCTAATCGGGCAATCCAAAAGTTAAAATCACTATTACTTTTCTTGTTGATAAATTATCATTCCCCAGTTTATATGACTCTTATTTGGTACACAAAAGAGAAGTTGCAGGGCATGCTGGGTTGTCTTTTTCTTGCTTCCCTACTTCTCCTCAGACTTAACTAATGCAGCCTGAAGCTGAAGCCTCTTTCCCTCCTGGTTTCCCCTCCCACTCCTCTGTTCCTCTCTGATTGGCCAAAATTTCTCAGGCGAAAACAATGCACTTTCTATAGTGAAGGGCAGGCAAATCGTGCAGAGGAGACTAAAGGTGGGTATTACATAACGACTGGCTTCAAAATAGCCACAGTAAATATGGAAACTGTCTAGAATAGGATTCTCTACTTTTCCTTTATAAAATTCACAGGAATCATAACGTGGACAGTGCAATACATGTGTTATGTAAGTAGAGCAAGTATTTATCTACTTATATATTTGTTCTTTTTCCTGAGATAGTATGGCTTACAGCGCCTCTTTAACCACTTGAGGACTGCAGGGCTAAACCCCCCTAGTGACCAGGCAATTTTTAGCTAAATTGGCCACTGCAGCTTTAAGGCCAAGCTGCAGGGCCGCACAACTCAGCACACAAGTGATCCCCCCCCCTTTTCTCCCCACCAACAGAGCTCTCTGTTGGTGGGGTCTGATCGCTCCCCCCATGTTTATTTTTTTTATCAATATTTGTGTTGCTGCTTTTTTTAAAAAAACAAACTGTTGCTTTAAACCCCTTCCCTCCCTCCCACCCCACAGCCGGCCAATTACGGCGATCGGCTGTCATAGGCTTCTGCCTATGAGAGCCGATCGCTCTCTTGTCCCCCATGGGGACAGCCGTGTCACACGGCTGTCCCCAGTGCAGCGCTGCTGCTCATCGCAGCGCTGCACCTAGTAAATAGATGGCGTGATCGCCGTCTAACAGTCTCCCGAGCGGCAATAGCCGCTCGGAGACTGAAGGCGGGGCGGAGCTCCGCCCTCCGAGCATGAGATGCGCGCGCACCAATGCGCGCGATCTCATACAAAACAGAGCCCCAGGACTTTACGCCAATTGGCGTTAGGCGGTCCTGGGGCTGCCGCCGCGGCCACGCCTGCTGGCGTGACGCGGGCGGCAGAAGGTTAATCACAAAATTGAGTCTATTAATAGTGGGCACTTGGAAATTGAGTCTATAAATAGTGGGCACTTGGAAATTGAGTCTATCAATAGTGGGCACTATTCCAATTTCCAGGCGCCCAAAATTCCATCTATTGCCGCATTTTATTGGGCGACTCCATGTGCCCAAATTTTCCTCTATTGCCACTAATCACAGCTTTTATCATTGCACCATATGCACAGTTCTTTCCAATAATGCCGTTTTGCAGCAGTGTTTGAGTGGAGTGTTGATTAGCAGCAATAGATGGAATTCGCTCCCACTATTTATAGCGGCATTTTCCAGGCAAATTTCCATCTATTGCTGCATTTTATTGGGCGCCTCTGTGCACCCAATTTCTCTCTATTGCCGCAAAATTCCCTCTTCTTTCCTCTTTGCTCTGTGCACCCTTTTTTCCTGATTTGCTACATACATATGTTTATCTTACCATGTCACATGTCAGTTCAGGTACTCTTTAAATCCCCACCTTGTTTAAGACTATGCCAGTGTCAGTCTTACTGTTGTGCTGTACTTCAGGTCTTGAACTGAGCTATTGAACTAATCAGCTAGTTACCCAGCCACTTAAGTAAAATATGATACAGTATTCATGTGGGTATACCACGCCAATCTCCAATTATTGTTATGGACCAGTTATCCAAGAGACCCCCCTCCCCCAAGAGACACCCCCCCCCCCCCCCCAAGCTGCAAAAAAAACCCCAAAGGAAACACAGAGATTAAAATCTAATCCCCCACAACCAGTCCATAGCCAGCCCATTTTTTTTTTTTAGCTTTTGAACACCAAATACAGCTGGGGGATTCTATGTCATATTTAGAAGCAGAAACCTAGATACGCGTGCATGAAAAAAAGGGACCTGCTGGATAACGAAATGCACCGGTGGATAATGAAATCTGATAACGATAAACATTGTTGTCAAACTTGGTTAATGATAAATACCATTGTTAAAACAGACAGGAAATAATAACGAAAAGATATTAACGTTAAAAATTGTTACGTAATTCAATAATACAGCTTAACCCAACCCTACTCTCACACAGAATCCTCCCCTGGTGGTGCCTAACCCTAACCACTCCCCAGGTGGTGCCTGACCCTAATCACCCCTCCATGGTGCCTAACCATAACCCCCGGGTGGTGCCTAACCCTAACCACCCCCCAGGTGGTTCTTAACCCTAACCACCCCCCCTGGTGTTACCTAAAACTAACCGCCATCCAGGTGGTACCGAACCCTAACCACTTCCCCTAGTGTTGCCAAACACTAACCACTCCCTCTGCAGAAACACCCTTTTCCACTTAGAAACGATAATATCTTTAACGGAAAATCTGTACATACAAACAAAATAATATGATAAAAACTATAACGTTGCAAGTTTCTAAAATGATAACATATTTCAAAAACTTTAATGTTCTAATGTTCTTGACGATATTTATTGCAGCGCCCTTTTTTCTGCTTTTTTCGCCGTATTAACGATAGTTGCATTAAAGTCTATGGTGGTGCCCTTTTCATCCACCCTCAGTCGACACCCTTTTTTCCTGCTACCATAGATACAGTTAATCTCATCAATTTATTTTCAGTTCAGGTTTGCTTTAAGACAGGGGAACAGCAGGTGCAAGACCCTGGCAATAAGTAGCAGGAACGTGCATGGAGCCACTTGCTGGAGGCCAGTAGTTATACATGAAGCTGGAATTCACAGAATGATCCTCAGCCATTGTGATGCTGCTGCTTACTTGGTGAAGTATTAATGTATGCAGGGATGCCTTTTAAAACTTTCACTGGCGTTTTTGTAAGGCAGAATGGTTTTAAAACATCCTCCCCTGCAATATTTTGGTTTATTGATTCTGTGCTGGTAATAATAATTTCTATAGATGCTTTGAATAGTAATAATCATTACCAAGCTGTTCCCCATCCCCTTCTGGTACCTTCTGGTTGTCTTTGGCAGGTTTTGTTGTACTGTATCATTTGTTATGTATAGAATGCTTGGGGGGGGGCCAATGTGAAACTTGCACTGGGGCCCATACTCTTTAGCTATGCCACTGTGTAATGGTGAAGTCGTGGCATTACATGGGGTACCCTGCAATGCACACATTACGGTAATAAAGTAAGTGGTGGTAATGAGTTAACAGGTGGTTCTAGCAAACAATTCCTGCAATGTAAATCAATCGATGTGCTATATACAACATGCTAATAAGTTTGTTTATATGACCACTAGGCAGCTGATTTGCATTAGGGGTGTAACAATTCACCCATGACCCAGGCAGTCACGGGGGGCTCAGGGGCCAAGGGAGCCCAGATGCAGAGTGTGGCAGTGAAAGCATCATACATTACCTGTTAGCAGCCCGCTAGCGACACGTCCTCTTTACTCTTCTCTTTAGCCACTTTGTCCAGTGTATCTTTTTGCAGCACCTGATGCATGTCATATGACATGCAGCAACATGAGCCACAAGGCTTTACACTGTATGGTGCTGCTGAAGAGAGGAGGGAAGAGGACATGTCATTAGGTCTGCTGAGAACAGGTAATGTACGACATTGCTGCCACTCTCTGCTCGCCCCGAAGGGGGGACATTATATGCAGTGATGCTTGGATACCCCCAACCACGAATTCGAGTAAATCCTGCCACAGCAGGATTGAAATCTTAATACGCCGTGATCGTGATCCGAATTTGAATCAGAGCTCCGAATTCGACTTGGATTTTAGCCGTGATTACATGTAGAATCTGTGATCATGGCCGTGAGCACTAATTTGACTTTAACGTTAACAGATGCAGAGTGTGGCAGTGAAAGCATCATACATTACCTGTTAGCAGCCCGCTAGCGACACGTCCTCTTTACTCTTCTCTTTAGCCACTTTGTCCAGTGTATCTTTTTGCAGCACCTGATGCATGTCATATGACATGCAGCAACATGAGCCACAAGGCTTTACACTGTATGGTGCTGCTGAAGAGAGGAGGGAAGAGGACATGTCATTAGGTCTGCTGAGAACAGGTAATGTACGACATTGCTGCCACTCTCTGCTCGCCCCGAAGGGGGGAAATTATATGCAGTGATGCTTGGATACCCCCAACCACGAATTCGAGTAAATCCTGCCACAGCAGGATTGAAATCTTGATACGCCGTGATCGTGATCCGAATTTGAATCAGAGCTCCGAAGTCGACTTGGATTTTAGCCGTGATTACATGTAGAATCTGTGATCATGGCCGTGAGCACGGATTTGACTTTAACGTTAATAGCAAAGCCCCCATACATGCTACAATCCCCAAAATTGCATGGATTATAAAGGTCATCAGAGGCTACAACTTTTAGTTTTTGAGAAAATCGATTTTAAAGTTTCAAATGAAAAAAGTATTTGTGATTAAAGACCCTCCGAATTTAGTAGTTAATAGCAAAGCTATTTACATGCTAAAAATACCAAATAAATAAATACCAAATTTTCCAGATACAGTGGTTTTCAAAAGTATTCGGCCCCCTTGAAGTGTTCCACATTTTGTCATATTACTGCCACAAACATGTATCAATTTTATTGGAATTCCACGTGATAGACCAATACAAAGTGGTGTACAGGTGAGAAGTGGAACGAAAATCATACATGATTCCAAACATTTTTTACAGATAAATAACTGCAAGTGGGGTGTGCGTAATTATACAAACATGTATCAATTTTATTGGAATTCCACGTGATAGACCAATACAAAGTGGTGTACAGGTGAGAAGTGGAACGAAAATCATACATGATTCCAAACATTTTTTACAGATAAATAACTGCAAGTGGGGTGTGCGTAATTATTCAGCTCCCTTTGGTCTGAGTGCAATCAGTTGCCCATAGTCATTGCCTGATGAGTGCTAATGACTAAATAGAGTGCACCTCTTTGTAATCTAATGTCAGTACAAATACAGCTGCTCTGTGATGGCCTCAGAGGTTGTCTAAGAGAATATTGGGAGCAACAACACCATGAAGTCCAAAGAACGCACCAGACAGGTCAGGGATAAAGTTATTGAGAAATTTAAAGCAGGCTTAGGCTACAAAAAGATTTCCAATGCCTTGAGCATCCCGCGGAGCACTGTTCAAGTGATCATTCAGAAATGGAAGGCGTATGGCAAAACTGTAAACCTACCAAGACAAGGCTGTCCACCTAAACTCACAGGCCAAACAAGGAGAGCAGTCAAGAGGCCCATGCTGACTGATGAAGTGCAGAGATTTACAGCTCAGGTGGGGGAATCTGTCCATAGAACAACTATTAGTCGTGCACTGCACAAAGTTGGCCTTTATGGAAGAGTGGCAAGAAGAAAGCCATGGTTAACAGAAAAGCATAAGAAGTCCCGTTTGTAGTTTGCCACAAGCCATGTGGGGGACACAGCAAACGTGGAAGAAGGTGCTCTGATGAGAGAAAATGGGACTTTTTGGCCAAAATGCAAAACGCTATGTGTGGCGGAAAACTAACACTGCACATCACTCTGAACACACCATCCTCACTGTCAAATATGGTGGTGGCAGCATCATGCTCGGGGGGGTGCATCTCTTCAGCAGGGACAGGGAAGCTGGTCAAAGTTGATGGGAAGATGGATGGAGCCAAATACAGGGCAAACTTGGAAGAAAACCTCTTGGAGTCTGCAAAAGACTTGAGACTGGGGCGGAGGTCCACCTTCCAGCAGGACAACGACCCTAAACATAAAGCCAAGGCTACAATGGAATGGTTTAAAACAAAACATATCCATGTGTTAGGATGGCCCAGTCAAAGTCCAGATCTAAATCCAATCGAGAATCTGTGGCAAGATCTGAAAACTGCTGTTTACAAACGCCGTCCATCTAATCTGATTGAGCTGGAGCTGTTTTGCAAAGAAGAATGGGCAAAGATTTCAGTCTCTAGCTGTGCAAAGCTGGTAGAGACATACCCTAAAAGACTGGCAGCTGTAATTGCAGCAAAAGGTGATTCTACAAAGTATTGACTCAGGGGGCCAAATAATTACGCACACCCCACTTTGCAGTTATGTTTGTGGCAGTAATGTGACAAAATGCAGGAAAACCTCAGGGGGGCTGAATACCTTTGCAAACCACTGTATGTTGAGAAGAACAGTGGGAAAAAGACGTTATAGTTTGATAAAATCAATTTTGACATTTCAAAGGAAGTATCAAGGGAAAAAAGTATACATGTAAATGCGGTAAATACATTTACTGTCATTTACTGCATTTAAATGTATACTATTTTCCTTTGAAAGTTTAAAATCAATTTTCTCAAAAACTATAAGGTGTTTTTGAAAACATTTTTTCCCCTTGTTCCCACTGTTCTACTTAACATATCCTGCAAATTTTGTATTTTGAGTATTTTCTTGCTTGCTGTTGGCTTAAAAGGCATTTTATGAAAAAGGTGTGAAAATATCACCCAGGAGAAAACTAGAAGAAAACAAGAATTGAATAAGGGAAAAGTTGTATAGCCTGCAGATTCACTGAGTGACTAGTATTCACAGCTGCGATACTCCAGCACCAGGATTAAATGTAAAACTCCCCCGTATCATAAAACATATGTAGATAGCCTGCAGTTCTGTAAATCATACTGGAGGGGCATGCAAATAATGTCACTTGGTTTGTAATGGGAATGAACCGAGCCCAGAAACCAACCAAAGTTTGAGACAGATATGATGATGCAAACAATACATCAGCACCAATGAGATGTCCCTTCTATAGAGGTAGATGTAGTGCATTCAAACTTACCATTCTCCAGGGATACAACTCTGCTCATGGAATGTCAATTGAGGAAATCCGGGATCCGGCTTTATCAGAATGTCAGCCCAGTAAACAGGAAGCACTGATGGAGCGGACTCAGAGAGGCGGCCAAGTCACAAGGATACCTCAATAATAGATCTATGCCATGGTGCCTTGTTTCGGTGGTTTAAGTCATTTTTATATGTGTTAGAATTTAAGTATGATATGCTTGAATTCCTAGGCCTCAGTTACTTTAACCAGTTCGCATTCAGTCGTTTTTCGCTTCATGCATCCGAACAATGTTCACCTCCCATTCATTAGCCTATAACTTTATTACTACTTATCACAATGAACTGATCTATATCTTGTTTTTTCCGCCACCAATTAGGCTTTCTTTGGGGGGTACATTTTACTAAGAGCCACTTTACTGTAAATGCATTTTAAAAGGAAGAATAAGAAAAAAACGGAAACAAATCATTATTTCTCACTTTTCGGCAATTATAGTTTTAAAATAATACATGCCTCCATAATTAAAACCCACCTATTGTATATGTCCATTTGTCCCGGTTATTACACCATTTAAATTATGTCCCTATCACAATGTATGGCGACAATATTTTATTTGGAAATAAAAAGTGCATTTTTTCCGTTTTGCATTAATCACTATTTACAAGCTTATAATAATAATAAAAAAAAGAAATATTTCATCTTTACATAGCTATTTAAAAAGTTTAGACCCTTAGGTAAATATTTGTGTTTTTTTTTTTTTTTTATTGTAATGTTTTTTTGTTTTTTTTAATTAAACATTTTATGTGGGTATTTTTGGGAGGGTGGGATTGAAATTGTATTTTTTTTTGTAAATATATGTGTATTTTTATTTTTATTTAACATTTAGATGTAGTTTACTTTTTGGCCACAAGATGGCAGCCATGAGTTGTTTACAGTGACGTCACTCTAAGCGTACCACGTACGCTTAGAGCGACATAGGAAGCAGAAAAAGCGTAGCTTCCGAGAGAAGCTGTCGCTTTTTCTGCGGGGGAGAGGAATCAGTGATCGGGCACCGTTGCCCGATTCACTGATTCACTGGCTAACAAACCGCCGGCCGGGAGCGCGCGTGCACGCGCGCGATCGGCCGCGTGGACGCGCAGGAGCGCACATGGCTTCCTGGACGTGAGTTTCACGTCCAGGAATGTGAAATAGTTAAAGGAATACTATCGATTCACATATTTTTTTCAATTGACACAGGAATTGTTTGGGAAGTGCTGCTAAGTACTGGTGCATACATTTTAGTAGCAACTTCTTTGTTTACTGTTAGCAAAATACATTCAAACTTTACTGACGCCAAAACTGATGGCTGACTGAGCTATGAGGAGAGGGGAAATTCCCCTCACACTTGATCAGTTAACTCTATGTGTAGCTCTGTGTGTGACAGAGAAGAGAGCTCCCAACAGCTGCAGCTCCTGTGTCCTGTGTTTCTGACTGACGTGTCTGAAGAGAGCAGAGGAAATTGTCACAACTTTTTCATACTGTTTTTGCTTTCAGAGTTTGATATGTTTGATATTTGCTTTCTGTAGTCTGATATGCAACTCTGGCTGTGCATTGAAGCAGACACCCCTTCTGCAATTGATTTGTCCCAATATAGCTAAATCCCACCCTCAATAAATTACAGCTTTTGCCTCTGATATTTAACATGAAAAGTAGGAAAATGTTTACACAGCTACTTAGACATTCTTTGCACACTGTCATTTTAGAACACTTGGGTATCGATAGTATTCCTTTAACTGAGATTAGTTAAAATACTTGACTTGCAGAGAGTCTCCCTTTAACCACTTCAGGACCACAGTCTTTTCGCCCCTTAAGGACCAGAGCCTTTTTCTCCATTCAGACCACTGCAGCTTTCACGGTTTATTGCTCGCTCATACAACCTACCACCTAAATGAATTTTACCTCCTTTTCTTGTCACTAATACAGCTTTCTTTTGGTGCTATTTGATTGCTCCTGCGATTTTTACTTTTTATTATATTCAGCAAAAAAGACATGAATTTTGGCAAAAAAATGATTTTTTTTAACTTTCTGTGCTGACATTTTTCAAATAAAGTAAAATTTCCTATACATTTGAGCGCGAAAGTTATTCTGCTACATGTCTTTGATAAAAAAAAAACCATTCAGTGTATATTTATTGGATTGGGTAAAAGTTATAGCGTTTACAAACTATGGTGCCAAAAGTGAATTTTCCCATTTTTAAGCATCTCTGACTTTTCTGCGCACCTGTCAGGTTTCATGAGGGGCTAAAATTCCAGGAAAGTACAAATACCCCCCAAATGACCCCATTTTGGAAAGAAGACATCCCAAAGTATTCAGTGAGAGGCATGGTGCGTTCATAGAAGATTTTATTTTTTGTCACAAGTTAGCGGAAAATGACACTTTCTGACAAAAAAAAAAAAAGTTTCCATTTCTTCTAACTTGCGACAAAAAAAAATGAAATCTGCCACGGACTCACTATGGTCCTCTCTGAATACCTTGAAGTGTCTACTTTCCAAAATGGGGTCATTTGTGGGGTGTGTTCACTGTCCTGGCATTTTGGGGGGTGCCTAATTGTAAGCACCCCTGTAAAGCCTAAAGATGCTCATTGGACTTTGGGCCCCTTAGCGCAGTTAGGCTTCAAAAAAGTGCCACACATGTCGTATTGCCATACTCAGGAGAAGTAGTATAATGTGTTTTGGGGTGTATTTTTACACATACCCATGCTGGGTGGGAGAAATATCTCCGTAAATGACAATTTTTTAATTTTTTTTTACACACAATTGTCTATTTATAGAGATATTTCTCCCACTCAGCATGGGTATGTGGAAAAATACACCCCAAAACACATTATACTACTTCTCCTGAGTACGGCGATACCACATGTGTGGCACTTTTTTGCACCCTAACTGCGCTAAGGGGCCCAAAGTCCAATGAGTACCTTTAGGATTTCACAGGTCATTTTGAGATATTTGGTTTCAAGACTACTCCTCACGGTTTAGGGCCCCTAAAATGCCAGGACAGTATAGGAACCCCACAAATTACCCCATTTTAGAAAGAAGACACCCCAAGGTATTCCGTTAGGAGTATGGTGAGTTCATAGAAGATTTTTTTTTTTGTCACAAGTTAGCAGAAATTGATTTTAATTTTTTTTTTCACAAAGTGTCATTTTCCGCTAACTTGTGACAGAAAATAAAATCTTCTATGAACTCACCGTACTCCTAACGGAATACCTTGGGGTGTCTTCTTTCTAAAATGGGGTCATTTGTGGGATTCCTATACTGCCCTGGCATTTTAGGGGCCCTAAACCGTGAGGAGTAGTCTTGAAACCAAATGTCGCAAAATGACCTGTGAAATCCTAAAGGTACTCATTGGACTTTGGGCCCCTTAGCGCAGTTAGGGTGCAAAAAAGTGCCACACATGTGGTATCGCCGTACTCGGGAGAAGTATTATAATGTGTTTTGGGGTGTATTTTTCCACATACCCATGCTGGGTGGGAGAAATATCTCTGTAAATGACAATTATTTGATTTTTTTTACACACAATTGTCCATTTACAGAGAGATTTCTCCCACCCAGCATGGGTATGTATAAAAATACACCCCAAAACACATTATACTACTTCTTCTGAGTACGGCGATACCACATGTGTGACACTTTTTTGCAGCCTAGGTGCGCTAAGGGGCCCAACGTCCTATTCACAGGTCATTTTGAGGCATTTGTTTTCTAGACTACTTCTCACGGTTTAGGGCCCCTAAAATGCCAGGGCAGTATAGGAACCCCACAAGTGACCCCATTTTAGAAAGAAGACACCCCAAGGTATTCCGTTAGGGGTATGGTGAGTTCGTAGAAGATTTTATTTTTTGTCACAAGTTAGTGAAAAATGACACTTTGTGAAAAAAACAATAAAAATCCAATTTCCGCTAACTTTTGACAAAAAATAAAATCTTCTATGAACTCATCATACACCTAACAGAATACCTTGGGGTGTCTTCTTTCTAAAATGGGGTCACTTGTGGGGTTCCTATACTGCCCTGGCATTTTAGGGGCCCTAAACCGCGAGGAGTAGTCTAGAAAACAAATGCCTCAAAATGACTGTTCAGGGGTATAAGCATCTGCAAATTTTGATGACAGGTGGTCTATGAGGGGGCAAATTTTGTGGAACCGGTCATAAGCAGGGTGGCCTCTTAGATGACAGGATGTATTGGGCCTGTTCTGATGGATAGGAGTGCTAGGGGGGTGACAGGAGGTGATTGATGGGTGTCTCAGGGGGCGGTTAGAGGGGAAAATAGATGCAATCAATGCACTGGGGAGGTGATCGGAAGGGGGTCTGAGGGGGATCTGGTGGTTTGGCCGAGTGATCAGGAGCCCACACGGGGCAAATTAGGGCCTGATCTGATGGGTAGGTGTGCTAGGGGGTGACAGGAGGTGATTGATGGGTGTCTCAAGGTGTGATTAGAGGGGGGAAATAGATGCAAGCAATGCACTGGCGAGGTGATCAGGGCTGGGGTCTGAGGGCGTTCTGAGGTGTGGGCGGGTGATTGGGTGCCCTAGGGGCAGATTAGGGTCTAATCTGATGGGTAACAGTGACAGGTGGTGATAGGGGGTGATTGATGGGTGATTAGTGGGTGTTTAGAGGAGAGAAGAGATGTAAACACTGCACTTGGGAGGTGATCTGATGTCGGACCTGCGGGCGATCTATTGGTGTGGGTGGGTGATCAGATTGCCCGCAAGGGGCAGGTTAGGGGCTGATTGATGGGTGGCAGTGCCAGGGGGTGATTGATGGGTGGCAGTGACAGGGGGTGATTGATGGGTGATTGACAAGTGATCAGTGGGTTATTACAGGGAATAACAGATGTAAATATTGCACTGGCGAATTGATAAGGGGGGTCTGAGGGCAATCTGAGCGTGTGGGCGGGTGATTGGGTGCCGGCAAGGGGCAGATTAGGGTCTAATCTGATGGGTAACAGTGACAGGTGGTGATAGGGGGTGATTGATGGGTGATTGATGGGTAATTAGTGGGTGTTTAGAGGAGAGAAGAGATGTAAACACTGCATTTGGGAGGAGATCTGATGTCGGATCTGCGGGCGATCTATTGGTGTGGGTGGGTGATCAGATTGCCCGCAAGGGGCAGGTTAGGGGCTGATTGATGGGTGGCAGTGACAGGGGGTGATTGATGGGTGGCAGTGACAGGGGGTGATTGATGGGTGATTGACAGGTGATCAGTGGGTTATTACAGGGAATAACAGATGTAAATATTGCACTGGCGAATTGATAAGGGGGGGTCTGAGGGCAATCTGAGCGTGTGGGCGGGTGATTGGGTGCCCGCAAGGGGCAGATTAGGGTCTAATCTGATGGGTAACAGTGACAGGTGGTGATAGGGGGTGATTGATGGGTGATTGATGGGTAATTAGTGGGTGTTTAGAGGAGAGAAGAGATGTAAACACTGCATTTGGGAGGTGATCTGATGTCGGATCTGCGGGCGATCTATTGGTGTGGGTGGGTGATCAGATTGCCCGCAAGGGGCAGGTTAGAGGCTGATTGATGGGTGGCAGTGACAGGGGGTGATTGACGGGTGATTGACGGGTGATTGACAGGTGATTGACAGGTGATCAGGGGGGATAGATGCATACAGTACATGGGGGGAGGGGTCTGGGGGGGGGGGTCTGGGGAGAATCTGAGGGGTGGGGGGGTGATCAGGAGGGAGTAGGGGGCAGATTAGGGACTAAAAAAAAAAATAGCGTTGACAGGTAGTGATTGATGGGTGATTAGGGGGGTGATTGGGTGCAAACAGTGGTCTGGGGGGTGGGCAGGGGGGGGGGTCTGAGGGGTGCTGTGGGCGATCAGGGGGCAGGGGGGGGGGAATCAGTGTGCTTGGGTGCAGACTAGGGTGGCTGCAGCCTGCCCTGGTGGTCTCTCGGACACTGGGACCACCAGGGCAGGAGGCAGCCAGTATAATAGGCTTTGTATACATTACAAGCCTATTATACACTTTCCGTGCGGCGATCGGGCAGCTAGTAACCCGCCGGCGCTTCCGAACGGCCGGCGGGTTACAGCGAGCGGTGGGCGGAGCCAGTCCCCGGCGGCTGATCGCGTCACAAATGACGCGATCACCGCATAGCCACTCCCGCAGCTGCCCCCGCCGATGGGCGTATTGCGGTCGTTTGGGCCCGGACTTTGCCGCCGCCCATCGGCTGGGGGCGGTCCTTAAGTGGTTAAGGGGCATTTCTAGAAGCACTGTGGAACATGGTCTTGTGTCTCACACAGGGCCAGCCCAAGGCCAGAGTGCTTATCTGTCCACAATGTACAGATTGCCAGGCATCTTTACTGTAAACATCAAGTGTTTTCATATTTCCTAAAGGTAAACAATAGCCAGGGAACATTTTCTCTCACTTCTAGATAATAAGGGAGGAAACGCCATATTTGGCTTGTCCCCTAGGAGCAGGCGCAGATAGGGTCATCCATCACATGCTATTAACAGCCAATCGCATGCGATGGGTACTAGATCATCCCTGCGGGATGATGTCACATTTAACTCTTTAGAGGTTAGTATAAGAATAGTCAACATGGTCTCCCGAGGGCACTGCTCGCTACTTCTGCTGACTTCCTTCTTGTAATTTTCCGTAACTGTATGCTGTATATATGCCTAAGTGGCGTTCCTACCTAAGGGCGCAGGGGGGCGGGGCGCACCGGGTACCAGTCAGCCAGGGGGGTGTCGCCACGACCCCCCTACACCTGACTAAGGAGGGGAAGAGCAGCGCCAGGAGGAGGGGTGACAGCAGGGATAGCGGCGGGGAGGGGGAAATATCCCCCCCTCCCTCACCTGGGTCCCCTCCTTCTGCCTCTCTTCTCCCCCCAAAAATGCGGGCAGCGGGCCGGTGGCAGTGGGCAGCGAGCAGGCGAGCGCGGAGTATACTCACGTTACTTCCGCGTATCAGCCTGGAACGCTGCGTCACCGTCACGTGCCTCTTCTGCGCCTCCAATCATAGGAGGCGCAGTAGAGGCACGTGACGGCGACGCAGCGTTCCAGGCTGATACGCGGAAGTAACGTGAGTATACTCCGCGCTCGCCTGCTCGCTGCCCACTGCCACCGGCCCGCTGCCCGCATTTTTGGGGGAGAAGAGAGGCAGAAGGAGGGGACCCAGGTGAGGGAGGGGGGGATATTTCCCCCTCCCCGCCGCTATCCCTGCTGTCACCCCTCCTTCTAGCTACACGAGGGGGGGGGGGGGGACTATACTACCTAAACTGGGGGCCACTATACTAGCTGGCAGCTGGGGGCCACTATACTGGAGGCAGCTAAACGGGGGGGGGGGGGCACAGGGCACTATACTAGCTACACTGGGGGCATCTATGGGGGCCACTATATTACCTATACTGGGGGGGGGGCACCATACCAGCTACAATGGAGGCAACTATACTATCTAAACTGTGGGCCACTATACTAGCTATACTGGGGCAACTATGGGGGCCACTATACTAGCTATACTGGAGGGAAGCTCTACGGGGGCCACTATACAAACTACACTGGGGGCAGCAACACTACCTACATTGGGGGCAGCAGCTATGCTGCCTATCCTGGGGGCAACTATACTAGCTATATTGGGGCAACTATACTACCTTCACTGGGGGCAACTAGCTACCTATACCTTAAAATTCTCCAAGCACCCCCCAGCGTGAACTGACTTTCGGCATCTAATAGACGCCGTATCAGTTCACCGCAGCGGCAGAGCAGGGCTATAGTAAAATGTCCGAAGCCCTGCTCTGGAGACTTTGGGAGTTGCTGGCTGCAGAGGATCGTGGGAGCTGCGCACTGGACGGAGGCCGGAACAGGAGCTCTGCTGCAGGTGAGTAAATGTTTTTTTTTTTCTTTTTAATTTATATTAGCAGCCAGGGGTAGCATTTATGTTCTGGCCAGGTCTGCTACACGATTGAAGTGTTTTCTGGACAGGTCTGCCACACGATTGCATGTATTTTCTGGGCAAATCTGCCGACATGATTGAACGTATTCTCTGGGCAAATCTGCCGACATGATTGCATGTATTTTCTGGGCAAATCTGCCGACATGATTGCATGTATTTTCTGGGCAAATCTGCAGACATGATTGAACGTATTCTCTGGGAAAATCTGCCGACATGATTGAACGTATTCTCTGGGAAAATCTGCCGACATGATTGAACGTATTCTCTGGGCAAATCTGCCGGCATGATTGAACGTATTCTCTGGGCAAATCTGCCGACATGATTGAACGTATTCTCTGGGCAAATCTGCCGACATGATTGCATGTATTTTCTGGGCAAATCTGCCGACATGATTGAACGTATTCTCTGGGCAAATCTGCCGACATGATTGAACGTATTCTCTGGGCAAATCTGCCGACATGATTGAACGTATTCTCTGGGCAAATCTGCCAACATGATTGAACGTATTCTCTGGGCAAATCTGCCGACATGATTGAACGTATTCTCTGGGCAAATCTGCCGACATGATTGCATGCATTTTCTGGGCAAATCTGCCGACATGATTGCATGTATTTTCTGGGCAAATCTGCCGACATGATTGCATGTATTTTCTGGGCAAATCTGCAGACATGATTGAACGTATTCTCTGGGAAAATCTGCCGACATGATTGAACGTATTCTCTGGGCAAATCTGCCGACATGATTGAACGTATTCTCTGGGCAAATCTGCAGACATGATTGAACGTATTCTCTGGGCAAATCTGCCGACATGATTGAACGTATTCTCTGGGCAAATCTGCCGACATGATTGAACGTATTCTCTGGGCAAATCTGCCGACATGATTGAACGTATTCTCTGGGCAAATCTGCCGACATGATTGAACGTATTCTCTGGGCAAATCTGCCGACATGATTGCATGTATTTTCTGGGCAAATCTGCCGACATGATTGAACGTATTCTCTGGGCAAATCTGCAGACATGATTGAACGTATTCTCTGGGCAAATCTGCAGACATGATTGAACGTATTCTCTGGGCAAATCTGCACACATTACGTGTATTTTCACCCGGGTTCACGTCAAATTACAGTTAGCTCCGCCCTCATCCGATCATGGCCACGCCCATTATAGCGCCACCCATTTTTTGCCCCTTCACCTGTTTTTTTTTTGGGGGGGGTGTCTTATAATACCCAGCACCGGGTGTCAAATGCCCTAGGTACGCCACTGCCTAAGTGCAACTAGCATAGATGTAACAAAAGAAAACGCCTGATCTATTCACTAGGGAAAGATCAAGACCGCATGGAACTCATAAGATTCTGCAGACCGTTTGCTTCGCCACGAGGGAGGTAACGTAACGAAGATATAAGATTGCTACTTACAAATAAATTCTTGCACTTTGATGATGCCTAAGAAGTTCTATCTCCTATACTGTTTGCTGTGATGAGTGTCGAGTTATCACACTTCCTGTGATATGGTGCCGAACGAAGGTGTAGTGCCGTTGCCAATAGCAACCAACAAATATTTATTACAATATGGAGACTAAAAGCCTGGCCACAAAAGAAAAAAAAAAAAATTTTTTTCAAGGAATAAAATTCATTATTGAATCTGGATGATATGATGGGGAAAACCATTTGTGTGCTAGAATTAGAATTAGAGTTGTTCAACAATCAGTGTTTTAATTTTGTTTGGTTATGCCTGTTAAGAAACAGTATTTGTACAATAAGTGATATAGCCATGTTAAGAATAAACCATTGTTGTCCTTTTGTAAAAACATGTAGCTGATACACACAGGCCTATCCACACAAAATCAGCTAGTATTTAATGCTTACCCAGCCCCAGGCCGCCCATGAGGCGGGGTGAGGCAGGTTCCTCAAGCGCCAGAAGTGTGTGGGGGGGGTGTGCTTACCTGGCCATGGGTGTGTGGGGCGGCTGAGCTGGAGGGGGTAGCAGCCTGAAAGGGGGGCAGTGGGCATAGCGGTGGGGAGGGGGGACAGACCCCACCTTCCTCAGCTGGGTCCTCCCGGTCTGTGCTCCTCCTTCAGCTATTAGCGCAGTGTCAGGCAGTGGGCAGGGAAGTGATGACTCACCTCCTTATGTTCCAGTGCTGCGTTCCACCACTTATCACTTCCTGCATTGCCGCCCACTGTACTTCCTTAAGTACAGTGGGCGGAATTGCAGGAAGTGACAAGCGGTGGACCGCAGCACTGAAACGTAAGGAGAAGAGTCATCGCTTTCCCACCTGCTGCCTGACACTATGCTAATAGCTGGAAGGGGAGCGCAGGTGAGGGGGGACCCAGGTGAGGGAGGGGGGCTGACCCCCCCCCCCCACCCCACCGCTGTGCCCGGAGCTCCCCTACCTGGCTGCTACCCCCTCAGGGCTACCTATACTTAGGGCAATTATACTACCTATCGGGGGGGTCCTCACAATTTGGCAAAAGTGTAGAACCGGCCCTGTACCCCACAATACACAATCCAATTGCCCAATATTTTTTTCCAAATTTTGTGTACAAAAGGGCTTTATTGAAATGTACAAATACAATAGCAAAGTAGTACAAGTAAAAATCAGTGGAAAATCACTTGTCCTTAAACTTATTGACATATAATCAAAAAATACAAGCATTGGGAGATAAAGTGCAATTAGGGGTATTAACAGGTACCGTAAAATATGCAAACTTTACATAAAAGCAAATAATTTTAAATATAAAATAATGCAATAATTTATCCTATAAACCTTCATAGAATCCCAATATATAATGCCCTTCTAAACAAAACGTTAACAGAGCATAATAAACTTACAGGTATTAATTAGACTTTCCATTAACCCACCAAAATGAAATGATAATGACAGCATGACATATAATAAGCCACAAGAAGATCAGCCAAATCAGGCAAATGGGTACACAGGCTATCCACAAGCTCTATACTTATTCCACTCTTCCAAGTCTATATGGAACTTATCAAAGGAGGATGAAATTATATGAGAAAGCCTGTCTGTGTCTCTGATAACATCTACACGAGCCTCAAAACTGATCTAATGAACAGAGGTATTTAAGTTAAATGCTATCACCCAATGGGTGGCAAAAAGAAAAGCAAATTACATGCGTTTAAACACTCTAGGAATTCAGGGGCAGCAGCATGCAATAAGGCTTGAGCTGAGAAGCAAAACCCTATATTTTTCCAAATTTACAAACATTTGTGTAGCATACTACATAGATGTGGCAAGACTACACAAGGATCATGCAGTCTGTATGACATAGGGCTGGATTTAGTCAGGGGAAATATTTGAGTTTAAAAGTACAGTGAATGAGGAGAATGTACATATAAGTCAGAGTCCACATATAATATACAGGTCCTTCTAAAAAAAATTAGCATATTGTGATAAAGTTCATTATTTTCTGTAATGTACTGATAAACATTACACTTTCATATATTTTAGATTCATTACACACAACTGAAGTAGTTCAAGCCTTTTATTGTTTTAATATTGATGATTTTGGCATACAGCTCATGAAAACCCAAAATTCCTATCTCAAAAAATTAGCATATCATGCAAAGGTTCTCTAAACGAGCTATTAACCTAATCATCTGAATCAACTAATTAACTCTAAACACCTGCAAAAGATTCCTGAGGCTTTTAAAAACTCCCAGCCTGGTTCATTACTCAAAACCGCAATCATGGGTAAGACTGCCGACCTGACTGCTGTCCAGAAGGCCATCATTGACACCGTCAAGCAATAGGGTAAGACACAGAAAGAAATTTCTGAACGAATAGGCTGTTCCCAGAGTGCTGTATCAAGGCACCTCAGTGGGAAGTCTGTGGGAAGGAAAAAGTGTGGCAGAAAACACTGCACAACGAGAAGAGGTGACCGGACCCTGAGGAAGATTGTGGAGAAGGACCGATTCCAGACCTTGGGGGACCTGCGGAAGCAGTGGACTGAGTCTGGAGTAGAAACATCCAGAGCCACCGTGTACAGGCGTGTGCAGGAAATGGGCTACAGGTGCCGCATTCCCCAGGTCAAGCCACTTTTGAACCAGAAACAGCGGCAGAAGCGCCTGACCTGGGCTACAGAGATGCAGCACTGGACTGTTGCTCAGTGGTCCAAAGTGCTTTTTTTCAGATGAAAGCAACTTTTGCATGTCATTCTGAAATCAATGTGCCAGAGTCTGGAGGAAGACTGGGGAGAGGGAAATGCCAAAATGCCTTAAGTCCAGTCCAGTGTCAAGTACCCACAGTCAGTGATGGTCTGGGGTGCCATGTCAGCTGCTGGTGTTGGTCCACTGTGCTTTATCAAGGGCAGGGTCAATGCAGCTAGCTATCAGGAGATTGTGGAGCACTTCATGCTTCCATCCGCTGAAAAGCTTTATGGAGATGAAGATTTCATTTTTCAGCACGACCTGGCACCTGCTCACAGTGCCAAAACCACTGGTTAATGGTTTTCTGACCATGGTATTACTGTGCTCAATTGGCCTGCCAACTCTCCTGACCTGAACCCCGTAGAGAATCTGTGGGATATTGTGAAGAGAAAGTTGAGAGACCCAAGACCCAAAATGATGATATTATGATTTGTATGTATAGCACAGCTAAGAAATAAAACATTAAGATCAGATACATCAGTGTAATTGTTTCCAGTACAGGAAGAGTTGAGAAACTCCAGTTGTTATCTCTATGCAAACAAGCCATTAAGCTCTCCGACTAAGTTAGTCATGGAGAGGGCTGTTATCTGACTTTTATTATCTCAACTGTTCCTGGACTATTTACTTTTCCTCTGCTAGAGGAGAGGTCATTACTTCACAGACTGCTCTGAAAGACTCATTTTGAATGCTGAGTGTTGTGTAATCTGCACATATTATAGAATGATGCAATGTTAGAAAAAACACTATATACCTGAAAATAAAAGTATGAGAATATTTTCTTTGCTGCTAATCTTCTAGTAATTATTCATAGTACACAACCAATTCACTATATCATATATTTTTTTTTTCGCTTCAGTGTCTCTTTAAGGCCGCTATCAAAGCATCCTGGGCCTCCATAACACCTAAGCAGTGCCACAGGCTGATTGCCTCCATGCCACGCCGCATGGAAGCAGTCATTTCTGCAAAAGGATTCCCGACCAAGCATTGAGTGCATAACTGAACATAATTATTTGAAGGTTGACTTTTTTTGTTTTAAAAACACTTTTCTTTTATTGGTCGGATGAAATATGCAAATTTTTTGAAATAGGAATGTTGGGTTTTCATGAGCTGTATGCCAAAATCATCAATATTAAAACAATAAAAGGCTTGAACTACTTCAGTTGTGTGTAATGAATCTAAAATATATGAAAGTCTAATGTTTATCAGTACATTACAGAAAATAATGAACTTTATCACAATATGCTAATTTTTTGAGAGGGACCTGTTAGTGCTTGTTTTTTGTCTTTATTTTACTTCTGATTTTCTTTAAAGGGCAACTAAAGTAAGAAGGATCTGAAGGCTGCCATATTTATTTCCTTTAAAACAATACCAGTTCCCTGGCAGCCCTGCTGATCTGATCTGCTGCATGCTTGTTCAGTGTCTATTGCTAAAAGTATTAGAGGCGGAGGATCAGCAGGACAGCCAGGCAACTGGTATTGCTTAAAAGGAAAAAAATATGGCAGCCTCCATATCACTCTCGTTTCAGTTGTCCTTTACGATGATTCCATGCTTCAGTTTCAGCATGTTATATGTAGACTGTAGAAAATGGTGTCCTTGGAAATATGCCCTAGGTTGGGAATTAAATGAAAGCCTATGGGAGCTTTGGGGAGCTCCATCCCTGGAATGCGTTAGTATTATGTGGCTTTATTATTCCTGGCTACACATGAGTTGACTGAGTCAGTCCCTATTTTTCAGTTTCATTGCTGTATACTGACAGAAGCAGATGCCTTCTTTCAGGTGTCCAGGAGGATCTGCTGACCTGGATGGAAAATGTTTCCTGGCTAAACAGCAAGCATATTCAGAAGAATATGCAGATATACTTTTTTTCCACATGTTTGTAGCTAATACATTGTCATGACCAAAGGAAATTTGAAAGGTTTCCATGCAGTCATGTAACTTGACATACACAAAAAAGAGCTGTGATCTGGAATACCCAACCAATACAGAAATGTCACTAAGGAGAAGGTTTGCTTCACAAGTCTTCTTTATCATTTCTTCACTGATCTTTTTTATGGTTCTTTTTTTCCAGCAAGCTATTTTAACGAACTGGGTAGGGATAAGAAATACTGCAACAACTGCAATGGGCAGAAACACTGCAAACGCTAAATTAGGATATGAGTTATTAATGTTCCAGCTAGTGATACTAAGAGCGATATAGAGTACAAAAAAAAAAGATGCAAGCAGTGAATATATTATACAAAGAATCACCTTGACTGCAGTATGGCGAATGCAAGATTTTGGTGGACTAACATCATTAATTATTTCTATAGCATCCTTATATATTCTGGGGTTATCCACAAGAGCCTTAAGCGCATCAGGAACAGGAGCCGAAGAGAAAATGGCCGGCTCCCAGCTTTCACCTTCTTCATTGACCGCTGTCAAGGTAAGAAGAGTCTTTCCACTGTACAACAAAGATGACTGGAAATGGATTAAAGAGGACGGAGCCACCTCGTTGTTACTGTTGAGAAGAACATGGCATAGTTTATCAAAGAATTTTTCATCATCCGCATCCAGATAAGTTAAATGGCTAAGATATAAAGGCACCGGACATGGCTTTAACATAATAGGAACAATGGCCTTATGTAACATGCAGTCCTGAAACATAGACAGATTGGCTTCAAAGAGGCACCAACGGCTGCGGACAAAATCTGGACTCAACACCATTAACGTTTTTTGGCTGCTTTGGATACATTGAACCATGTTATCTAATATTGTCTTTCCTGGGACAAAGTCTCTCTCATGAAAACAGATCTTTAGGCTTGGAAAGGTCTTCTCCAGTTGAAAGATAAGCCCAGAAACCCATATAGAGTCTCCACTACTGTAGCTGATAAAAACATGGTACTTGTCATCTTTACCGAGGTCGGGGACAGGTATATCTGGTAAAGTATCCATGGTAACAAACTGTGATGGTAGGGCTCTTCACACCAATCTACATAAACACATACAATTGTTGTTATTGAGGTATTATGCAACACCAAACAAAAATCAAGGTAAGTAAATGATAGGCTAGATCCACACAATCACAAAGACCTTTCCCGAAAGTGAATCACCCAGTCCAAAATAGTTCACAATCTGATTAGGAAGGGAGCTGGTTGCAGCTAGAAGTAGTGGGGCTAAGTTGGTAGTTAATAATTGAATATGCCAGAGAGGAAGCTGGGTAATGAGGAAGGTAAGGAGTGAGAAGAAATGAGTACATTAGAGCAGGGCCGAATTTTACATTTCTGAAACCTGTAAGCACAAAAGACCTGGGGGCATCAGCCACACTTTAAACTCCACCCTTTAGATATCACACACACCACCCCTAAACAACACTTCATGTTGATGAGGACAAAGAAGAACATGGACTGAAATAAAAAGACTTTAAAGGGACACTGTAGGGGGTCAGGGGAAAATGAGTTGAAGTTACCCGGGGCTTCTAATGGTCCCCCACAGGCATCCTGTGCCCGTGCAGCCACTCACCGATGCTCCGGCCCCGCCTCCAGTTCACTTCTGGAAGTTCAGACTTTAAAGTCTGAAAATCACTGCACCTATGTTGCCGTGTCCTCGCTTCCCCTGATGTCACCAGGAGCGCACGGCGCAGGCCCAGACCATACTGGGCCTGCACCGTACACTCCTAGTGAGGTCAGCGGGAGCGAGGACACGGCAACACAGGCGCAGTGGTTTTCAGACTTTAAAGTCTGAAATTCCAGAAGTGAACCAGAGGCGGGGCCGGAGCATTGGGGAGATGCTGCGTGGGCACAGGATGTCTGTGGGGGACCATTAGAAGCCCTGGGTAACTTCAACTCATTTTCCCCTGACCCCCCTACAGTGTCCCTTTAAGGATGAAGAGATAACAATTCTGTACAAAATGCAATCTGTAATCCTACGTCACCCACTCCTGCTGCTACAGCCTGCAGTCACCCAGTGCTTATTAGGTACACTGTGTCCACCACCAAGGGACAAACAACAAACCAGGCTTAGTAGTTTTCAGCAACAGGGGGTTACAATTTTTATTCCACAATATTCATCAAATAAAACACATTACTTAAATTGTGGGTCCATGCAAACTGGACCCGTACTGCATAAAATCGCATATAAGGTTTTTGCACTGACTGATATCAAGTGCACCATATCACATAACTCAGTAGTCGATGTATGAGATAGCCCGTCTCTCCTATCCTACCAGGTTTCGGCGTTATGCCGTCATCAGGGGATATGGAGAGCAGGCTCAAGTAGGGCTATTATATAGTAGTGAGTATTAATTACCTAAGATGTCAGGACCATGGTCCTGACAGTTTCCTGTCTGTGAACCTCATTGGGAAATAGCTGTTTACAGCTGTTTACAACTGCCCAAAAAAAGCAAGCAGCATCTCCTTCCACTGACACCACTTGCCAGCAGTTAATATGTCACCATGTGATAAATGTCAGATGGCGCCGGGTGAGGACGCCACGGCCACAGGGCTCCGGTCTCTTTGTCTCCCCTTCCCCTAACATCCCCTCTGGCGACCTCCCGACCAACTCCACCCACCTGAGGATGATGCAGGGGCCACGATGGTGCCTCGCAGGCTGCTGGAGGATCGGGAGGGAGCGTGCTGCGGGGTGAGGACTGCTTGTCCGGGGAATCCATCACTGCTGCCAGGGAAGCCGGGACGCCGCTCTGGAGCCAGGGGACGCCGCACGCACCACGCAGCGCTGCGCAGCACCACGCCGCCTCCACGCTGCATAGCTTCCGCCTCTCCTGCCGGGGACCACACAGAGAGGGGCAGCGGCGGCTCCACACTGCCCTCGGTCGCTCATGACTGTCGGTTGCTGCCGCCTGGGAAGAAGCCGCAATCTGCCCCCGCCGCCAACACGTGCTCCCGCCGCCACCACTTGCCGACCAGGGTCGCCGCCGGAGACCTCCCCATCACAGGACTGCTGGGGCTGCCGGTCCCCCTCCACCACGGGTCGCCCAGGAACCAGCAAGGGCACATGGGTCACCCGCCACGTGCGGAGGAGGCCTCTGCTGCCTAGCCAGGGTGCCCCCTTCCCGACCCTATGTCCACTAATGGGGCCCAGCCAAGGTGCCCCCCGGCCTCATGTCCACCACTGCTGCCCAGCCTGGGGGCCCCGGGCCCCACGCCCACCACTGCTGTCCACCACTGCTGCCCAGCAAAGGTGCCCCCTGGCACCACAGGGCCCCACTGGGTCTGCACCCTCATCAACCAGCCATGCGGACCCTGAAATTAGGAGCGATTCTCCTCGAGCAACCTGGCTCAAGTGATCCCTGCTGGCCGCCTCCATCACGATCCCCCCCCCCAGCATCCTCTCTACTTTCCGCGGACAATCGGAGCACCTGTCTAGTTGGGAGCGCGTCGCTGTGTAGCGTCCAGTGCCGAAAATGGCAGCGCTCATATCAGCTCTCAGGCTGCTCCTCCAGTCCCACTCTTTTTCTGTTCCCGATATCAGTGTATGTCTTGCTATGCTATGTGTGTATTACGTAAATTGTACGTGTATGCTGTAATGCTCTGTTTGTATTATGTTACTGTACGTGCATGCTGTAATGCTCTGTTTTTGCTTTGATTTTGCTTTTGCTTTTGTTTATATGTATGTACCTATGCTTAATTGTATACGACACTCTGCTTAAATGTACGCACAAACTCTAATGTTGCCCTATGTATGCTTGTCCCACGTCTACGTATGTACCATGCTATTTTCTGTTTTTCACCAACGACCCTGTATGCGCCAAAACCAATTCCGGGTACAATTCACCGTTGTACTTGGCGAAATAAATAAATTCTGATTCTGATTCTGATTCTGATTCTGAAATCAGGGAGAGAAAATATTTTACAATGGGCAAACACTGATTAAATCATTTATATATAATTATTGTAAAAATGAAGCACTTTTTTATTACATTATTTTTACTGGAGCTCCTCTTTAAAAAAAAACCTGAACTGAAAATAAAAAGTCAAAATAACCATACACAGGTCATACTTCCTTCCTGTGTAGTCTACTACTCAATCTCTTTCTCCTCTCCTGTGTCCCATTTGTCCACTGTGAACAAAATGGATTTCTCCATCCTCCATTTTAAAAATGGCCATTACACCCTAACAGCTTCCTGGTCAGCACACTGTTAAACTGTTATATCTAGAGTTGAGCTGAAATTTTCGAAATTTCGCATTACTATAATTACGCATGCGAAATTCGCGATTACGATGCAAAATTGCGGTAGCGTAATTGCCATTAAAATCGTAATTGAAAATACCGTAAGCGTAATTTTCAATGCGAAATTTCGCGTTTCGTTCATGCCGTAATTTCGCATTAAACGCTACCGTAACTTCGCGTTAAACCGTAACGCTCCGTATAATCTAAAAAAGCCGCCGACTTTAAGGGTTAATAGCAAAGCCCCCTTAAATGCTAAGAGCCTCAAATTTGGAGAATATATTAAGGAGATCAGGAGGAATAAGAGGAAAAATTTTTTTTTCAAAAAGACCTTATAGTTTTTGAGAAAATCGATGTTAAAGTTTCAAAGGAAAAATGTAAACATTTAAAAACCCGCCGACTTTAACGGTTAATAGCAAAGCCTGCTTAAAGTTTAGGAACACAAAATTCCCAGGGTATATTAAGGGGATCAGTGGGAATAAGAGGAAAAAAAATTTTTCAAAAAGACCTTATAGTTTTTGAGAAAATCGATTTTTAAGTTTCAAGGGCGAAAATGTCTTTTAAATTCGGAAAATGTCAGTTTTTTTTGCACAGGTAACAATAGTGTATTATTTTCATAGATTCCCCCAAGTGGGAAGAGTTTTACTTACTTCGTTCTGAGTGTGGGAAATATAAAAAAAAAACGACGTGGGGTCCCCCCTCCCAGACCTCTTTAACCCCTTGTCCCCCATGCAGGCTGGGATAGCCAGAATGCGGAGCACCGGCCGCGTGGGGCTCCGCACCCTGACTATACCAGCCCGCATGGTCCATGGATTGGGGGGTCTCGGAAGGGGAGGGGCAGCCAAGCTTTCCCCTCCCCCTCCGAGCCCTTGTCCAATCCAAGGACAAGGGGCTCTTCTCCACCTCCGATGGGCGGTGGAGGTGGAGGCCGCGATTTCCTGGGGGGGAGGTTCATGGTGGAATCTGGGAGTCCCCTTTAAAAAGGGGTCCCCCAGATGCCCACCCCCCCCTCCCAGGAGAAATGAGTATAGAGGTACTTGTACCCCTTACCCATTTCCTTTAAGAGTTAAAAGTAAATAAACACACAGACACTTAGAAAAAGTATTTTAATTGAACAAAAAACATAACCACGAAAAAAGTCCTTTAATATTCTTAATTAACCATTAATACTTACCTGTCCCTTTAAAAGCCAGTTCCCACGCAATATCCTCGGAAATATACTAAACAGTTACAATATAACAAAGTTATTACAATGTAACAACTTTGTTACATTGTAACTACGCCGCACCCGACGCCACTCGCCGCTCAGCCGCCGCACCCGCACGCACCCGACAGAGCTCTGAGCTATATAGCTCAGAGCTCCCTAAGCATCTTTGTATTTGGGCTCCAAGGAGCCCCATTGGTCCTTAGCAGACCAATGGGGTTCCTTTAAATCAGAAGGAACCCCATTGGTCTGCTAAGGACCAATGGGGCTCCTTGGAGCCCAAATACAAAGATGCTTACAGAGCTCTGAGCTATATAGCTCAGAGCTCTGTCGGGTGCGTGCGGGACGCTAAGTCCCCGCCGACTCCCGCTGCCTTCCCCGCCTCTCCCACATGTCACCCACATGTGGGTGACATGTGGGTGACAGATGTGGGCGGGGTGGACAGCGGGAGCCGGCGGGGACTTAGCGTCCCGCACGCACCCGACAGAGCTCTGAGCTATATAGCTCAGAGCTCTGTAAGCATCTTTGTATTTGGGCTCCAAGGAGCCCCATTGGTCCTTAGCAGACCAATGGGGTTCCTTCTGATTTAAAGGAACCCCATTGGTCTGCTAAGGACCAATGGGGCTCCTTGGAGCCCAAATACAAAGATGCTTAGGGAGCTCTGAGCTATATAGCTCAGAGCTCTGTCGGGTGCGTGCGGGTGCGGCGGCTGAGCGGCGAGTGGCGTCGGGTGCGGCGTAGTTACAATGTAACAAAGTTGTTACATTGTAATAACTTTGTTATATTGTTACTGTTTAGTATATTTCCGAGGATATTGCGTGGGAACTAGCTTTTAAAGGGACAGGTAAGTATTAATGGTTAATTAAGAATATTAAAGGACTTTTTTCGTGGTTATGTTTTTTGTTCAATTAAAATACTTTTTCTAAGTGTCTGTGTGTTTATTTACTTTTAACTCTTAAAGGAAATGGGTAAGGGGTACAAGTACCTCTATACTCATTTCTCCTGGGAGGGGGGGTGGGCATCTGGGGGACCCCTTTTTAAAGGGGACTCCCAGATTCCACCATGAACCTCCCCCCCAGGAAATCGCGGCCTCCACCTCCACCGCCCATCGGAGGTGGAGAAGAGCCCCTTGTCCTTGGATTGGACAAGGGCTCGGAGGGGGAGGGGAAAGCTTGGCTGCCCCTCCCCTTCCGAGACCCCCCAATCCATGGACCATGCGGGCTGGTATAGTCAGGGTGCGGAGCCCCACGCGGCCGGTGCTCCGCATTCTGGCTATCCCAGCCTGCATGGGGGACAAGGGGTTAAAGAGGTCTGGGAGGGGGGACCCCACGTCGTTTTTTTTTTATATTTCCCACACTCAGAACGAAGTAAGTAAAACTCTTACCACTTGGGGGAATCTATGAAAATAATACACTATTGTTACCTGTGCAAAAAAAACTGACATTTTCCGAATTTAAAAGACATTTTCGCCCTTGAAACTTAAAAATCGATTTTCTCAAAAACTATAAGGTCTTTTTGAAAAAAATTTTTTTCCTCTTATTCCCACTGATCCCCTTAATATACCCTAGGAATTTGGTGTTCCTAAACTTTAAGCAGGCTTTGCTATTAACCGTTAAAGTCGGCGGGTTTTTAAATGTATACATTTTTACTTTGAAACTTTAACATCGATTTTCTCAAAAACTATAAGGTCTTTTTGAAAAAAAAAATTTTCCTCTTATTCCTCCTGATCTCCTTAATATATTCTCCAAATTTGAGGCTCTTAGCATTTAAGGGGACTTTGCTATTAACCCTTAAAGTCGGCGGCTTTTTTATATTATACGGAGCGTTACGGTTTAACGCGAAATTACGGTAGCGTTTAATGCGAAATTACGGCATGAACCCACTGTAATGCGAAAATTACGCGAAAATTACGCTTACGCGAAATTTCGCGAAATCCTTCTTCATTACGATTATGTACTTACGGCCATAATCGTAATTACACTAATTACGCGAAATTTCGCGAAATCGTAATTAGGTCATTACGCTCATCTCTAGTTATATCACCCACTTGAGCCATAAGGAAACATGGACATTACCTTCCAAATTCAGTTGTAACTGACAGCTCCTGATATATAACTGACAGCAACTGGTATATTACAGTTCTGACAAAATATTGTCAGAACTGGAAGGGATCACTGTAAGAAGAAAATGGTGAGCCTCTGAGAGGAACTGACAGTGAGGTTAGTATGTAATATTCATTGGTAGCTACATCATGTGTTTATTGTTAATCATATTCCCCACTTCAGGTTCCTCTTTAAGTATAGACAGTAATCAATGCCCTTCCTCCCCCTCCCCACTTTGCAGGGTAGTTCAGCTGGGTATTATATTTACCTAATCCAGTGCTGGGTTGGGACATCTCTGTTCTTCCCTACAGCCATACTGTCTGTGCTTGCATACCTCTGGCTCCTGCTGCATGTCACATAATTGGGAGCCAGAGGCATTTATGCATCAGAGAGTGTTTGGCAAAAGACAATAGGCTCAATCCAATTAACTTTTTCTCCTACGTTTTCTCCTAGGCGATTTTTCACATTATAAAGAAAATGCCTTTTAAAGAAGAACTCCGGTGAAAATAACGTAATAAAAAAAATGCTTAATTTTTACAATAATTGTGTATAAATGATTTAGTCAGTGTTTGCCCATTGTAAAATATTTTAAGTCCCTGATTTACATTCTAACATTTATTACACGGTGACATTTTTACTGCTGGCAGGTGATGTAGCTGCTGCTTGCTTTTTTGACAGTTGGAAACAGCTGTACACAGCTATTTCCCACAATGCAACAAGGTTCACAGACAGGAAACTGTCAGGACAATGGTCCTCAGAGTTTCTTGTGGGAGGGGTTTCAGCACAATATCAGCCATACAGAGCCCCCTGATCATCCGTTTATGAAAAGGAATAGATTTCTCGTGTAAAAGGGGGTATCATCTACTGATTAGGATGAAGTTCAATTCTTGGTCACGGTTTCTCTTTAAGCCACCAGCAAGCAAGAAAATGCTCAGAATAATCTTGACAGTACTTTTCACCTACTCTTTGGTACTTTTTAAAATGCATGGTCCAAAAGATATTTTAAACAGAAGATGAAAAATGATTTCCTAGGAGAAAAAATTAATTGGATCGGGCCCATTATAATCATTTTGGGCTACTGCTGAGTCTTCTCTGCTTCATCTCGCAATCCTTGCCTCTGCTTCAGCCAGCCCCATTTCTAGGGGCAGGTGAGGCGGGAGACTGCCTGGGACACAGTGCAGGAGAAGCGGGGCTCAGTGGCAGAGCTGTGCCGTTAGGGGGCCCTATTCCCCTTTCCCTTTTCTCAGGTCCCCTTTCTGTGCCCCCCCGCCCCCCCCCCCCCCCCCGCAATATTCAGATCTTCGGCGCAGCTGCTAGTTCATAGAAACTCAGCACCCCATGGGCTCCTGACATGACGCCATGTGGTAGAGGTCCTCGTCCCTCCGGGCTGCTCTGTCTCTAGCGCCTCTCATGCTCTATTTCCTGATTCTAGAGCATGAGCGTTGGTGGAGACAGAGCAGCCTGGAGGGACGTGGACCTCTACCACATGGATGCCATGTCAGGAGCCCATGGGGAGGTGAGTTTCCCTGAACTAACTGCTGCGCTGTAGCTCTGAATACTGTGAGGGGTACAGGAGGGAGACCCAAGGAGCTACCTGTGGCTAACTATTACTGAGTACCACCTTTTGATAGCTATATTGGAGCTACCTAATATTGGGGGGCTTCTCTGGCTGTAGCTTTGCAAATTCGCAAAAGTGTGCCTGAATCTATGGGGGGGGGGGGGGTGTCAGAATTTATACACCCTCACCCTGGGAGCTCTATGGCCTAGAAACTGCCCTGGCTCCAGCCAATTACAGTGGCTTGCAAAAGTATTCGGCCCCCTTGACGTTTTCCACATTTTGTCATATTACTGCCACAAACATGAATCAATTTTATTGGAATTCCACGTGAAAGACCAATACAAAGTGGTGTACACGTGAGAAGTGGAACGAAAATCATGCATGATTCCAAACATTTTTTACAAATCAATAACTGCAAAGTGGGGTGTACGTAATTATTCAGCCCCCTTTGGTCTGAGTGCAGTCAGTTGCCCATAGACATTGCCTGATAAGTGCTAATGACTAAATAGAGTGCACCTGTGTGTAATCTAATGTCAGTACAAATACAGCTGCTCTATGACGGCCTCAGAGGTTGTCTAAGAGAATCCTGGGAGCAACAACACCATGAAGATGCCGGCGTACGTATGTGACTGCATGTGGACTGCCTGGATGGATGAGTTGTGACGGGGTGGCCATCCCATGTGCTTTTAATGTCTTTAGCATTTTCCTCAATAAATTTTGATATGATTATTTGGAATATTATTGTATTGATTAGTGTTTATTGATAGTTCATTGATCTTCCTGGGTAGTTTATGTCCTGCTTTTCCCATGATCACTGCCACTTTATAGAGTATTACAACAACACCATGAATTTCAAAGAACACACCAGACAGGTCAGGGATAAAGTTATTGAGAAATTTAAAGCAAGCTTAGGCTACTAAAAGATTTCCAAAGCCTATAACATCCAACGGAGCACTGTTCAAGCGATCATTCAGAAATGGAAGGAGTATGGCACAACTGTAAACCTACCAAGACAAGGCCGTCCACCTAAACTCACAGGCCGAACAAGGAGAGCGCTGATCAGAAATGCAGTCAAGAGGCCCATGGTGACTCTGGACGACCTGCAGAGATCTACAGCTCAGGTGGGTGAATCTGTCCATAGGACAACTATTAGTCATGCACTGCACAAAGTTGGCCTTTATGGAAGAGTGGCAAGAAGAAAGCCATTGTTAACAGAAAAGCATAAGAAGTCCCTTTTGCAGTTTGCCACAAGCCATGTGGGGGACACAGCAAACATGTGGAAGAAGGTGCTCTGGTCAGATGAGACCAAAATGGAACTTTTTGGCCAAAATGCAAAACGCTATGTGTGGCGGAAAACTAACACTGCACATCATTTAGAATGCACCATCTCCACTGTCAAATATGGTGGTGGCAGCATCAGGCTCTGGGGGTGCTTCTCTTCAGCAGGGGCAGGGAAGCTGGTTAGAGTTGATGGGAAGATGGATGGAACCAAATACAGGGCAATCTTGGAAGAAAACCTCTTGGAGTTTGCAAAAGACTTGAGACTGGGGTGGAGGTTCACCTTCCAGCAGGACAATGACCCTAAACATAAAGCCAGGGCAACAAAGGAATGGTTTAAAACAAAACATATTCATGTGTTAGAATGGCCCAGTCAAAGTCCAGATCTAAATCCAATCGAGAATCTGTGGCAAGATCTGAAAATTGCTGTTCACAAACTCTGTCCACCTAATCTGACTGAGCTGGAGCTCTTTTGCAAAGAAGAATGGGCAAAGATGTCAGTCTCTAGCTGTGCAAAGCTGGTAGAGACATACCCTAAAAGACTGGCAGCTGTAATTGCAGCAAAAGGTGGTTCTACAAAGTGTTGACTCAGGGGGCTGAATAATTATGCACACCCCACTTTGCAGTTATTGATTTGTAAAACATGTTTGGAATCATGTATGATTCTCGTTTCACTTCTCACATGTACACCACTTTGTATTGGTCTTTCACATGGAATTCCAATAAATTTGATTCATGTTTCTGGCAGTAATGTGACAAAATGTGGAAAACTTCAAGGGGGCACGAGTACTTTTGCAAGCCACTGTATGTATAGCCAAGTCCTCTAGACCAATCTATCTGCATGCATGGCCGGAGCTGAGTGAACAAAACAGGAGATCAAGAAGAGGAGAGAACTCAACTTCAGAGCACTCACTGCCCACCTTGGCATTAATCACAATGATGGTGGTAGTAATTATTATGAGGGATGGGAATCGACCGGCAGGAGGGTAGGCAGAAATTGCTATAATGGGTCACCACATCAGCTGACTGCAGGCATCAGCCCACAGTGTCTACTGGGGAATCCGGTAGAGTAGTTTTGGGATGTAATCATACTTTAAATAGAATACACTAAATTTAAAATAATCATATCATACCTTAAATATGCTTGGAATCCAATTTCTTACTCTGAAAAATAAAGAAATAAAAAATTTAGAATAACTTTTCAGCAAGTTGCAATTGAAAAAGTACCAACAAGTAGGTGGAAAAGTACTATAAAAAGTATTTTAAGTATTTTCTTGCTTGCAATGCACAAGCCAAGCTTGTTTTGGAAGTGAATAATATTGGTGGTGACTACATTACAGTTCTTGCTGCAAAATTGATAAAAGTATCAGTAAATGGATGAAAATGAGCTTCTCATGCTTCCTGTTATTTCCTAGATCCACGTAGCAGGCTACTAGGTGAAGAAAAAAAATCCCAGTAGTCTGAGGGCTCGTTTCCACTATCGCGAATCTGCATGCGTCCAACGCATGCAGATCCGCACATGTAATACAAGTGGATGGGCCTGTTTCCACTGTAGCGTTGTTGAGGTGCGTTTTTTTCAGCGTGAAAAAAACGCACAAAAGAGCCAACGATTTCGCCTGCGTCGGGAATCCGTGCGAATCGCCGCTAATGTATTTAATAGTAAAAACGCATGCGTTTGTTACATGCGTTTTTACCCGCGATTTCGCGTGCGATTTCGCACCTTTTTCAATTTTATTTAGCCCTGGCAGTGTCATGGTTAATTTCGCATGGCACCCTGCCATGCGAAATCGCATGCGAAATCGCGGGTAAAAACGCATGTGGAAACGCATCCGCATGCGTTTTTACAAGCGTCGGAATGCGGCCGAAATCGCGTCGCAACAGTGGAAACAAGCCCTGAGTAACAAGCTTGCTATTTCCACAATCCATGTTCCCCGAAGCACAACAGGCAAATTACAAGTCCCAGTGAATTTAATGTCCTTAGCAAGATACTAGATGAACAATAAGAAAAAGAAGGGACACCGAGAGCCCAATATAGTGTTGTAAGTTGGGTGATGGGTAATTGGAAAAGTATATGATAGATATACTCACAAGTCAGGGTTACCAATTAGGCAACCACTGTGTAGGCAGGTGAGGAGATTAGGCCTGTCCTCTCTGTAGATTCGGAGAAGAAAGGGAATTCAACCCCTCCACCAGGGGTGGATGCTGATATTGTAAGGAGAACAGAGGCACCAACAGAATAAAATATATCTAAAAACTGTAAAAATTCTCGGGAGGTGGTGGTGGACTCATCTCCCCGAAGCAGAAATGATACTGTCGGTTTTAGTACAAACAAATTTATTTATATACTCCAACCAGTGTTGCCAACTTAGCGACTTTGTCGCTATATTTAGCGACTTTTCAAATCCCTCTAGCAACTATTTTTTTAAAAAGCGACTAGCGACAAATCTGGCGACTTTTTCTTGTGTTACTGGAGACTTTTGGGGACTCTGATGTGTCTGTACTGACTCTTCTCAACTTGCCACAGCAGCTGCCGCTGCCGGCCCCTCCCCCATCTCAAAGCACTCACAGACAGGCCAGTGTTGCCAACCTTTCACGTTATTTTTTACTGACAAATACCTAAAAATTTACTGACAAAAGATTGTTTTTACTGACAAAACCCCCTGCGTCGCGCTGTGCACTGCGCGCTGAAAAAATGGGCGTGGCCACGCAACATAATGTGGGCGTGGTCATGGGTGGAGCCAAATATACATGATTTTAATATTGCTGTGAAAGGTCTGCCAGGGAAGTTTGAGCTCTGCCATAGTGTCCCCCCCCCCCCCCCCTTCCCCCAAAATACATGTAATCTTACAGCATTTCACCAAAAATCCACGTAATCTGGCAGAGGTTCTTCCAAAATACAGATAATATGGCAGTGGTTCCCAAAAAATAGATGTAATCTGGGAGCAGTGATTCCCCCAACATACACATAATCTGGCCGCAGTTCCCCAAAATACATTTAATCTGACAGCAGTGGTTCCCCAAAAATAGGTAGCCCCAGGTCTATAGGTGTCCCCAGAATAGGTGGCCAGGGGTATAGATGTCCCCAGAACAGGTAGCCAGGGGGAGAGATGTCCCCAGAACAGGTAGCCAGGGGTATATGTGCCCAGTATATGTAGGCAGGGGTACAGGGCCGGTTCTAGACTGGCACATATGAGGGGGCAGTCAAATGGGTAGGGGCCAACATGTTCGAGGAAATTTGCGGCGACTAAAGTGGGCATGGCAAGTAAATACACATAATGAGAGACAGCATTTCACCAGTAAATGCACGTAATGACAGACAGCTTTTCACCAGTAAATGCATGTAATGAGAGACAGCTTGTCACTAGTAAATGCACGTAATGAGAGACAGCTTTTCACCAGTAAATGCACGTAATGAGAGACAGCTTTCACCAGTAAATGAACATAAGAGACAGCTTTTCACCAGTAAATGCAAATAATAAGAGACAGCTTTGCACCAGTAAATGCACATAATAAGAGACAGTATTTCACCAGTAAATGCACATAATAAGAGACAGCTTTTCACCAGTAAATGCACATAATGGCAAACAGCCAGTGTCCTCAGTATATGTAGCCAGCAGATATATGTGCCTAGTATATGTAGCCAGAGGTATATGTCCCCAGTATATGTAGGCAGGGGTATATGTGCCCAGTATATGTAGCCAGAGGTATATGTCCCCAGTATATGTAGGCAGGGTTATATGTGCCCAGTAGATGTAGCCAGAGGTATATGTGCTAAGTAGATGTAGCCAGGGTTATATGTGCCCAGTAGATGTAGCTAGGGTTATATGTGCCCAGTAGATGTAGCCAGGGTTATATGTGCCCAGTAGATGTAGCCAGGGTTATATGTGCCCAGTAGATGTAGCCAGAGGTATATGTGCCCAGCAGATGTAGCCAGGGTTATATGTGCCCAGTAGATGTAGCCAGGGTTATATGTGCCCAGTAGATGTAGCCAGGGTTATATGTGCCCAGTAGATGTAGCCAGGGTTATATGTGCCCAGTAGATGTAGCCAGGGTTATATGTGCCCAGTAGATGTAGCCAGGGTTATATGTGTCCAGTAGATGTAGCCAGGGTTATATGTGCCCAGTAGATGTAGCCAGAGGTATTTGTGCCCAGTAGATGTAGCCAGGGTTATATGTGCCCAGTAGATGTAGCCAGAGGTATATGTGCCCAGTAGATGTATCCAGGGTTATATGTGCCCAGTAGATGTAGCCAGAGGTAAATGTGCCCAGTAGATGTAGCCAGGGTTATATGTGCCCAGTAGATGTAGCCAGGGTTATATGTGCCCAGTAGATGTAGCCAGGGTTATATGTGCCCAGTAGATGTAGCCAGGGTTATATGTGCCCAGTAGATGTAGCCAGGGTTATATGTGCCCAGTAGATGTAGCCAGAGGTATATGTGCCCAGTAGATGTAGCCAGGGTTATATGTGCCCAGTAGATGTAGCCAGGGTTATATGTGCCCAGTAGATGTAGCCAGGGTTATATGTGCCCAGTAGATGTAGCCAGGGTTATATGTGCCCAGTAGATGTAGCCAGGGTTATATGTGCCCAGTAGATGTAGCCAGGGTTATATGTGCCCAGTAGATGTAGCCAGATGTATATGTGCCCATGGGTAGCCAGGTGACCCCCTAAAGCAGGAGAGGAGCAGCTCGCTCTCCCCTCCTGAACTAAGTGATTGAGTGGCTGGCAATGGCAGGCGGCAGTGAGTGGAACTTACCTGCGTCTTCTCTCGTCGCCGGCGCGGGATGATCTGCCGCTACTCTGGTCTGGTCCAGACCAGAGCAGCAGAACTTCCGGCGCAGGAGTGAGACGGAAGGTAAGTCCCGCCCGCTGCCAAGCACCACTGCCAGTTAGATCAGGAGAGGGACAGTCAGCGAGGGAGGGAGAGCACTAAGGTGAGAGAAGGGGGGGGGGAGATTGCCCCCCTTCTCCACCGCTGCCCACAGCTCTTCCTCCACTGCGCCGCTGTCCTCCTGAAACAAGGCGGGCGGCCAATCGGACGCCCTTTTACGGACGCTGCTGAATTCCTTACGGAATTTACGGGCAGCTTAATTTGTATAAAAAATTACGGGCTGCCCGTAAATTTACGGGCGGTTGGCAACACTGAGACAGGCCCGTCCTCTCGCAGGAGAACCCCCCCCCCCCCTCCCCCAGCTGCAGTTACAGCAGGAGATGCTCACTCCTACGAGTCTCGACAGCAAATGAATTGCCCATGAGCGAATCCGCCGTGAAGTGATCCCGCCCTGGCTTTTTTATTTTAATTAGGCTATTATATATTAAAAAAATAAAAACAGAGGCCTACCATAAGCATGTATTATTCTTTCATCATCAGCATTTGCTAAATGCACTGTGTATAAGTTAACTGAGACATGGCATAGCATTTGCATGTCTTTGCTCTTTTGTTCATTTTAATTCCTTTAAATGTCCTCATTTATAAGTCCCTTTGGATAAAAACATCTGCTAAATATGATATATATAGTAATATATATTTATATATCTATGTATAAAAACTACGACGGCACAACGGAGCTTTAGTGCCACGTTAAAAATAAAAAAATATGTAAATCTACAAGAATAAACTCAATGTTATGAGATAAAAGTCAAAATCTTACAAATGGGTTTGTCAGATACAAATACACATTCTTACCATATTTCAAGCTTCAAATAAGTGTCACATAACTTTATGAAAGCCATATGACAGGATTGTCTCTTACTTTCGGTTTCTGAATTTGCAAATAACTTGCATGTGCAGCGTGCATTATGCAAATTACGTGATGACGTCATCTAGCGACTTCTAGCGACTTCTACGACAGCCAATAGCTACTTTCCTTACTGACGACTTGGCAACACTGACTCCAACATACAGTGCCACTGTATGCCAAAGTTGGCACTGTATGTTGGAGTATATAAATACATTTGTTTGTACTAAAACCGACAGTATCATGTCTGCTTCGGGGAGATGAGTCCACCACCGCCTCCTGAGGATTTTTAAAGTTTTTAGATATATTTTATTCTGTTGGTGCCTTTGTCCTCCTTACAATAATAGATGAACAATATGTCCCAGCAGTCCTAGCAGCTTTCAGGTGTTCACAACCAGTTGGAGAGAAAGTAGAGAGATCTGGAGTCTCCTGCCCTAAATACAGAAAGTCCCACAGTGCTCTCCATCCACTCCACAAAGCAAGGTTCTTAGCCTCAACTAACGTTTCCCCAATATTTGCAGCTCCATGCTCTCTGCAACTCTTTAGGGGAAGCACAACCAATTACCCTTTAACAGGCTGCACTGTTCTTGATTAGCTTGTAATGCTTTTAGGCAATCATTGTGACAACAGACAGGTGACTCTGCTTCATCTCATCTGTCATTATGTATATGTTTTACTGTTGTGTATGCTCACAACAGTGCATACACACTCGCACAATTACAGCCACCTGCCGGGAATGGGACTAGGTCCCTCAAGTGACTGCTTTGGGCCGAGTGCTGTGCAAATGCATTGTTACTATGGAGGTAGAGGAGGGATACTGACCCAATGTATGTTGGAGCAGTTTCCAGATGGTGGGGTGGGGGGAAGGGGAACAATGCACGTGGCCAAGATGATCTGCCATTCTAGATCATTCGGCGATGCATTGGCAGCTACACACAAGTTGGATTCTTGGCAGAGGCAATTGGTCGGGGCTGTCTCTGACAAGTAGCATGTGCACCTTTAGCTGAACATTCCTTGTTACTCTCCATACATCATAGGCAAGCAATCCTTTTAGGTAACAGGCATTCCTCTTGATAAGACAGAGAACTTTATCTGAACTCTCTTACACATTTAGCTGAACTGGGCTGCAAAATACTGCTAACAAAGCAGAAAAGCAGTTCATTTGACTAAAGATGCCCAATAATGATACCAAACCAAGTATCACATATATCTTATTGAAATGGGTTAAACTGTTTCGGTTTTCCCTTTCAGTCCCATATAAAATGCTAGCCTTATTGTGGGTACATAGGAGTTTAAAATGGGAAAGCAACCATATATAATATTCAGAAAAAGGTAATATGGAATTCTCGAGTCAGGCCATCTAATGGTTGGTTAAAATGAAAGTTCATGAACAAATTACAAATTTAAAAACAATATACAAGTAAGAAAGACGTTTGCTTAAATAGCCATCACAGTGTACCAGATATCATAGTTTTGACATCATTACATATTGTTTACAATTTCTTCCCTGAAAAGGTAGATATTAGGCAGAATATTCTCCACAATGCAATCCTCATCACACAACATAGGCGGGATTACATTAGGATGAATTGTGTCCATATATATTTATAATTGTAATGGATGTATATCAGCCGAGATATTACTCGATACTTGCTGCGTTTCGTGGATGTAGCTAGTTGTATACTCCACTTCTTCAGAAGTGATATTTATTTCCCAACTCAAAGTGGACACCGTTTTACTGTTGGCTGATATCTTATAAGCTGATGGACAAATGTATATCCATATCAAATTATCCTTTATATCAGATTCCCAGAATATCAGGGTCATGTCAGAACAGGTACTGCTTGTATATAGGTAAAGAATCAGGCAAGCCAGCAGGTCCTGCCTGGACCCGTGGTCTGCCAGAGCCTCGCAGAATGGAGATTTCAGCTTGTGAAAAGCAGATAGGGCCCTTTTCCACCAGCGCTGGCTGAATCGGAAAGACGCAAACCGCTAGCGATTTTACAATCGCTACGGTTTGCTTTTTAACATACGAATCGCGGTAGGTCATTTCCACTACCGCGATTCGTTTTTGACGGGAACGCGAACGCGCGGCGGAGCGATATTTGCCGCGATTTTGCTATGCAGTGCATAGCATAGCAAAATCGCGGCCGCAAACGTCGGGGGATCCCCGGGTAATTGCGATTCAGCAATCGCTAGCGTTCAGAACGCTAGCGACTGCTAGTGGAAAAGGGCCCATACTGTTGCTTTTTTTTTTCAGCAGGTCCATTAAGTAGTCAGACTTCACAGCCTGATTTAAATTTGTTGCAACTGGCTAGTGAATCAGTAGGGCTAAGCAGTGAATAGAGACAAATAAACATGCTTCATTGTTAAAGAGGAACTGTCGCAAAAATCTTAAAATTTAAAACACATACAAATAAGAAGTAAATTTCATTCAGAGTAAAATGAACCATAAATGACTTTTCTCCTATGTTGCTGTCACTTACAGTAGGTAGCAAAAATCTGACATTACCGACATGTTTTGGGTTAGTCCATCTCTTCAGGGGGGATTCTCAGCGTGGCCTTTATTCTTTATAAGGACATTACCTGAAAAAAAGATTTATACAATGATGCTGGCCAGCCTCCCTGCTCACCGTACAATGTTTTGGCAGTTGGACGGAGCAACTGCTATTCACTAAGTGCTTTTGAAAATAAAGAGAACCCTAAGAATCCTCTATGAGAAGATGGGCTAGTCCAAAATCTGTTGGTAATGTCAGATTTCTACTACTTGCTGTAAGTGACAGCAACATAGGAGAAAAGTAATTTATGGCTCATTTAAAGTGGTACAAGATTTCAGGAATAAAATTTATTTTCTAAATTATAATAATAAATAGCAGCCTTTTTTCAGCTGCATGATGACAAGTATAAAATATTTTACATTTATTGGAGGAACCCCTCCCTTTCTTTCATATTGCCGGGACAGAATCCGGAAAAAATGCTGGAGTTGGTGGTGTCCAGCAATGGAGGAATTACTAATGGCTGCCACCTGTATAACCCTAGTTATGCAAAGAGAAGGGTGAAAAGCATGCACTGAAATGCTCATAGGCTTGAAGGAGTGTTTATTTATATTTGCATGTGTCAGAGTGGTGCAACTAAATATTTTGAATTAAAAAAATGTTTGGTTTGGGTCCGCTTTAACTCCGGAAGAAACATACTACTTATTTGTATATTGTTAGCATGTATTTTAAATTTTAAGATTTTTGCTACAGAAGTCCTTTAAGATTCCACTCCCCAATCTTAAAGATAAACTGAGGCGGGTTTCTTAAGAGGACACAGAGGCATATTCTGTGCAAAATCACATGCCTCTGTGTCTCTTTATTGCTGCCGCTAGCCCCCCCTGGGGTATGTTGTGCTCCCCTGAACATATCCCCCTGCCTCTGTCCCTGCCGCTCCCTGCCTATGTAAGCTTCCTCCAATCGGAAGCTAAGCCGCGACCCAGGGAGTACATCCTGAGTCCAATCTCATATGGTATTACTGGAATTATGATTAACCACTTTATCCCCACGCGTACGAATTTCTCTGTCCCTTATTCCATCCTTTAACCCCCAGGGAAATCCATACTTTCCGCGCTCCCGCTGCTGCCTGCGCTCCCGCTTGCTCTAGCGCGCACTCCCGCCGCAAACACGCCGCCCGCCCGGAGATCAATGAACGGGAAAATCCATTCCCGTTCGTTGATCTAAGCCCCGCAATGATCCGCTGCTGCTCCGCTGAGCAGCGCGATCATTGTGAGAAAAAAACAACTCCCAGCCTCCTAGTGCTTCCTGCAAGCGTCCGGAAGGACGCTTGCAGGTCGCATTAAACAAAAAGTTACTGTGGCCATCTTGTAGCCAAATAGTAAAACTACACCCTAAAGCAGGTTTTACATACAAATAAACTAGTTTTACACAAAAAAATTAACTCCTTACCTCCCACACTCCCCAATTTTATTTTTTTTGTAATTAAAATAAAAAAAAGAATTTACAATTAAAAAAAATACATAAATAGTTACCTTAGGGACTGAACTTTTTAAATATTTATGTCAAGAGAGTATAACACTGTTACTTTATAAACTATGGGCTTGTAATTAGGGATGGACGCAAAACTGAAAAAAATGCACCTTTATTTCCAATTAAAATATTGGCGCCAAACATTGTGATAGGGACATAATTTAAACGGTTTTATAACCGGGACAAATAGGCAAATACATTTAATGGGTTTTAAATACAGTAGCATGCATTATTTAAAAACTATAAAGGCCGAAAACTGAAAAATAATAAATTTTTTCCCCACATTTTTTCCTATTTTCCCATTAAAACACATTTAGAATAAAATAATTCTTGGCATAATGTCCCACCTAAAGAAAGCCTAATTGGTGGCAAAAAAAACAAGATATAGTTCATTTCATTGCGATAAGTAATGATAAAGTTATAGACGAATGAATGGAAGGAGCACTGAAAGGCGAAAATTGCTCTGGTGGTCAAGGGGTAAAACCCCTCAGTTGGGAAGTGGTTAACATCAGTCATGAATATCCATTCATAATATTTGTATTTTTACAATTCCATATAATACCACGTGGCTCAATTACTTTTCATGAAATGTGTGAAAATGGATATCAGGATTACATCCAGTGGTCACCTGCTATGTTGAATTGGACTTGGAGAAAGGTAATAGAGAAAGGATCAGAGAAAATATGAATAAACACAATAAAAGGAAGAAGAAATGGAAAGAAAAGGAAAAGTTTGGTCCCCATGGCCAAAGGCTCCAATATTTATTGTTGATATTAAAGTCCAGTTTTCTGCCTTCAGTTAGTGTGTGCAGGCAGTAGGGGAATAATCAATGAGATTGAGGGGAATCATTTACATTTGGGGATTCCACAGATGGCTTTTTGCTATAACTTAGGTCCTGTTTCCATTTGAGCAGAGAACGAGCATATTTTGTCGATTCTCTGCTCATCGTTAAACGGACTGTGAACGACTCCAATTTTATAAATAGGATCCGTTGCAGTAAGTAGACCTCACTTCTGTGCAGTAGATAATCCCGGGGAGGCGGATGCATCCCCCCCCCCCCCCCCATAGCCTATGGGGTATTGCATCTGCCCCAGGCTACAGCCTGATCACAGTGGACCATCAGAGAGGACACTACACTTTCCATTCCCGCTAGCCGCACATGGTCTGGCACAAGTGGGAACACAACCTAACTGTTAGAGGGTGTACACTTTGTTACAGCCAGTGTATCAGTGCCTAGATCAGGAACAGAAGGCCCTGGCAGAGACTAGACATATTACATTTACTTACCCAAAATAAGTAGCTTTCTTCTGCTTTTCAGTCCTTTCAGTCCTGCTTTCACATTCTCTGAACAGAATTTTCACTTCTTCTCCGGTCAGTAGATGGTTTCTAACCTTCTTACACAGAGCAGTATGGTTTGTGGCAACCCCTCACTGGTAATGAGATGTCAGTCATGTGCAGTTTCATGGACTATACTGAGCTCATAAACTGCAATACATATTAATACTGACTTAGGTAGAAGCTGCTATCTTGAGCATGTGGCACACTTCCACTGCCAGAATGCATTCAAGACCAAGAGTGGGATATCATGCTGATCGAAGGATGCACAAAACCATCATCAGTGCATATTTAATTACGACAGACCTACTGGAGCTAGCCCAGAAGAGAAGTTACCTTCAGAAAGCCCTTGGTATGCCCGCTTTATTCCTTGAACTGCTAGACACCGCTGCTGTTAGTAAAATCTGTCTGCCTACTAGAGGAAGAGGAAGCATGAAGTCAGTACTGTGTGAGGGGGGAGCTGATATCCTGCCAAGCAGGATATGTGTTTTTTTAAACTGTACAGCTGTGAAGCTCTCTGTATCTACATGAGTATATAGTGTATATACATGAGTATATGTACTTTGTGTGTATTATATGCATATACATGCATCATGCTAATAATTTTGAGTTCATGCAATTGTTATAATAGCTTTGTGCAAGTTTATGCAGCTTGGATTTGGACCATTCAAAACCATCTATTCTTTTAAATCAGTTTTCTCAAAAACTACAAAGTCCTAAAATTTGGGCCTGACATACATAACAAATTTGCTGATAATAGCATCTTAAAGGGAACCTGAGACAAGACATCTCAGGTTCTATACTTACCTGCGTCTTCCTTAAAGGGAACCTGTACTGAGTAAAATTATTGAAAATAAACACATGCTGTAGCTGCAAATGAATATTACATACTTACCTCACTGTCATTTCCTCTCAAAAGTTTTTCTTCTTACAGTGATCCCTTCCAGTTCTGACAATATTTTGTCAGAACTGAAATAAACCAGTTGCTGTCAGTTATATATCAGTTGCTGTCAGTTACAACTGAATGTGCAAGGTAATGTCCATATTTCCCTATGGCTCAAGTGGGCGATATTACAGTTTAACAGTGTGCTGACCAGGAAGCTGTTATGGGGTAGTGGCCATTTTCAAAATGGAGGACAGAGAATTCCATTGATATTAGTGGACAAACAGGACGCAGGACAGGAGAAAGAGATTGATGAGTACACTACACAGGAGGTAAGTATGACGTGTTTATGTTTATTTTGACTTTATATTTTCAGTTCAGGTTCTCTTTAAGGCTGCTCATCCTTCTCCGTCTCCCTGGGTGGCTCCGGTCCCCCGCAATTCAGCCCAAAAGCCTGGCTGAGTCGCGCTTCATCAGGACCAATGAAAATCCAGGTAAATTAGGTATACAAGGTCACTTTTGACCCTATACCTTTTTAGGATTAAATAGATTAAGGGTTAAAACTTTATTAGGGAAACAAAAAATTCTTCTGTATTCTTCTGTCTTTCATCTGGGTGTTTCAAGCCCTACCCCATAGAGCCATAGTAATCCATGCCATGCACTGATGAGGATCAACCAGTCCAAAACAGTCTGTCTGCATGTTGGATAAGTGTGGCTCTGTACAATTAACAAGCTGACACATAATTGCATTCCAGCAGTTCTGGAGGTGTGTTTAGCTTCCATGGACAACAAAGGGACAATTTGAATATTTAGCAGTGATGCATTGTGGGGCACCACATATTCTCACACCAACTTGAAATAATAACAAATACCGAAGGCATTCTGTTATTGTTATTTTTTTTCTGTTATACGTTTCCTTTAAATCTTGAGTGAAGAATCTTCTTTGGCCGCCAGTTCCTGTCGCTCTCTGTGGCATGCCAGGCTGTGCTGTTATCATCACTCCTTGACGTCTACTGTCACTGTGTGCCAGATACGCATTGGTCCACCAATCGGATGAAAGGCGGGCCTAACAGTAGCTTCAAAGACAAAGAAAAGAAGACTGAGAGCTTGTCAGAGCTCCATGGAACATTTTTGGTGGGGAGTAAACTGCACTAGTGGAGGCACAGATACAGAGAGAGACATTGGAGGCACCAGGTGGCACCGTGGAGTTACTGTAACTTAAGAAAAAACTATAGTGCCTATCTTGTTTGTTAACCGGGCACTGCCTGTATATCTAGATAGTTAAATATAAAATCTCTTGATAGACAGTCAAAGGTGTCAACAGAGTAACCACTAGGAAAGTATAGGGGACTAAAAGAGACCGAAAAGCCCTCCTACTAAAAAAGCAATGCTTAGTGTGGTTTTCCTTCTTAAAGGGGAACTGAAGTGCAAGTGGCTGCCATATTTATCTCCTTTTAAACAATACCAGTTGCCTGGCTGTCCTGCTGATCTATTTGGCTACAATAGTGTCTGAATCACACCAGAAACAAGCATGCAGTTAATCTTGTCAGATCTGACAATGTCAGAAACAGCTGATCTGCTGCATGCTCGTTCAGGGACTATGGCTAAAAGTATTAGGGCCCGTTTCCACTTGTGCGGTGCGAATCGCCGCGGTAAAAATTTGCATGCGGATGCGACTTTCGCATGCGGCTGTATGCAAATTTTCGTGCAAATTCGCATGAAAATTCGCATGGATGACGCTGTATGTGAATTTAACCATGGCAGTGCCGGTGTGCATTTCCATTGATTTCCATGCGAATTCGCATGCAAATTCGCATGAAAATTCTCATACCAAAGCCGCAGGCAATTTCCCTATTAAATTCATTAGCGGCGATTCGCATGCATTCCACACGCAGGTGAATTCTGAGGGCTCTGCCGTGCAGAAAAATCCTGCACAGAAAAACGCTCAGGAAAACTGACAAGTGGAAACAGGCCCATTCACTTCTATTGGCTGTGCGAATCTGCATGCAGGAAACGCATGCAGATTCGCGATAGTGGAAACGGGCCCTGAGAGGCAGAGGATCAGCAGGATAGCCATGCAACTAGTATTGCTTAAAAGTAAATAAATATGGCAGCCTCCACATCTCTCTCACTTCAGTTGCCCTTTAAAATAGAAGGCACTTGCGGTAATTCACATTAAAGTGTGTTACTGTGGTTACCCGCATCTCATTTATCCAGGTTTGTAATAAAATGTTGTCTCCTAAACTTTACGTGAGAGGAGCTATTTAAGTTAAATTATATTACAGACCACATTAAATAATGTACATTCATAATATGTTTCCTTCCTTTCTCTACTTTTAAATGTTTATCCTCCTCACTTCACCAAGTTAATGGTTATATGATTATATAATGGTTATATCTCTTGTCCAGCACTGTAGTTCTCCATTTATTAACAGCTCTAGTGTTCACTATTAAAGGAAACAGACAAGGTCATCACTAAAATTCAATAATAGCAGTGGGCTGAAATTACACCTATGCATAATTATGCATCATAATTCGAAATTACACATCGTAATCATGATGCAAAATTTGCGGATTACGCATAAAAAATGTTGCATGTTAAGGTAATCACTAACTGTAATTATGCAAAACAGCGTCATATACAAGTAATTTCATTTGCGAACGTTTTTTCACATACAAACTTACTTTCCGCATTAAATATTTAAGGAATAGCCGAATGTTTGCAGTATTCTAGCTGATGAACATTATTTTTTTTTCCACATATGAACACATTTTTTGCGCATTGAATATTTAAATAGCCGCGTGTGTGCAGTATACTGGTTGGTGAACAGAGGAAGGCATCTGGCTACCTACTATTGTAAAGGGGAGAGGTAAGCACCCCCCTGCTGCCACCACAGTGGCAGTGGCTGGAGCCTCAATTACTTGTAACAGCCATCACCACTGCAGGGATCTGTTGCTTGTGATGAGTGTCAGCCCTCACATGGCATCACTCAGTGTGTCCCGCCCCCCACACATGTGGCTTACGATGCCACTGAAGGGTGGAGTTGAACTCAAAAAGCTGCTGGTGGTGACGGTGAGTGACAGCTCAGGTCATAGATAGTAATCTTCCCCTGTTTGTTGTCTCTTCATCCTCCAAGTCCCAAAAACTTTCCTGACCACTGCAGTTCACTTTTGGCAGCTTTACTACATGAGTGTACCAGCCTGCCGCCCGCCCCTTGCTTCCTGGAGCCCTAGGCCATGGCCTTTGTGGCCTTACCTGAAATTCGGCCATGCACATACCGATGGCGGTATCACAAGGTGTCACCAACCCAGTGCCTCTGCTGCCCGCAAATAAAAGAAGGAAGAAAGAAATTTTAGTGTACCTTGGCTGGAGAAACTTTCCCCATCACTGATAACTTGGATTGTACCACAGAATTTACAATATATCTGATAACTTACCCATGTGGACTACAGTACTTACTCTAATGGTGGCCATACATGGTACAATTTTTTCATACAATCTTACCATTTCTATGTAGTATAGGGGTAAATAAAGTGAATATACTGAAATGATAATTTAAGCAGTTACCTTATATTGCATAGAAATGGTAAGATTGTATGAAAAAATTGTACCATGTATGGTCACCATAACTCAGTTTGTATGGTTTGATTTACTTATGAAGGGAGCTTCACCATAGGAGAAGTCCCCATTATAAACAGCAGGTATGCACTTATCATGTTCTCCACATACAGTGATGAGACTGTGTCCTATGGCCACTAAAACTAATGGCTTACACACTAAGGGTCCTACTAATACATTGCGTTAAGTGGTTTTATAGGACAACTCTGGAGTTATGTGCGTTAGAGATGGCCCGAACACTTCGCCGGCGAAATTCTTCGCGCAAGCCCCGGAGGTTCGTGTTTACGGCGAACCGCGAACACATAGCAAGTTCGACCTGTCCCCTATACCACATCATTGGGTTAAACTTTGATCCTCTACATCACAGTCAACAGACACATGGCAGCCAATCAGGCTGCACTCCCTCCTGGACCCCCGCCCCTCCTTATAAAAGGCAGCAGCGTCGGCCATTTTCTCACTCTGTCTGCTGCCTGCTTAGTGAGAGGACGGGAGAGATGTTGTTAGTTGGCTCTTGTTAGCTTGCTCCTTGCTGCTGAAAAGCACCACAAAAAAGCTCTTTTGAGAACTAATGTTCTTGTGATGTGTTTTTTTTTGTGTGCCACTGACACTGCATATACAGCCCTGTCTGTCGCAGCTGGCCCTTTCTAATTGCTATACTGTGCCAGGCCCAGCACAGTCAGTGCATCTGTGTGACTGCACATTGTATTATACCAGCAGTCAGTGCATACCTTTCACTGCATCTGTGTGACTGCACATTATATTATACCAGCAGTCAGTGCATACCTTTCACTGCACCTGTGTGACTGTACATTGTATTATAATACCAGTCACTGCATACCTTTCACTGCATCTCTGTGACTGCACATTGTATTATATCAGCAGTCAGTGCATACCTTTCACTGCATCTCTGTGATTGCACTTTGTATGATACCAGCAGTCAGTGCATACCTTTCACTGCATCTCTGTGACTGCACATTGTATTAGTCCAGTCAGTGCAAACCTTTCACTGCATCTGTGACGTGACTGCACATTGTATTATACCAGTCACTGCATACCTTTCACTACATCTGTGTGACTGCACACTGTATTATACCAGTCACTGCATACCTTTCAATGCATCTGTGTGACTGCACATTGTTTTATATACCAGTCACTGCATCTGTGTGACTGCACATTGTATTATACCAGTCAGTGCATACCTTTCACTTGAATGGATGGCAGACTTGCCCTCCATAACAGATTCTCGTTAAAGGATTTCAAGTGTATTCGTCTCATCATTATACAGCAGTCAGCAGGACCTCGAAAGAGTCCTCCTGTATTGTTATTTTTCATCACTACCTCCCTGAGTCGGGACTTGCGTGCCGTGCCTGCTGCCTTCCTTGGATGTGTGGTGGTAAGTCGTTTCTCAGGCTCCCACTCTGGACCGGAATCGAACTGTTTTATATACCAGTAAGTGCATACCTTTCACTGCATCTGTGTGACTGCACACTGCATTATACCAGCGTTTCCTGCTCCTCTGCCCACATCAGCCAGGTGTCCATTAAGGAAATCTTTGAGCGGAAGAAGCCAATGTCTGCCAGTAACCCTCTTGCCCGGCATCTGACAACTGGTTTAGCAGAACTGTTAGCTCTCCAGCTGTTACCATACCAGCTGGTGGACTCTGAGGCCTTCCAAAAATTTGTGGCGATTGGGACACCGCAGTGGAAGGTAACAGGCCACAATCATTTTTCTAAAAAGGTGATACCCAAACTGTACCATGATGTTGAAAGGCAAGTGGTGTCATCTCTGGCACACAGCGTTGGGTCAAGGGTCCATCTGACCACAGATGCCTGGTCTGCAAAGCACGGTCAGGGCAGGTATATTACTTATATGGCACATTGGGTCCTTCCATGGATGTGTGGTGGTAGCCGTTTCTCGGGCTCCCACTCCGGACCCTTGGACTACTGGGTGCGCAGGCTTGACCTGTGGCCAGAGCTGTCACAATTTGCCATCCAACTTCTGGCTTGCCCTGCCTCAAGCATCCTGTCAGAAAGGACCTTCAGCGCAGCTGGAGGCATTGTCAGTGAGAAGAGAGGTTGCCTAGGTCAAAAAATGTTCAGTACCTCACTTTTATCAAAATGAATGAGGCATGGATCCCGGAGGGCTACTGCCTGCCCGAAGACTAAGTCAGTCCCCACACAGCATCTCTGCCTGCCTGCCTGCCGGACGCTGCTGCCTGCCCCAAGACTAAGTCAGTCACCACACAGCATCTCTGTCTGCAGGCCACTTGACTGCCTTCTCTGCAACCACCAACAGGGTCCAGGACTCCAGGTGGATTCCTGAATTTTTAAGGTCGCTGCTAGCAGCGGCCGCTAACAAAAAGAATAATAATTTTTATGGTGCGTGTACATGCCTGCCTCATTTTTCTGGCTGCACTGCGGCTGCAACAACAAAACAAAAGGCATGTACATGTGTCAATTCCCCTTCGTGATCGTTACCTTGCCACGGTGAAGGGGCTTGCTTATCACAGTGAAGCAATGACCGTCTATATAAGTGTGTTGGGGGGTACACCCAAGATAAGGTCGCTGCTTCATTGTGGACAGACCAAATTCAATCAGCTGGACAGTCACTGTTGTTCTGTCATTGAGCTACCTCAGCCCGACCATATGGGCTTGAAAACCACCATCGCCTGCACTCTCGCCATCGTGCACACCAGTCCAGCATGGCCATCGCTACACAAACAGCTGTTTGCGGTGCATTACACAGCGAGTTTGGTATGTCAGTCTGAAGCAGTACACTACTTACACTACCTGCTGATCCATGTCTACACACGCAAGATGTTTTCAAGCACTTTATGTCTCCAATTTAGGAATGCAATGTGATTTTTGCTTTTTAGGGATTATAACCCTGCTGTGCGTCAAATCCGTAATTTTCCCAGGGACTTTTGGCTTGTATCCCACTCCGCCATGCCCCCCTCCAGGTGTTAGACCCCTTGAAATATCTTTTCCATCACTTTTGTGGCCAGAAACAGTGTTTGTAGTTTTTCAAGTTCGCCTGTCCATTGAAGTCTATTGCGGTTTGCAGTGTTCGCCGGTTCGCGAACCTTTGCGGAAGTTCACGTTCGCGGTTCGCAAACCAAAAATCTGAGGTTCGAGCCATCTCTAATGTGCATAGCTGATCTATTCTTTTGATCTTGTTTTGTTTCTGCACACAAAAGGTTTTTATGCATAATTAAGTTAATTCTACCTGTACATGAAGGGGTGTTTGTATACAAACCCTAAGCAAAGTGAATATTTTTTGAATATTTTTATGGTAGTTCTGGAAATATTTACCCTCTGGATCCATTCTTTTTATTCTATTTTAATTTATCTTTATTTTTAATGTGTCATGCATATAGAGATATTGTGCTGCATTAAGTGAAGTTTCTTATTGATACATAAGGTCTGTGTGTTAGCCCTAAGCAACATCGTTTGTTTTAACCTCCCTAGCGTTCTGGACGAGCTGAGCTCGTCCAGAGATGCTAAAGGGCACCGCTCAGGCACCCCGCTGGGCCGATTTAGATAATTTTTTTTTCAAACACGCAGCTAGCACTTTCCCCTCGCTCGCCGCCCTCCCGCTGCCACCTGACGCGAAAGAGGGCCCCCCCCCCCCCACAGACCCCGTGCGCAGCCTGGCCAATCGCCACCAGGCTGCGCTTTGGGGTGGATCGGGAGTCCCAGTAACGTCACAACGTCGATGACGTCGATGACTCCGTTTGTCGCCATGGCGACGGGGGGGAAGCCCTAAAGGAAATCCCGTTCAGAATGGGATTTCCTTATGGGCGTGATCGCCGACAGCGATCAGAAGGGTGGGAGGGAGAGAGGAGGAAGGGGAGAATCATGTAGCTAGCGCTAGGCTAGCTACATGATAAGTAATTGAACCCACCCAGCAGGTTAAAGGCACAGTAATTGACCCGAGAAAGCAGTTACAGTGGCTTGCAAAAGTATTCGGCTTACTTGAAGTTTTCCACAATTTGTCACAGTACTGCCACAAACATGAATCAATTTTATTGGAATTCCATGTGAAAGACCAATACAAAGTGTTGTACACGTGAGAAGTGGAACGAAAATCATACGTAGTTCCAAACATTTTTTACAAATCAATAACTGCAAAGTGGGGTGTGCGTAATTATTCATCCCCCTGGGTCAATACTTTGTAGAACCACCTTTTGCTGCAAATACAGCTGCCAATCTTTTAGGGTGTGTCTCTACCATCTTTGCACAACTAGAGACTGAAATCCTTGACCATTCTTCTTTGCAAAACAGCTCCAGCTTAGTCAGATTAGATGGACAGAGTTTGTGAACAGCAGTTTTCAGATCTTGCCACAGATTCTCGATTGGATTTAGATCTGGACCTTGACTGGGCCATTCTAACACATGGATATGTTTTGTTTTAAACCATTCCATTGTTGACCTGGCTTTATGTTTAGGGTCGTTGTCCTACTGTTCTTTGGACTTCATGGTGTTGTTGCTCCCAATATTCTCTTAGACAACCTCTGAGGCCGTCACAGAGCAGCTGTATTTGTACTGACATTAGATTACACACAGGTGCACTCTATTTAGTCATTAGCACTCATCAGGCAATGTCTATAGGCAACTGACTGCACTCAGACCAAAGGGGGCTGAATAATTACAGCACACCCCACTTTGCAGTTATTGATTTGTAAAAAATGTTTGGAATCCTGTATGATTTCCGTTCCACTTCTCACGTGTACACCACTTTGTGTTGGTCTTTCACGTGGAATTCCAATAAAATTGATTCATGTTTGTGGCAGTAATGTGACAAAATGTGGAAAACTTTAAGGGGGCCGAATACTTTTGCAAACCACTGTATTACCATGAAACGTTGTAGAGAGTGCTCAATAAAGTTTATTGCTTCAAACTCCATTTTTTTGTGAACTACCTTTGGAGGTAGGATACCTTTACCTTCACATTACTGTTAATACATAGTGCTTGTACGTACACATCCAGTTTTTATTTTTTTGGTACCTCCTAACACCTATAGTTATCTCCAACACCCCTACCTAGGGGGATGCACTCTATGGAAGTTCCCTAAAGTGTGAATTTTTTTGGGGGGAGCTGCAACCACCACACTTCAACTTACAAGGCCGAGTGGGGGCTATTCTTCTCCACATGCTCCTACGAGTGGTTGCTTCTTACAGCAACCCAGCTTTGTAAATATACCTTACTAAGTATTATAATTAAACCTTAGTGACTTAAAGAGACACTGAAGCGAAAACAAAAATTATGATATAATGATTAATATGAGTAGTACAACTAAGAAATAAAACATTAGGAGCAGAGACAAAAGTCTAATATTGTTTCCAGTACAGAAAGAGTTAAGAAACTCCAGTTGTTATCTATGCAAAAAAAAGCCATTGAGCTCCATGACTTTCAAAGTCACACAGAGTTCAGTCTTCTGAAGCTTGTTATCTCAACTGTGAGTCATTGTATTGTTTTTTCTTCTGCACAGGACAGGTCAATAGTTCACTGGCCTGCTCTGTAAAATCATTTAGAATGCTGAGTAGTGTGTAAAATGTAAATATTAGAGAATGATGCAATGTTATTAAAACACTATATAGCTGAAAATAAATATATGAGAATATTTTCTTTGCTTCTAATATTCTAGTAATTATCCGTAATATACATCCAATTCATTATATCATAATTTTTTTTCTCGCTTCAGTGTCTCTTTAACAATACCACATCAAATTGGGCTCCCGGTGTCCCTGTATTCTTTTTCCACATGTTTGGTTCTGTTGAAAGTTGTCCCCTAGCAGCTGATGTCCCCCTTTCAGCTTCCTACTGTACTTTTGACTAGCCTTTGACAAGCAGCTTGTCGTAGACTTCACAGCACCATTGTAGACAACAAGAAGGGGAGTTCTTAGAAAGGTGCATTTAAGACACAAAGATATGCGTCTCTACCATGAATTAAAAAGTATTGATCAAGACAAGAGTATATTGCACTTTTTTACCTGGAGATTTCTGAAATCTGATCAACTTAACTGACCCCTGACCTCTGATCAACTTCATAGGCTAGGCTGTATATAGTATAAGTCAACAACATCCATACATTGGAAAGGGGTACCTGGTAAAATGGGTGCAATGAAATGCTGATAGTAGAATATCAGTAATTATACCATTATTCTACTACGGCCACCCAGTGCCCAAAGAAGTATTGTGGCTGCTGAGAGCTGCAGAGCCCAGCGGCTGTGTTCATATACTGAGAGCCGTGCAAGAAGCTGGAAAGGAGAGCTGCTGCAAAAGCCACTGCTGTAAGCTTAAAGGCCAGCACCCAACCTACCCGCTCGGTTCCGCCATAGCCAGTAATTACGTTGTTGGCTATGGTGGTACCCAAACTAACAGGTACGATGTGCACCCTTTTGGACCACTTCATGAACATATACACAACCATATGCATGTCATTTAGATACCATAACAGTGCTAGACTCAGGGCTATGACACAACCTGATGATTGGTAGTTACAGATCTCTAGACAAAGTTATCAAGTGCAGCTGCTAACACATATGATGCCAACAACAAATCTATGTTTCATAGTTAATGGTGTGGTTTACATAGCCACTTGAACTGTAATTGTGATGCTGTGTGTAAAAATGTGGTGATTTTAAGGGTTTCAAATGGGTGCTAGAAGTGATTTTATTGACATGCTAAATCATAATATCTGTCCTTACTCCTTTAATGCCACACACATTTTTCAGGCACGGTCCAACAATGTTATTTTAAGAATTTATGTTTTTCAATGTTGCGTTTAAAATTGTACCAAAAGGCCCTCTCCCCACAGAATGGTATTTTCCATGTTTTTTTGTTTCACTTATACATGTCCTCCAGTGCCTGGCTCCCAAAGTCCTTTCTTTTTAAAACATAACTTGACCTATTGCCAAAAATGGGGAGAACTAAAAGCAAAGTGCGTTTTCCACTGACATCAATAACGTTTGGCTGCAAACTTTTAAGTTTGTGGGATGTGGGAAACATTTGCTGTCCACCCAGTGAACTGAACTGAAAATGCTATCTGGTCACCAACTTTGGAGGAAGTACAAATATCTCAATGCACGAGTTCCCAAAGTTCCCATTCAGAAACAAAAATGCTTGATGTGGATGCTGCATGCTACTGCAGTCATACAACCACTAGTTCACATACCATTAAGCAGCCCTGATTATGATGTCATCTCACCCAGGTGGCACATCCTACCTACGGTACTTAGGAACAGACAGTTTATAATTAATTCAGTTCATGGTTGTTATTCTCACTGAAAATGCTTGGGGATTTCTGCAGATATCTTAGTAAACCCAGCCAATGTTTCAAACACTAAATAGAGGCAGTTTTTAAAAAAGTCACATATACAATATACATATGGGATTTTCTCATGTAGGATATCACTGGGTGAAAATGAATCTGATGTTGCAAAGTAAGAGGAGATTATTCTTGTGTCGGATTGGACTTACTTCCTCAAAAGCTTATTAAGACTCTTAACTCTTGAGTGTGGACTCATCTGAACAGGCTGGAGTTTGATGTTGTACTTAAAGGACAACTATATATGGAGGCTGCCATATTTATTTCCTCTCAAAACAATACCAGTTGCCTAGCAGACCTGCTGATCTATTTGACTGCAGTAGCATTTGAATCAGACCAGAAACAAGCATGCAGCTAATCTTTTCAGATCTGGCAGTAATGACAGAAACACCTGATATGCTGCATGCCTGTTCAGGGTGTATGGTTTAAAGTATTAGAGGCAGAGGATCAGCAGGACTGCCAGGCAACTAGTATGGCTTAAAAGTAAATACATATTTCTTTAAGAAATGGAAACCCTACATTCTCCTGACAATTCCACCAGCAGAGATGAACTCTTTTATGGAACCCTTTAAATATTCAGAGTGTTGCCTACCACCAATTACTAGACACCTTGGGACTGTTGAAAATTGTATGATTGAAGGATCCTTCTGCAGAGTTTCTTGTAAATTGCAATCATATGCATTCCCTTAAAAAGAACATCGGGATATGTAATATATGAAAGCAATAAGGTGATTCATGTCAGCGAATCTCCCGAAGAATACCACAATGAATTCTGTGAGTTTTTTATTATCCATTTAAGCAGGAACACTAGAGTACAGCAAGGGGACAGAACACTGAGTGGGGAAGAGGAAGGGATTTGGGGGGAGGAAGGGAGGGAGGGGAAGTGTGAGAATCGCGCTCCAACAGACAAGATGAGGTACATATCAATAATAGATGCGTAAACATCTTCAACTCCAGATTAAGTTTGTGTCAACAGGTCACCTTCAGGAGATGTTGGAAGGCCAATCATATCATGGGCCTTAGAGATATCCCTCTAGTCATACCACACTGCCCATTTCATGACGCTATTGTTTTTATGAACAGACTGAACCATTTCTATCAGATTCAGGTGTTAGTAGATTTTGAGAGAGAGCAATGAAACAGGGGAGGGTGGGGGAATAAGGACCGAAGGGGGAAGGGTGTATTTTCCGTTTGGCAATGTGTGATCACGAGTACGGGACATTGTGCATTGTGCAATGACTTGAGTTACGAGTAATTTACTTTTGTCTCGTTTCTATTGTCATGTAACCAGTTGGAGAATATCATGGTGTTGTTCTTTATATAAAAATCTACAAAAAAAATGTGGAAATAAAAAATGGAAATAAATGTCAGCCTCCATATCCCTCTCCCTTCAGGTGTCCTTTAATGTGATAAAGAAACTATGGAGTCCTGTCAGGAATTGATGTGCAATTTATCAATGCAGCAATGTGACTTATTAAACTGGCAGCACAGAATAGTGTGAGGAGAGTAGACCGCAAGAATCACTGATATTCCACTAGTTACAGTGGTAATGCTGACTATATGGAGCTTCCAGCATTGACTTTCCACATACAGCCACAGTGTGAGAAAGGTGTAAGCAGAGAAAAGGGAATAGTTTAATAATGATTACAAATATTCACATATAGGGGTGATTAACACTACAGTCTCAATACAAAGCTAATGCAATGAATTGAACTGGACCCCATGTGGGTCCCTCAGGTACAGGGGCCCTGGTGCGGCCTCAGCCTCTGCATCGACACTGGTTAAAGTATAACGTCTTTGATTAAAAAAAACATAATTATGTACATAAATAAAATCCTATCATTAGCACTATTTCAATTAAGTTGCATTTTCTGAATTTAGATATGATACTGCAGACTATTCTCCTGCTTACATTTGCTTGCAGCATTGCTACTGTCCTTTACTGTATATGCTACTGATAAAACTCCAAATATGGAAATAAAGTATTTACACTACTTCCTAAGTAACCAGGTACCTATTTGCTTTGACCTTCCTTAAAGAACATGTCCAAGGTTAAAAAACAAGATCTACCTACTTTTGAGCCCCTGAAATGAAGGGATTGCTTTAAAAAAATGCTTTAGTTGCCCCACATTTTTATGCAATTGTTTTGTTTACCCCACTGTATGACATATCCACAGTTTAAAAAAAACATTATTTACTTACCTGGGTCTTCCTCCAGCCCCTGGCAGCCTATCAGTGCCTCGCCGCAGCTCCGCTCCCAGCCTGTGTCCCAGGGTCCCCTCGATTGCAGATGCCGACCTTGCCAGCAGTGCCACTTGCGATTGCTCTCAAGGAGCCTGGAGCGCGTTCTGCGCAGATGTAGAAGTACTGCACCTGTGCAGCACGCACGCTCACGCAGGCGCAGAAGACATCTGCAACGGTGACCAGACAAGCCTGACACTCTTGTTGGTGAGGTGCGCTACAATAGTTACCCAAACCACACAGTTCCATGGCACGGGATAGCCTCTGTCCTTACAGATCCTGTGCAATAAAGCTCACCTCAAAAATACAAGTAACAAGTAATAGTGCAGGCTGTTTTAAATCAATCTATGCACCCTGTGCAAAACACATACACATGCAGGAATAGCGTGAGGGAAAGGACCTGGAACCACCACCGAGATTCTACGCATTCCTGCCGCTCTCAACCTTTCCCTGCTCACCGTTATAATATACTAGCTGATGGCCCGGCGTTGCCCGGGTATGTATTTTGCCAGTGTTGGCTCCAGCCACTTTTCCTAACCCTAACACACAATTACTCAATTACTTAATGACCAAGTGTGTGAGCTTTGCGGTCTTTGGCATCAATAATTTGCAATGAAATAAAATAAATCTGATTGGCTGTGGCTCCACCCTTTTTCTGAATTTGAACCCTAATGACCTAATGGCCAACTGTACCAGGTACAGGTGGCTTGTGGCTTGTGCCATTAACAGTGCAAGAATGGCAGCAATCAAATATTCCCCCTTGAAAATCAATAGGTGGATTTTGATTGGCTTTTGTAGGCTCCACTCACTTTTCTGAATATTAATCCCAGTCACCCAGTGACCAACTGTGCAAAGTTTGAGAACCCTACCATTAACAGTGTAAGAATGGCTGCAGTTTACATTTTTCTCCACCCACTGATGTCCTGGCATTGCTTGGGTATGTATTTGGCTGGTGTTGGCACCGCCCACTTTTCCTAACCCTAACACACAATTACTCAATGACCAAGTTTGTGAGCTTTGCGGTCTTTGGCATCAATAATTTGCATTAAAATGAAACAAATATGATTGGCTGTTTGTGGCTCCACCCCTTTTTCTGAATTTGAACCCCAGTCACCCAATGACCAATTATGCAAAGTTTGACAGCCCTACCATTAACAGTGTAAGAATGGCTGCAGTTTATAGTTTATCAGTGAAATTTGTATTTGTCTCCGCCCACTGATGACCCGGCATTGCCCGCTTATGTATTTGGCTGGTGTTGTCTGCGCCCACTTTTCCTAACCCTAACACACAATTACTCAATAACTCAATGACCAAGTTTGTGAGCTTTGCGGCCTTTGGCATCAATAACTTGCATTAAAATGAAACAAAACAGACTGTCTGTTTGTGGCTCCACCCCCTTTATTAATGTAAACCCCAGCCACCCAATGACCAACTGTACCATGTTTGAGGCTTGCGCCATTAACAGTGCAAGAATGGCAGCAATTAAATATTCCCCTTAAAAATCAATACTTGAATTTTTTGATTGGCTTTTGTAGGCTCCACCCACTTTTCTGAGTATTAATCCCTGTCACCCAGTATTCAACTGTGCAAAGTTTGAGAACCTTACCATTAACAGTGTAAGAATGGCTGCTTTTTACATTTTCCCAGTGAAATTTGTATTTTGTCTCCTCCCACTGATGACTAGTTGTTGCCCGGTTATGTATCTGGCTGCTGTTGGGTGTGTCCACTTTTCCTAACCCTAACACATAATTAATCAATTACTCAATTACGAAGTTTGTGAGCTGTGCAGTGTTTGGCATAAATAATTTGCATTGGAATGAAACAAATCTGATTGGCTGTTTGTGGCTCCACCCCCTTTCTCAATTTGAACCCTAGTCACCCAATGATCAACTGTACCAGGTTTGAGGCTTGTGCCATTAACAGTGCAAGAATGGCAGCAATGTAAATATTCCCCTTGAAAATCAATAGGTGTATTTTGGCTGGGTTTTTAGGCTCCACCCACTTTTCTTAATATTAATCCCAGTCACCCAGCAACCAACTGTGCAAAGTTTCAGAACCCTACCATTAACAGTGTAAGAATGGCTGCAGTTAACATATTTTCCAGTTAAATTTGTATTTGTCTCCGCCCACTTTTTGGTTATGGGAATAAATAGTATGCTATGCTTTATTCCAGGTAATGTACTATGTGTGTGTGCCAAATTTCATTCAAATCCGTTCAGCCATATTTGCGTGATCGAGTAACAAACATCCAAACACCCGAACTTTCCCATTTATAATATTAGTAGGATTAGGCTAGGGAGAATAAATCTTCCATTAACCATATTGTATGCAGCTTTTCCATAGTTCAAAACATACAGCTCTGCATCAGACCTCAAATACGAGCAAAATGCTTCCAATGTGCGTCGTCCCTCAGTTGAGCTACAGGGTATAACCATGAACCACAACTCCAATGCCCCCCCCCCCCCCCCCCCCGCTGGAACACAGCAACACGCCCTACCCTTGACAGTGCTAGGCATACCTTCCCATTTAACCTCTAACAGCTCAGTTTCAGATGGGACCAGGGATCGGTTTACAAAGAACCCCTATATAGTGAATACACATAAAAGATATACAATTCTCTTCAGTACCAGGAGATATTGGATTAAAATGTGATGCAGTCCGTCACAAACCTGAGGCTTGGGAGACGTTGGACCTTTCAACAGGACAATGATCCCAAGCATACCTCCAAATCCACTAGAGCAGGGATTTTCAACCTGTGGTACGCGTACCACCAGTGGTACTTTGCTGTTGGCCAGGTAGTACACACCAGGCTTGCCTGCTATTTGTCTTGGTCCTATCTTGCCTCCACAAAATTCATCTCCCCTCGCTGGTTCCTCACTGTGCTGCCCTCAGTGGCGGCGCCAGGAATTTATTTTAGGGGGTGCTAAGCAGGTGCTGGACCGATTTCCGGGGGAGCGGACGACCTGCCGCGGCGAACAAATGGGCGTGGTCATGACCAGATGAGGGCGGGGCTAACTGTAATTTAAAGTGAACCCAGGGTGAGAGTGATATGGTGGCTGCCATATTTATTTCCTTTTAAACAATTCTAGTTGCCTGGCAGCCCTGCTGATCTATTTGGCTGCAGTAGTGAACTGAATTACACCAGAAACGAGCATGAAGCTAATCTTGTCAGTTCTGACAATATTGTCAGAAACCCCTGACCTGCTGCATGCTTGTTCAGGGTCTATGGTTGAAAGAATTAGAGGCAGAGGACCAACACGGCAGCCAGGCAGCTGGTATTGCTTAAAAGGAGATCAATATGGCAGCCTCAATATTATTCTCACCTCGGGTTCCCTTTAAAAGTGCAACGCAAAGACAGAGGGCCCAAGTTTTGGTGACCCTTTCCCCAGAAAATTCACATAATTGTGCAGGTTTTCTCAAGAAAATACACATATTGTGAGCAGATTAGAACAAAAAACACGTTCAATAACCCCAATATGCACAATCGTTATCAGATATGACCCCAATATGCACAATCGTTATCAGATATGACCCAATATGCACAATCGTTATCAGATATGACCCCAATATGCACAATCGTTATCAGATATGACCCCAATATGCACAATCGTTATCAGATATGACCCCAATATGCACAATCGTTATCAGATATGACCCCAATATGCACAATCCTTATCAGATATGACCCCAATATGCACAATCGTTATCAGATATGACCCCAATATGCACAATCCTTATCAGATATGACCCCAATATGCACAATCGTTATCAGATATGACCCCAATATGCACAATCGTTATCAGATATGACCCCAATATGCACAATCGTTATCAGATATGACCCCAATATGCACAATGCACAGCAGATCTGACCCCAATATGCACAATCCTTATCAGATATGACCCCAATATGTACAATCCTCAGCAGATCTGACCCCAATATGCAAATGCACAGCAGATCTGACCACAATCAGCAGCACCACCTGAAAAAGAAAAGAAAAACCCATTTACTCACCTAGTCAGAAGACCTCCTGTTCCGACCTCCTCCTCTCCCGACCTCATTGTGGCGCGCAGCTCCCACGATCCTCTTTCTCCACGTGAATTCCTGCCTGCAGCACCCGGCGAGCAGGGCTACGGGAAAATAGCCGCCCGAAGCCATGCACTGCAGACTCCAAATCTGCAGAGCAGGGCTTCGAGCGGCCATCTTACCATAGCCCTGCCTGCTGCTCCGGGCTGCAGCTGTGAACTGACTCGGCGTCTTTTAGACGCCTGAAGTCAGTTCACGCCAGGGGGTGCTTTGACACTTCTAGGGGGTGCTGGAGCACCGCCCTGGTGCCACCACTGGCTGCCCTGCAGCATACTTCAGACCTCAGATCAGTGGTGAAGAGACACAGGCGAACGATGCACAGTGGCAGTCGGGTTACTGCTGATCTGAGGTCTGAACTATTCTGAAGGGCAGCACAGCGAGGACCTTGGAGGCTAAAGAGGCTTCCCCCTTCCTCCACAGTAGAGGGGATCCAGTGATAGGATGCCCAAAGATCTCCTTGTCAGCATACCCGCATGCGCAGTTGCAGTTCTCCACTTGGATTCTGGTGGAAACAGCCGAGCCTGGTCGGGTCCGCTCTACTGCACAGGCGCACAGGTGGTACTTTTAAATTTTCAGGTGATAAAAGTGGTACAATTAGTGAAGAGATTGAAAAGCCCTGCACTAGAGCATGGTTGCAGATTAAAGGCTGGAACATTTTGGAGTGGCCATCGCAGTCACCAGACTTGCAGGCCCTTCTAAAAAAAATTTAGCATATTGTGATAAAGTTCATTATTTTCTGTAATGTACTGATAAACATTAGACTTTCATATATTTTAGATTCATTACACACAACTGAAGTAGTTCAAGCCTTTTATTGTTTTACTATTGATAATTTTGGCATACAACTCTTAAAAACCCCAAATTCCTATCTCAAAAAATTAGCATATTTCATCTGACCAATAAAAGAAAAGTGTTTTTAAAACAAAAAAAGTCAACCTTCAAATAATTATGTTCAGTTATGCACTCAATACTTGGTCGGGAATCCTTTTGCAGAAATGACTGCTTCAATGCGGCGTGGCATGGAGGCAATGAGCCTGTGGCACTGCTCAGGTATTATGGAGGCCCAGGATGCTTCGATAGCGGCCTTAAAGTGACTCCGAGCTCAGAGTAAAAATAAAATTTGAACTTACCCGGGGCTTTTTCCATCCCAGCCCTGGTCGGGACGTCCCACGCCGGACAGGCCGGTCCCCCGGGCGACACTGGCGAGTGTCGGGCCTTCTCCTTCCGTATACGTCACGAATGACGTCACACGCCGGCCGCCGCGCGTCATGACGGCGGCCGGCGTGACAGCACGGCGCATGCGCGGTTTAATCGCACATGCGCCGTGCTGTCACGCCGGCCGCCGTCATGACGGGCGGCGGCCGGCGTGTGACGTCATTCGTGACGTATACGGAAGGAGAAGGCCCGACACTCGCCAGTGTCGCCCGAGGGACCGGCCTCTCCGCGCTATGCGGACAGCCGCCGGGAGAAGAGCCAGGAGGCCGGCGTGGGATGTCCCGACCAGGGCTGGGATGGAAAAAGCCCCAGGTAAGTTCAAATTTTATTTTTACTCTGAGCTCGGAGTCCCTTTAAGCTCATCCAGAGTGTTGGGTCTTCCGTCTCTCAACTTTCTCTTCACAATATCCCACAGATTCTCTATGGGGTTCAGGTCAGGAGAGTTGCCAGGCCAATTGAGCACAGTAATACCATGGTTAGTAAACAATTTACCAGTGGTTTTGGCGCTGTGAGCAGGTGCCAGGTCGTGCTGAAAAATGAAATCTTCATCTCCATAAAACGTTTCAGCAGATAGAAGCATGAAGTGCTCCAAAATCTCCTGATAGCTAGCTGCATTGACCCTGCCCTTGATAAATCACAGTGAACCAACACCAGCAGCTGACATGGCACCCCAGACCATCACTGACTGTGGGTACTCGACACTGGACTTCAGGCATTTTTGCATTTCCCTCTCCCCAGTCTTCCTCCAGACTCTGGCACCTTGATTTCCAAATGACATGCAACAGTTGCTTTCATCCGAAAAAAGTACTTTGGACCACTGAGCAACAGTCCAGTGCTGCTTCTCTGTAGCCCAGGTCAGGCGCTTCTGCCGCTGTTTTTGGTTCAAAAGTGGCTTGACCTGGGGAATGCAGCACCTGTAGCCCATTTCCTGCACACGCCTGTACACGGTGGCTCTGGATGTTTGTACTCCAGACTCAGTCCACTGCTTCCGCAGGTCCCCCAAGGTCTGGAATCGGTCCTTCTCCACAATCTTCCTCAGGTTCTGGTCACCTCTTCTCGTTGTGCAGCGTTTTCTGCCACACTTTTTCCTTCCCACAGCCTTCCCACTGAGGTGCCTTGATACAGCACTCTGGGAACAGCCTATTCGTTCAGAAATTTCTTTCTGTGTCTTACCCTCTTGCTTGAGGGTGTCAATGATGGCCTTCTGGACAGCAGTCAGGTCGGCAGTCTTACCCATGATTGCGGTTTTGAGTAATGAACCAGGCTGGGAGTTTTTTAAAGCCTCAGGAATCTTTTGCAGGTGTTTAGAGTTAATTAGTTGATTCAGATGATTAGGTTAATAGCTCGTTTAGAGAACCTTTTCATGATATGCTAATTTATTGAGATAGGAATTTTGGGTTTTCATGAGCTGTATGCCAAAATCATCAATATTGAAACAATAAAAGGCTTGAACTACTTCAGTTGTGTGTAATGAATCTAAAATATATGAAAGTCTAATGTTTATCAGTACATTACAGAAAATAATATCACAATATGCTAATTTTTTTTTTAGAAGGACCTGTATTCCCACTCCAACTTACAGTAACCCTATTGAACATTGATTCTATGGGGCATCATCAAACGGAAGGTTGAGGAGTAAAACATTTTTAACATCCATCAGTAGAGATGGGCCGAACGGTTCGCCGGCGAACGGTTCCACGCGAACTTCGGTGGTTCGCGTTCGCGTCCCGCTGGCGAACCTTTGCGGAAGTTCGGTTTGCCCCATAATGCACCTTGAGGGTCAACTTTGACCCTCTACATCACAGTCAGCAGGCCCAGTGTAGCCAATTAGGCTACACTAGCCCCTGGAGCCCCACCCCCCCTTATATAAGGCAGGCAGCGGCGGCCATTACGGTCACTCGTGTGCTGCCTGCGTTAGTGAGAGTAGGGCGAGTTGCTGCAGGCTGTCTCTCAGGGAAAGATTAGTTAGGCTTAACTTGTTCCTGGCTGGCTGCATACCTGTTCTGTGAACCCACCACTGCATACCTGTACTGTGAACCCACCACTGCATACCTGTTCAGTGAACCTGCCACTGCATACCTGTTCTGTGAACCCATCACTGCATACCTGTTCAGTGAACCTGCCACTGCATACCTGTGCTGTGAACCCACCACTGCATACCTGTTCTGTGAACCCACCACTGCATACCTGTGCTGTGAACCCATCACTGCATACCTGTTCAGTGAACCTGCCACTGCATACCTGTGCTGTGAACCCATCACTGCATACCTGTTCAGTGAACCTGCCACTGCATACCTGTGCTGTGAACCCACCACTGCATACCTGTTCTGTGAACCCACCACTGCATACCTGTGCTGTGAACCCACCACTGCATACCTGTTCTGTGAACCCACCACTGCATACCTGTTCTGTGAACCCACCACTGCATACCTGTTCTGTGAACCCACCACTGCATACCTGTTCAGTGAACCCACCACTGCATACCTGTTGTGTTTGGTGAACCCGCCACTGCATACCTGTTCTGTTCAGTGGACCCGCCACTGTATAAAGCTGTTTAGTGAACCCGCCACTGCATACCTGTTGTGTTCAGTGAACCTGCCACTGCATACCTGTTCTGTGAACCCGCCACTGTATACCTGTTCTGTTCAGTGAACCCGCCACTGTATACCTGTTCAGTGAACCCGGCACTGCATACCTGTTGTGTTCAGTGAACCCGCCACTGTATACCTGTACTGTTCAGTGAACCCGCCACTGCATACCTGTTCAGTGAACCCGCCACTGCATACCTGTTGTGTTCAGTGAACCCGCCACTGCATACCTTTTGTGTTCAGTGAACCCGCCACTGCATACCTGTTGTGTTCAGTGAACCTGCCACTGTATACCTGTACTGTTCAGTGAACCCGCCACTGCATACCTGTTCTGTTCAGTGAACCTGCCACTGTATACCTGTACTGTTCAGTGAACCCGCCACTGCATACCTGTTGTGTCCTTAATTACACTACCTGATTGATGTATACACATGCAAGATGTTTTAAAGAACTTTAGGCCTGTCAATTAGCATTCAATGTGATTTCTGCCCTTAAAACGCTGCTTTGCGTCAAATCCAGATTTTTCCCCGGGACTTTTGGCATGTATCCCACTCCGCCATGCCCCCCTCCAGGTGTTAGACCCCTTGAAACATCTTTTCCATCAGTTTTGTGGCCAGCATAATTATTATTTTTTTCAAAGTTCGCATCCCCATTGAAGTCTATTGCGGTTCGCGAACTTTAACGCGAACCGAACGTTACGCGAAAGTTCGCGAACCCGGTTTGCGAACCTAAAATCGGAGGTTCGGCCCATCTCTATCCATCAGATGTGTCATGGAGACGTGGCAGAGTTTTCCATTGGCAACCTGTGAGGTTCTAGTGAACTACATGCCCAAGGGAATTAAGACAATGCTGGAAAATAATGGCAGCCACACAAAATATTGACATTATTGGCACAATTTTGACATTTTTCAGGGTGTTCTCACTTTTGCTGCCAGCAGTTTAGACATTAAAGCGTACCCAAACCAAACATTTTTTTTATTCAAAATATTTAGTTGCACCACTCTGACACATACAAATATAAATAAACACTCCTTCAAGCCTATGAGCATTTCAGTGCATGCTTTTCACCCTCCTCTGCATAACTAGGGTTATACAGGGGGCAGCCATTAGCAATTCCTCCTTTGCTGGACACCATCTACTCCACCAGTTTGCCGGATTATTTGCCGGCAATATGAAAGGAAGGGAGGGGTTTCTCCAATAAATGTAAAATATTTTATATTTGTCATCATGCAGCTGAAAAAAGGCTGCTATTTATTATTATAATTTAGAAAATAGATTTTATTTCTGAAATCTTGTATTTTTAGTTTGGGTCCACTTTAATGGCTGTGTGTTAAGTTATTTTGATGGGACTGCAAATGTACACTTTTATACAAGCTGTATACTGACTATGTTGCATTGTATCAAAGTGACATATTTTCATTGTCGCCCCAAGAAACAACAATATAATAAAATATTCACACAAATTTAAGAGGTGTACTCACTTTTGTGAGATACTTTTACATACTAGTAGGTGTGTATACATGATTTTCTTGTAGGCAAATCTGGATTTGGACACACAGTATAATCAATATTTTTGATTGTTATCAATGTGCTTTAAGGTACTTTTGTACAATACTGTAACATGTAAGAGACTCACTAAGACTGGTAGACTTGGAGTGTAAATTGCAGGGCAAAGACACTGAAAATTAAAGGCAAACTTTCAAACAGATTTTTAATGACTATTGCAAAATGTACGGAAAAAAAATTAGATTAAAAAAGGCCAATATGGATAAATAATACTGTTTTAAACATGATTAAGTGTAAAATGAATGCCTTTAGTGCCCTAAAGAATAAGGGGATTGCATCTGCACTAAGAAATTAAAAGGAATGTAACACAAACTGCAAAAAATCAGACTTGCAGATCTGGAAGTGGGAAAAATGATAAGTGGATAGTGATATGAATTCAAATCCCAAAAAGTTTTTTTTAAATATATAACTCTAAAAACTAAGAAGGTAGAGAATATAGGACTTTTACAAGATCAGGTGGGAAACTTGACTATAGAGGACCGAGCTAAAGCGAAAATTTTAAATGCTTGCTTTGCTTTTGTCTTTACCAAGGTGATGCCTTCAGCTCATAATATGGCCCTGGGTTGTTCCCATTCTACCTCATTCAGCATGAATTGCCTAACATAGGAAAATGCGCAGGCACGATTAAATACGATTAAGATAGACAAGGCACCTGGACAGATGGCATCCACCCCGTATATTAAAAGAGACGAGTTCAGTTATCGATAAGCCACTTTATCTTATTTTCTGTGATCCTCTTTCAAGTGGGTCAGTTCCTTATGCCAGGTGTACAGCTGAAGTTTCCCCCTAATTCAAGAAGGGAAAAAATTAAGAACCAGAAAACTATAGACCTGTAAGCTTAACATCGGTTGTGTGTAAATTGTTTGAAGGTATCCTAAGGAATGCTATACAAAATTATGTAGCACAAAATAATCTTATTTCAGTTCGACTGCATGGTTTTACTAAAGACAGGTCCTGTCTCACCGACATGCTCAGCTTTTATGAAGTGGTAAATGAAAATGTAGATCTTGGGAAAGCTATCGAGGTACTTGGACTTTGCAAAGGCTTTTGACACAGTTCCCCCACAATGGAAACATCGGTGGGCCCCGCCTCCTGGGAGCCCCAGAGCGGGCACAGCGCAGGAAAGGGGGAAATTGGGCACACAGAGCGGCAGGGAGGGGGGAAGCTTCCCCCCCCTCCCTCACCTAGGGCCCCCCCCCTCCCGCGCTCCCCCTTCCGCACTCCCCCTCCCTCCAAAATTGCAGCCAGCGGCAACGAGCGTGGAATAGCTTTACCGGCATGATGACATCAGAGGAGATCCATAGCTCTGCGTGCTGCTGGCTGGTCTCCGTCTCCTGCAATGCACTGACCAATCACGCTCTCACAGGAAGTACTGCGAGAGCATGATTGGTCAATACATTGCAGGAGACGGAGACCAGCCAGTGGCACGCAGAGCTATGGATCTCCTCTAATGTCATCATGCCGGTAAGCTATTCCCCGCTCGCTGCCGCTGGCTGCAATTTTGGAGGGAGGGGGAGTGCGGAAGGGGGAGCGCAGAAGGGGGGGCCCCTAGGTGAGGGAGGGAGGGGGAAGTTCCCCGCCCCTCCCTGCCTCTCTATGTGCCCACTGCCCCCCTACCAAGCTGGGGGGGAACTTAGACCTGGCTGCCTACCTAACTGGGGACACCTGTGACCTGCCTACCTCAACTGGGGGGGGGGCTCCAGGTGAGGGAGGGGGGCTCCAGGTGAGGGAGGGGGGAGGCTTCCCCCTCCCCGACGCTCTGTGCCCACTGCACTCCCTTCCAACATGGGGGCCCCCACTAACTGGGGACCTGCCTTTGTGGGGATATCTGCCGCCAATCTAATTGCATTTTGTGGGGACATCTGCCACCAATCTGATTGTATTTTGTTGGGAAATCTGCCGCCAATTTGATTGCATTTTGTGGGGATATCTGCCACCAATCTATTTGCATTTTGTGGGGAATCTGCCGCCAATCTGATTGCATTTTGTCGGAAAATCTGCTGCCATTTGACTACTTGATGAATTTTGCAAAGAGAGGTGGTAAATGGAACATACTCAAAATGGGAAACTGTTAGCAGAGGGGTACTGCAGGGGTCAGTACTTAAGCTAATTATTTAATTTATTTAATAATGATTTAATAGACAGAATACTGAGTAAGGTAGCCATCTTTGAGGATGATACAAAATGATGCAGAATTATCAACTCTAAGACGGATAGTGGCATTTTACAACAAGATCTTGACAATATGGCCATAGGGCAAGGCAAGCACATGGCAGATGAAATTTTATGTTGATAAATGTAAAGTCATGCACCTTGGCTGTACTAATGGTAGATCACCATATAAATCACTTGTGAGGCCAAATCTGGAGTATGGGATACAGTTTTGGGCCCCACACTATAGAAAGAACATTGACCTTCTAGAACGGGTATAGAGACGGGCAACTAAACTAATTAGACAGATGGAAGAGCTCACTTACGAAGAAAAGTTGGACAAACTGGGCTTATTAAGCTTGGAATAAATGTGACTGAGAGGTGACCTGATTGATTAACATGTACAAATACATCAGAGGGCAATACAAAAAGCTTGGTAGATGAGCTTTTTGTCCCTAGGGTTGTACAACGGACCAGTAGACATGGTCTGCTTATGAAGGAAAAATGTTTTTGCCATCAATTTAGAAAGGGGTTCTTCACAGTGATAGTGGTTAAAATCTGGAATATCTTACCTCAGGAATTAGGATATGGTGAACTCTATACACTATCTGCATTTAAAGAAGGCTTGGATGCTTTCCTTGCATTGAGGGGCATCCAAGGCTATAATTATTAGGTAATTTCCAGGAGAGTTGATCCAAGATTTATCTGACTTCCAGTTGGAATCGGAAAGGATTTTTTTCTCTTTTAAAGCTAATTGGCCCAGGCCTTGTAAAGATTTTTGCCTTCACCTGGATCAACTGGGACATGTGCAGGTGTTAAGTCTTGGTGGGTTTTCTCTTCAGTCCCTGTTGACCCTCCCACGAAGAAAGAGGCGTTACCCAGTAGTGGAGTCTAGGTGACCACGGGTCTTCACCCACACTCCCTTGAGGGGAGTGCAGGACCACAACCCCAGGAGGGGGAAGTGGAACTTAGCTGCCTAGTGCCCTACCAGGTCACTACTGGGATTGCCTCAGCGAGTGGTCAGGAGAACAGGTGACACTAATTGTGGAGTATGCTTGGTCAGACGATGATTGTAAATCCAGGCTAGGCAGAGTGCAGCAGAGGTCGAGGTCACAAGCCAAAGGTCAGGGCAGGCGGATATCAGCGGTAATCGGGTACACAGGCCAAAGGTCAGGGCGGGTGGCAGACAGCAGGAATCCAGGAACAAGCCAGAGGTCAGGGCAGGCAGAGATCAGCGGTAGTCGGGGTCACAGGCCAAGGTCACAACAGGAAATCGAATCAGGATCAGCAATACAGGAACACGGTTCACCAATAGGCTAGCCAAACTGTCAGAACGAGCAGCACTGCAGCAAAGGGCAGTGCTGCTTATATAGTTGAAATTGGCGCCGAAATTAACGGCCTGCGCATGCGCGGGACGTGCGCAGTGCTCTGCGCATGCGCACGCGCGCATGCGCGCAGCGGCACACGCGCATGCGTGCACAACTTCATGCACGCGCAATACTTTGCGCGCATGCACACCGCGCGCAATGCCGCGCGCCGCAACTGAAGTGAACATAGGACAGCGAATGAGCCCCTGCGCGTGCGCACAAGGGAAGGCATCCTCGAATGTCGCGACCGGCCGCCACGGTGAGTGTGACATTGCCCCCCCCCCCAGGGGCAACCTCCGGGTGCCCCTAGGACCTGGCCTATCAGGGAATCTTAAATGGTACCTTCTAACCAGTCCAGGAGCATGTACGTTGTTTGCAGGTTCCCAGGAATTCTCCTCCATTCCATACCCTTTCCATTTAATGAGATATTGAAGAGAATTTCTCACTCTCCTGCTGTCCAGAATCTTTTCTATCTCAAATTCTTCTGAGCCATCAACTAGAACTGGCGGAGGAGGAAGGGAAGACCGGCCCGGAAAGCTATTAGGCACCACCTTCTTTAGGCAAGAAACGTGAAAAACCGGGTGAATTCGTAAAGATGCGGGAAGAGATATCTTGAATGCCACCGGATTAATTTGCTGCAGGATAGGGAACGGACCGATGAATCTTGGTGCTAACTTTTTAGAGGGGCAGTGAAGTTTGAGATTGGTAGTCGATAACCAGACTAGATCCCCCGGGGTAAGAGCTGGAGTTTCTCTTCTGCGTCTGTCAGCAAATCTTTTTCCGCTCTCTTGTGCTGCTTTTAGAGCTTGGTGAACAATATCAAAGTTCTTTTGGAGAGATGAGAGCCTCTCCTGTACCCCAGGACAGGGTGAAGAAATATCCAACCCAGGCAAGAACGAAGGATGGAAGCCATAATTAATAAAGAATGGAGACTTATGCATGGATGCATGGGTGGAATTATTAAAGGCAAATTCAGCCGAAGCCAACAGCGGAAACCAATCGTCTTGGGAGGCGGAAGTAAAGCACCTGATGTATTGCTCCAATGTCTGGTTCGTCCGCTCCGTTTGTCCATTGGACTGAGGATGATACCCAGATGAGAGGGAAAGATTAATTCCCAGGCCCTTGCAGAGTTCTTGCCAAAACTTAGAGGTGAACTGCGACCCACGATCGGATACAATATCAGACGGCAATCCGTGGAGACGGACAATTTCTCGGATGAACACCTGAGCAGTCTCTGCGGCAGAGGAAATCTGTTTGTTAGGCAAGAAATGGGCCATCTTTGAGAACCGGTCTACGACCACTAGGATGGTGGTAAAACCTTCAGAAGGAGGCAATTCCACCACAAAATCCAAGGCAATGTCTTTCCATGGTCGAGTTGGAACAGGCAAGGGATTCAAAAGGCCCCAGGGTCGAGTACGAGTGCTCTTGGACCGGGCACAGATCTCACATGAAGAAACAAAGGAGTTGCAATCCTTGGATAGTTCCGGCCACCAGAAATTTCTCTGGAGAAGTTCTCGAGTCCGAGTGACCCCAAAGTGTCCGGCTAGACGGTTGTCGTGGCAGGATTGAAGAACAGCCAAACGAGCGTTAGCGGGCACATAGATCTTGTCCTGGAAGTAGTAAAGACCCTCCTTGAGCGGTAACTCCGGAACCGTGCTGAGACAGGAGGAGACTTGTCTGAGATGATCCAGCAAGCTAGACTGCAGGAGAAGAAAATGTTGAGAGGACAAGATGTTCTCAGGAGTGGGATCAACAGTAGCTTCTGGTTGATACATTCTGGACAGGGCATCTGGTTTAGAGTTCTTAGCCCCGGGACGATACGTCAGGTGAAAATTAAATCTGGAGAAGAAGAGGGACCACCGGGCTTGTCGTGGTCTCAACCTCTTTGCAGTCCGGAGATACTCCAGGTTCTTGTGATCGGTGAGTATCAGAATAGGTTGCTCCGCACCCTCCAGGAGATAACGCCACTCCTCGAGAGCCGCTTTAATCGCCAAGAGTTCTCGGTCAGCCACATCATAGTTCTTTTCAGCTGTACTCAACTTTCTAGAGAAGAAAGCTACTGGATGAAGAACAGACTTCGGGCCGAAACGCTGGGACAGGATAGCACCCACGGCCACTTCAGAGGCGTCCACCTCCAACACAAAGGCTTTGGAAGGACCAGGGTGTTTCAGTATGGGTGCGGAGGTAAAGCGGGCTTTTAGCTTCTCAAACGCGGATTGAGCTTCAGGAGTCCACTGAAAGGTCTGACGAGTACTGGTCAGCTGAGTGATAGGAGCTACTATCCGTGAGAAGTTCTGGATGAATTTTCTATAGAAATTGGCAAAGCCAATAAAACGCTGTACAGACTTTCGATCCACGGGAACGGGCCAATCGAGGTTAGCCGAGACCTTCTGAGGGTCCATCTCAACTCCTCCAGGAGAAATCTTGAGACCTAGAAACTGAATATTCACCCTATTGAATTCGCACTTTTCAGGCTTGGCATAGAGTCCGTGCGTGCGAAGCCGACTTAAAACTTTCCTCACATGCTTCTGGTGTTCCTCTTGGGATGGAGAGAAGATCAGGATATCGTCTAAATAGACTACCATAAAATTGTCGATATAGTCTCTGAAAATATCATTAACAAAGTGCTGGAAAGTTGCCGGGGCGTTGCACAGCCCAAAGGGCATCACCAAGTACTCAAAATGCCCAAACCGGGACCGGAAGGCGGTTTTCCACTCATCTCCCTCGCGGATTCGGATCAAGTTGTAGGCTCCTCGTAAGTCCAACTTAGAGAAGATGCAAGCGGATCGGAGTCTCTGAAACAAGTCAGGCATGAGAGGTAGAGGGTACCGGTTCTTGATGGTAATCTTGTTGAGCTCCCGGTAATCAATACACGGTCGAAGGGAACCATCTTTCTTCTCAACAAAGAAGATTCCAGCCCCAGCAGGAGAAGTAGATGGCCGGATGAATCCCTTCCTAAGATTCTCTTCAATGTAGTCTTTAAGTACTAGAGTCTCAGGTTCCGAGAGTGGATATGTTCTTCCGTAAGGAATAGGGGCTCCTGGTTGGAGTTCGATAGGACAATCGTACGGACGATGAGGAGGAAGAGTGTCTGCTTTAGATTTGTCAAAGACGTCCAAGAAATCATGGTATGCTGCGGGGATGATGTCTTTCTTAGGGGAACTCGAACAAAACAAAGTCCCAGCTCGTGGAAAACAAGAGCGTCGGCAGTAGTCAGAGGGAAAGGATACCTCGTGAGAGACCCAATCGATGGTAGGATTATGGGTCTTTAACCAGGGCATGCCTAGGATCACAGGAAACAAAGGAGAAGGCAGCAGATCAAAGCTTAGATATTCCTGATGCTCCCCTTGGATGGTGACCAGAAGTGGCAGAGTTTCCGTAGTGATAGGACCGGAGCCGATAGCTGATCCATCTGCCAGCTGGATGGCTAGAGGTAAACGTTTTCGGCAAGTGGGAAGCATAAGTTGTTGAGCCACTTGACAGTCCAGAAAACAGGAACAGGCTCCTGAGTCCACGATGGCCTTAATCGTAACGGTTCTTCCTTGCGGGCCCTGTAACGAGAGGGTGAGTGGAATATGAGAGGAAATAAGCGGAGGAGAAGGAAAACCACTCGCACATATTAGAGTCTCAGGCTCACCAGTGGGTCTGACCGGGCAGTTGATGCGGAAGTGACCGGACGCCCCGCAGTATAAGCATAAATTAGATGACCTCCGGCGTTGTCTCTCTTCCTGTGAAATGGCCGGGCGAGCCAGGCCTATCTGCATTGGTTCAGGTTCGTCTTGGATTGTAGGAGTAAAAGGCACAGGGGCGGAAGGTACTTTAGGAGCAGGCAGGCTCCAGGCTGGTCTGACAGCTCCTGATCTCTCGGCCCTTCTCTCCCTTAGACGTCTGTCTATCTGGATAGACAACTGGATCAGATCTTTTAAGGATTCAGGAACTCCAACTCTGGCAAGCTCTTCCTTGAGCGTATCTGAGAGGCCTTGGCGAAACTGGAATCTGAGTGCGGAGTCATTCCAGGTGATGTCTGCTTCCCAGCGGCGGAAATCCATAACATACTCTTCCACCGGTCTCCTACCTTGCCTTAGGGATTGAAGAGCAGTCTCAGCCGAAGCTGCCCTCCCAGGGTCGTCATAAATCTCTGCCATAGTTTCAAAAAAGGTATTGAGACTGCTGAGGGAAGGATGACGTTGCTCCACAACCGAAGGGCCCAGGCTTGGGGTTCTCCTAGGAGAAGCGAAATGACAGCTCCAACTTTTATCTCCTCATTCGCGTAAGTACGAGGCAGCAGTGAGAAGTGGAGACGACAGGCGCTCTAAAACCACCTGAACTTGGAACGATCCCCCGAGAACCGCTCAGGTAAAGGTAGTCTGGGTTCGGGAAGAAGCGCAGCAGCCCCCTCTACTGGGGCTGTCCCATCACCGGCCGGAGGAAGCATCGCAGGAGCAGGGACAGGGGCCGAGGCAGGAGCCGACGCTCCGTCAGCAGCGGGAAGAGTGCCGCGAAGTTGGTCCCGGATTTCCTGATAGCCCTTCTGGACCTCATCGATGGAGACACGCAGTTGCGTGACCAGTTCATACAAAATTTCCACAGGAGAACGAGCTCCACTAGTGTCCATCCTGGCTGCTCGTTACTGTTAAGTCTTGGTGGGTTTTCTCTTCAGTCCCTGTTGACCCTCCCACGAAGGAAGAGGTGTTACCCAGTAGTGGAGTCTAGGTGACCACGGGTCTTCACCCACACCCCCTTGAGGGGAGTGCAGGACCACAACCCCAGGAGGGGGAAGTGGAACTTAGCTGCCTAGTGCCCTACCAGGTCACTACTGGGATTGCCTCAGCGAGTGGTCAGGAGAACAGATGACACTAATTGTGGAGTATGCTTGGTCAGACGATGATTGTAAATCCAGGCTAGGCAGAGTGCAGCAGAGGTCGAGGTCACAAGCCAAAGGTCAGGGCAGGCGGATATCAGCGGTAATCGGGTACACAGGCCAAAGGTCAGGGCGGGCGGCAGACAGCGGGAATCCAGGAACAAGCCAGAGGTCAGGGCAGGCAGAGATCAGCGGTAGTCGGGGTCACAGGCCAAGGTCACAACAGGAAATCGAATCAGGATCAGCAATACAGGAACACGGTTCACCAATAGGCTAGCCAAACTGTCAGAACGAGCAGCACTGCAGCAAAGGGCAGTGCTGCTTATATAGTTGAAATTGGCGCCGAAATTAACGGCCTGCGCATGCGCGGGACGTGCGCAGTGCTCTGCGCATGCGCACGCGCGCATGCGCGCAGCGGCACACGCGCATGCGTGCACAACTTCATGCACGCGCAATACTTTGCGCGCATGCACACCGCGCGCAATGCCGCGCGCCGCAACTGAAGTGAACATAGGACAGCGAATGAGCCCCTGCGCGTGCGCACAAGGGAAGGCATCCTCGAATGTCGCGACCGGCCGCCACGGTGAGTGTGACATTGCCCCCCCCCCCAGGGGCAACCTCCGGGTGCCCCTAGGACCTGGCCTATCAGGGAATCTTAAATGGTACCTTCTAACCAGTCCAGGAGCATGTACGTTGTTTGCAGGTTCCCAGGAATTCTCCTCCATTCCATACCCTTTCCATTTAATGAGATATTGAAGAGAATTTCTCACTCTCCTGCTGTCCAGAATCTTTTCTATCTCAAATTCTTCTGAGCCATCAACTAGAACTGGCGGAGGAGGAAGGGAAGACCGGCCCGGAAAGCTATTAGGCACCACCTTCTTTAGGCAAGAAACGTGAAAAACCGGGTGAATTCGTAAAGATGCGGGAAGAGATATCTTGAATGCCACCGGATTAATTTGCTGCAGGATAGGGAACGGACCGATGAATCTTGGTGCTAACTTTTTAGAGGGGCAGTGAAGTTTGAGATTGGTAGTCGATAACCAGACTAGATCCCCCGGGGTAAGAGCTGGAGTTTCTCTTCTGCGTCTGTCAGCAAATCTTTTTCCGCTCTCTTGTGCTGCTTTTAGAGCTTGGTGAACAATATCAAAGTTCTTTTGGAGAGATGAGAGCCTCTCCTGTACCCCAGGACAGGGTGAAGAAATATCCAACCCAGGCAAGAACGAAGGATGGAAGCCATAATTAATAAAGAATGGAGACTTATGCATGGATGCATGGGTGGAATTATTAAAGGCAAATTCAGCCGAAGCCAACAGCGGAAACCAATCGTCTTGGGAGGCGGAAGTAAAGCACCTGATGTATTGCTCCAATGTCTGGTTCGTCCGCTCCGTTTGTCCATTGGACTGAGGATGATACCCAGATGAGAGGGAAAGATTAATTCCCAGGCCCTTGCAGAGTTCTTGCCAAAACTTAGAGGTGAACTGCGACCCACGATCGGATACAATATCAGACGGCAATCCGTGGAGACGGACAATTTCTCGGATGAACACCTGAGCAGTCTCTGCGGCAGAGGAAATCTGTTTGTTAGGCAAGAAATGGGCCATCTTTGAGAACCGGTCTACGACCACTAGGATGGTGGTAAAACCTTCAGAAGGAGGCAATTCCACCACAAAATCCAAGGCAATGTCTTTCCATGGTCGAGTTGGAACAGGCAAGGGATTCAAAAGGCCCCAGGGTCGAGTACGAGTGCTCTTGGACCGGGCACAGATCTCACATGAAGAAACAAAGGAGTTGCAATCCTTGGATAGTTCCGGCCACCAGAAATTTCTCTGGAGAAGTTCTCGAGTCCGAGTGACCCCAAAGTGTCCGGCTAGACGGTTGTCGTGGCAGGATTGAAGAACAGCCAAACGAGCGTTAGCGGGCACATAGATCTTGTCCTGGAAGTAGTAAAGACCCTCCTTGAGCGGTAACTCCGGAACCGTGCTGAGACAGGAGGAGACTTGTCTGAGATGATCCAGCAAGCTAGACTGCAGGAGAAGAAAATGTTGAGAGGACAAGATGTTCTCAGGAGTGGGATCAACAGTAGCTTCTGGTTGATACATTCTGGACAGGGCATCTGGTTTAGAGTTCTTAGCCCCGGGACGATACGTCAGGTGAAAATTAAATCTGGAGAAGAAGAGGGACCACCGGGCTTGTCGTGGTCTCAACCTCTTTGCAGTCCGGAGATACTCCAGGTTCTTGTGATCGGTGAGTATCAGAATAGGTTGCTCCGCACCCTCCAGGAGATAACGCCACTCCTCGAGAGCCGCTTTAATCGCCAAGAGTTCTCGGTCAGCCACATCATAGTTCTTTTCAGCTGTACTCAACTTTCTAGAGAAGAAAGCTACTGGATGAAGAACAGACTTCGGGCCGAAACGCTGGGACAGGATAGCACCCACGGCCACTTCAGAGGCGTCCACCTCCAACACAAAGGCTTTGGAAGGACCAGGGTGTTTCAGTATGGGTGCGGAGGTAAAGCGGGCTTTTAGCTTCTCAAACGCGGATTGAGCTTCAGGAGTCCACTGAAAGGTCTGACGAGTACTGGTCAGCTGAGTGATAGGAGCTACTATCCGTGAGAAGTTCTGGATGAATTTTCTATAGAAATTGGCAAAGCCAATAAAACGCTGTACAGACTTTCGATCCACGGGAACGGGCCAATCGAGGTTAGCCGAGACCTTCTGAGGGTCCATCTCAACTCCTCCAGGAGAAATCTTGAGACCTAGAAACTGAATATTCACCCTATTGAATTCGCACTTTTCAGGCTTGGCATAGAGTCCGTGCGTGCGAAGCCGACTTAAAACTTTCCTCACATGCTTCTGGTGTTCCTCTTGGGATGGAGAGAAGATCAGGATATCGTCTAAATAGACTACCATAAAATTGTCGATATAGTCTCTGAAAATATCATTAACAAAGTGCTGGAAAGTTGCCGGGGCGTTGCACAGCCCAAAGGGCATCACCAAGTACTCAAAATGCCCAAACCGGGACCGGAAGGCGGTTTTCCACTCATCTCCCTCGCGGATTCGGATCAAGTTGTAGGCTCCTCGTAAGTCCAACTTAGAGAAGATGCAAGCGGATCGGAGTCTCTGAAACAAGTCAGGCATGAGAGGTAGAGGGTACCGGTTCTTGATGGTAATCTTGTTGAGCTCCCGGTAATCAATACACGGTCGAAGGGAACCATCTTTCTTCTCAACAAAGAAGATTCCAGCCCCAGCAGGAGAAGTAGATGGCCGGATGAATCCCTTCCTAAGATTCTCTTCAATGTAGTCTTTAAGTACTAGAGTCTCAGGTTCCGAGAGTGGATATGTTCTTCCGTAAGGAATAGGGGCTCCTGGTTGGAGTTCGATAGGACAATCGTACGGACGATGAGGAGGAAGAGTGTCTGCTTTAGATTTGTCAAAGACGTCCAAGAAATCATGGTATGCTGCGGGGATGATGTCTTTCTTAGGGGAACTCGAACAAAACAAAGTCCCAGCTCGTGGAAAACAAGAGCGTCGGCAGTAGTCAGAGGGAAAGGATACCTCGTGAGAGACCCAATCGATGGTAGGATTATGGGTCTTTAACCAGGGCATGCCTAGGATCACAGGAAACAAAGGAGAAGGCAGCAGATCAAAGCTTAGATATTCCTGATGCTCCCCTTGGATGGTGACCAGAAGTGGCAGAGTTTCCGTAGTGATAGGACCGGAGCCGATAGCTGATCCATCTGCCAGCTGGATGGCTAGAGGTAAACGTTTTCGGCAAGTGGGAAGCATAAGTTGTTGAGCCACTTGACAGTCCAGAAAACAGGAACAGGCTCCTGAGTCCACGATGGCCTTAATCGTAACGGTTCTTCCTTGCGGGCCCTGTAACGAGAGGGTGAGTGGAATATGAGAGGAAATAAGCGGAGGAGAAGGAAAACCACTCGCACATATTAGAGTCTCAGGCTCACCAGTGGGTCTGACCGGGCAGTTGATGCGGAAGTGACCGGACGCCCCGCAGTATAAGCATAAATTAGATGACCTCCGGCGTTGTCTCTCTTCCTGTGAAATGGCCGGGCGAGCCAGGCCTATCTGCATTGGTTCAGGTTCGTCTTGGATTGTAGGAGTAAAAGGCACAGGGGCGGAAGGTACTTTAGGAGCAGGCAGGCTCCAGGCTGGTCTGACAGCTCCTGATCTCTCGGCCCTTCTCTCCCTTAGACGTCTGTCTATCTGGATAGACAACTGGATCAGATCTTTTAAGGATTCAGGAACTCCAACTCTGGCAAGCTCTTCCTTGAGCGTATCTGAGAGGCCTTGGCGAAACTGGAATCTGAGTGCGGAGTCATTCCAGGTGATGTCTGCTTCCCAGCGGCGGAAATCCATAACATACTCTTCCACCGGTCTCCTACCTTGCCTTAGGGATTGAAGAGCAGTCTCAGCCGAAGCTGCCCTCCCAGGGTCGTCATAAATCTCTGCCATAGTTTCAAAAAAGGTATTGAGACTGCTGAGGGAAGGATGACGTTGCTCCACAACCGAAGGGCCCAGGCTTGGGGTTCTCCTAGGAGAAGCGAAATGACAGCTCCAACTTTTATCTCCTCATTCGCGTAAGTACGAGGCAGCAGTGAGAAGTGGAGACGACAGGCGCTCTAAAACCACCTGAACTTGGAACGATCCCCCGAGAACCGCTCAGGTAAAGGTAGTCTGGGTTCGGGAAGAAGCGCAGCAGCCCCCTCTACTGGGGCTGTCCCATCACCGGCCGGAGGAAGCATCGCAGGAGCAGGGACAGGGGCCGAGGCAGGAGCCGACGCTCCGTCAGCAGCGGGAAGAGTGCCGCGAAGTTGGTCCCGGATTTCCTGATAGCCCTTCTGGACCTCATCGATGGAGACACGCAGTTGCGTGACCAGTTCATACAAAATTTCCACAGGAGAACGAGCTCCACTAGTGTCCATCCTGGCTGCTCGTTACTGTTAAGTCTTGGTGGGTTTTCTCTTCAGTCCCTGTTGACCCTCCCACGAAGGAAGAGGTGTTACCCAGTAGTGGAGTCTAGGTGACCACGGGTCTTCACCCACACCCCCTTGAGGGGAGTGCAGGACCACAACCCCAGGAGGGGGAAGTGGAACTTAGCTGCCTAGTGCCCTACCAGGTCACTACTGGGATTGCCTCAGCGAGTGGTCAGGAGAACAGATGACACTAATTGTGGAGTATGCTTGGTCAGACGATGATTGTAAATCCAGGCTAGGCAGAGTGCAGCAGAGGTCGAGGTCACAAGCCAAAGGTCAGGGCAGGCGGATATCAGCGGTAATCGGGTACACAGGCCAAAGGTCAGGGCGGGCGGCAGACAGCGGGAATCCAGGAACAAGCCAGAGGTCAGGGCAGGCAGAGATCAGCGGTAGTCGGGGTCACAGGCCAAGGTCACAACAGGAAATCGAATCAGGATCAGCAATACAGGAACACGGTTCACCAATAGGCTAGCCAAACTGTCAGAACGAGCAGCACTGCAGCAAAGGGCAGTGCTGCTTATATAGTTGAAATTGGCGCCGAAATTAACGCCCTGCGCATGCGTGGGACGTGCGCAGTGCTCTGCGCATGCGCATGCGCACGCGCGCAGTGGCACACGCGCATGCGCGCGCAATACTTTGCGCGCATGCGCAACGCGCGCAACGCCGCGCGCCGCAACTGAACTGAACATAGGACAGCAAACGAGCCCCTGCGCGTGCGCACAAGGGAAGGCATCCTCGAATGTCGCGACCGGCCGCCATGGTGAGTGTGACAGCAGGTTCAGGATGGTGGGGTTTTTTTTTTTGTTAATTAATTAATTTATTTATTTATTTTTTTCCGGTTGGACTTGATGTTTCTAATGTTGGACTCTAATGTCATCATACCGGTAAGCTATTCCCCGCTCACTGCCGCTGGCTGCAATTTTGGAGGGAGGGGGAGTGCGGAAGGGGGAGCGCAAAAGGCGGGCCCCTAGGTGAGGGAGGGAGGGGGAAGCTTCCCCCCCTCCCTGCCGCTCTGTGTGCCCACTGCCCCCCTACCAAGCTGGGGGGGAACTTAGACCTGGCTGCCTACCTAACTGGGGACACCTGTGACCTGCCTACCTCAACTGGGGGGGGCCTCCAGGTGAGGGAGGGGGGCTCCAGGTGAGGGAGGGGGGAGGCTTCCCCCTCCCCGACGCTCTGTGCCCACTGCACTCCCTTCCAACATGGGGGCCCCCACTAACTGGGGACCTGCCTTTGTGGGGATATCTGCCGCCAATCTAATTGCATTTTGTGGGGACATCTGCCACCAATCTGATTGTATTTTGTTGGGAAATCTGCCGCCAATTTGATTGCATTTTGTGGGGATATCTGCCACCAATCTATTTGCATTTTGTGGGGAATCTGCCGCCAATCTGATTGCATTTTGTCGGAAAATCTGCTGCCATTTGACTACTTGATGAATTTTCATGAGGCATGTAACTACTTGCTTATTTCATCTAAAATGTATCTGGTCGGACCTAATCTCTGTGAATAACACTGCTACTTTTTTTTTTTTTTTTTTTAAAGTCTGCCCATGACTCATCATGACCACGCCCATGTTCCAGTGCGTGGTGACACTAATTTATTTTTATTTATTTTTGCTGCGCATGTGGACATATCCCTATTGGAGACTGTCCTCAGAAGTGCTTACAATCTATTCCCTACCATAAAATCATGCAAAATTTCTAGAGTACATGTGTATGTGAGCCCAAAATGGGGGGGGGGGAGAGGGGGAGAGGGGAGGCCCCAGGCTGAAACTTCCTTGGCGGTCCCTTAGTGTCCCAGTCCGACCCTGTCCTGGTGCGGAAGCTCAGGATACAGGGAGTAAGAGAAAATGTGTGTATCTGGATAGAGAACTGGTCAAGGGATAGAATGCAAAGAGAGGTGGTAAATGGAACATACTCAAAATGGGAAACTGTTAGCAGAGGGGTACTGCAGGGGTCAGTACTTAAGCTAATTATTTAAATTATTTAATAATGATTTAATAGACAGAATACTGAGTAAGGTAGCCATCTTTGAGGATGATACAAAATGATGCAGAATTATCAACTCTAAGACGGATAGTGGCATTTTACAACAAGATCTTGACAATATGGCCATAGGGCAAGGCAAGCACATGGCAGATGAAATTTTATGTTGATAAATGTAAAGTCATGCACCTTGGCTGTACTAATGGTAGATCACCATATAAATCACTTGTGAGGCCAAATCTGGAGTATGGGATACAGTTTTGGGCCCCACACTATAGAAAGAACATTGACCTTCTAGAACGGGTATAGAGACGGGCAACTAAACTAATTAGAGAGATGGAAGAGCTCACTTACGAAGAAAAGTTGGACAAACTGGGCTTATTAAGCTTGGAATAAAGGTGACTGAGAGGTGACCTGATTGATTAACATGTACAAATACATCAGAGGGCAATACAAAAGCTTGGTAAATGAGCTTTTTGTCCCTAGGGTTGTACAACGGACAAGAAGACATGGTCTGCTTATGAAGGAAAAATGTTTTTGCCATCAATTTAGAAAGGGGTTCTTCACAGTGATAGTGGTTAAAATCTGGAATATCTTACCTCAGGAATTAGGATATGGTGAACTCTATACACTATCTGCATTTAAAGAAGGCTTGGATGCTTTCCTTGCATTGAGGGGCATCCAAGGCTATAATTATTAGGTAATTTTCAGGAGAGTTGATCCAAGATTTATCTGACTTCCAGTTGGATTCGGAAAGGATTTTTTTCTCTTTTAAAGCTAATTGGCCCAGGCCTTGTAAAGATTTTTGCCTTCACCTGGATCAACTGGGACATGTGCAGGTTCAGGATGGTGTTTTTTTTTTTGTTAATTAATTAATTTATTTTTTCTTGTTGGACTTGATAGACGGATGTTTTTTTTTTCAACCAAAGTATGTAATAACAATTATCGTAAGAGAACAGAGGCGCCAACAGGATAAAAAAGGAGGTAATAAAAAAGGAGGTAATAAAAAATTTACTGGGAGGCAGTGGTGGACTTACCTCCGGAAAGCAGACTCAAAATACTGTCAGTAGCTCGTCAGAGGCGCTATTCGTGCTACTGACGAGCTACTGGCAGTATTTTGAGTCTGCTTTCCGGAGGTAAGTCCATCACTTCCTCCCAGCAAATTTTAAAATTTTTATTACCTTTTATCCTGCTGGCGCCTCTGTTCTCTTACGATAATACTGTGTCCACCCCTGGTGGAGGGGTGACCTACCCCTACTTTCCTGATCTACAGAGAGCGACATCTTAATCCTGAGTGAGGACAGGTCTAATCTCCTCACCTGCATCTACAGTGGTTGCCTAAGAGGTAACCCATGTTTGTGAGTATATTCATCTCACACTTACATTTATCCACGGTTTCCAATACATACTACACTATATTGGGCTCTCGGTGTTTCTTATTTATGTCATAACAAAATTATGTAATAGCAAAAACAGTACAGTACATTTTGTACATGACACTATTTGTATTATTATTATTATTATTTATTTATAAAGCGCCAACATATTCCGTGGCGCTGTACAGTGTAAGAAAACAAACAAGGGATACCTAATGATACAGACAATGATATACCGGTACATCAAATATGAACACTTATACACAATACAGCACTGCTGATTACAATTTGATTTAACATGATGACTAAAATGTATAAATGTCTAACAGAGTGCAAACAATTAAATTAATAACATTCCATGACACAAAAGGGTGAGAGCCCTGCCCTTGCGAGCTTACAATCTAAAGGAATGGGGTGGAAACAAGAGGTGGGGAAGTATACAGTATATGTACAGGCAGTGCGTAATTAGGTTATTTAGTGGGTGCATTGCCTAAGCTAGAGAATATGCTTGTCGGAAAAGGTGGGTTTTGAGGGAGCGTTTAAAGATTTCAAAGGTAGGAGAGTGGCGGATGTGCTGTGGAAGGGCATTCCAGAGGAGGGGTGAGGCACGTGAGAAGTCTTGTATAAGTGAATGTGAGGAGGTAATTGTAGAAGAGGATAAAAGAAGCTCGTGTGCAGATCTGAGATTGCGGTTGGGTTTGTATCTGGAAATTAGTGATGATATGTACCGGGGAGAGAGATTTTGGAGAGCTTTGTAGGTTAGGGTTAAGAGTTTGAACTGAATCCTCTCAATAATTGGTAGCCAGTGAAGAGCTTGACAGAGAGGAGCAGCAGAGGAAGAGCGAGAGGAGAGATGAATAAGTCGAGCAGCAGAGTTCAGTAAAGAATTGAGCGGTGCTAGTCTGTTAGTTAGTTGGAAGTCCACCAAGCAATATATTGCAATAGTCTAATCGAGATATAATAAGAGCATGAACTAACATTTTGGTTGTGTCATGGGAGAGAAAAGGTCGGATACGTGCTATGTTTTTGAGTTGGAGATGGCAGGAGCTGGTTAGGGAGTTAATGTGAGGAGTAAATGAGAGAGAAGAATCAAATATTACCCCTAAGCACCGTGCTTTGGGAACTGAAGTTATAGATGTGTTGTTAACATTTATTGTAATATCAGGCAAAGAGGTGGACAGGGATGGTGGAAAGACTATTAGTTCAGTTTTATTCATATTAAGTTTTAAGAAGCAAGAGGACATGAAAGAGGAAATAGCGGACAGGCAGTCGTGAACCCGTGTGAGGGGGGAGTTAAGGTCTGGGGCAGAGAGGTACAGTTGTGTATCATCTGCATATAGGTGGTATTTAAAACCAAATGGGTTGATTAAGTTACCAAGACCGTGCATGTAGATGGAGAAGAGGAAGGGACAGAGGACAGAGCCTTGAGGTACCCCTACAGACAAAGGATGTGAAGAGGAGGCCTGATCTGAATAAGAAACAGTGAAAGACCTTCCAGAGAGGTAGGAAGATATCCAGGAGAGAGCGAGGTCCTTTATTCCTATAGATGAAATGATCTGTAGGAGTAGAGTGGGGTCAACAGTGTCGAATGCTGATGACAGATCTAGAAGGATGAGTATGGAATAATAGTGTTTGGATTTAGCTGTGAGGAGATCATTAGCTACTTTGGTGAGGGCTGTTTCTGTGGAGTGGTTTGGCCGGACGCCAGACTGGAACTGATCAAGCAAAGAATTTGCAGATGAATACAGACTTAGTTCAGCATGAATGTGGCATTCAAGTAATTTAGATGCAAATGGGAGAAGTGACACTGGGCGGTAGTTAGCAAGTTCGGTGGGGTATGCCTGAGATGTTTGTAATTCAAGTGTTTGTAACTTAATTAGGGAACTATCTATATTTCACTATACTCAGTACACTACCTCTAAGGCCCTACAATGCATGAGTTTTAGCATACTGGTATGCGTATTTTAGCAAACATTGCAATGTGTGTGGTTTAACATGAGCGTTATTGCATAGCCTAGTAATTTTCTATAGTATGTGTGTGTTTCTGTGCACATTGTC